>NW_021604577.1:12281981-12287797 GCF_004785775.1 Grammomys surdaster
TGCTCCTTTGTGTGTATGTGTTTGTGTAACTATGTGTTCTCTAGGCTATGTAACTGTTATCTTGGAAGGGCCTAGCCTGGTATAAGTGTTTTTTATTACTGTAATCAGAACATCTACTCAAACATATACACTTAAAACAAGTGTTCGGTGCTCCTTGTGCACTCTGAAGCTTGAGAGCTGCTGTGTTAGACAAACTTCTGTATTTAACTTTGTCTTCTGAGAAGTTCTTTTCCTTACTCCAAACAAGAAGTTCAGCTCTTCAGGTACATTAGTCACTCTCCTTTAAAGCTGTAAGAAAGGACTATAAGCCTGGTGGCAATATTTCCCCCAGAGAGAGTTTGTTCAATGTTATTTCCACAAAGTGACTGTCAATTGTTAGTGGAAACTCAGGGAAACATTGTAACAGGGAAAATAGCAGCGCTAGCCCATAGTACCTTGGCCTTAAATGTGGTAATGTAGAAATCCAGTAACATAAAAATACTTGGATGACTCCTTAAAATGGTAATGAAATTTATGTATATAATTTGATAGAGCAATGTTATATACATTAAAGTTTAAATGCTGGGCTAGAAGAAAGGCGGAGCCATACAAAAGTCTAATGAGTAAGTGGATTTCAAGTTATCTTTCTGTCTGAGAGTTCTGTCTCAGAACTCTCAGGTTCTGAGATGTGACTGGTGGGTAGGCAGAGATTGCTCTTTGCTTGTTTGGTTTTGTTTTTGTGACATGATCACCTTTACAACTAAGGCCGGCAGCCCTCCTGCCCCACCCTTCCAACTTCTAAGATTACAAGCCATACCCAGCTGAAAGTTCTTTAGTATTCCTCTTCAATTAGGCCATGACTTCTCTTCTATTTTAGAATTCATGTTCACAAAAAAAACTTTCTCTGGCACTTACTAGCTATGTAATATCCGTCCATCTGGGCCTTGGCTTCATCGATAAAAACTGGGAAAATGGGCCAGTGGGACGGCTCAGTGGTTCAGAGGCTGGTTTTGCATTCCCCTCATACCTGCCTCCTGCCCTTGCAACCTCTCCTCCAATAGGGAAAAGAATCCCATTGTGGAAGCTGCAGTGTGTCACAGTGTGTCCCACAGTACACCCCTTTGTCCACACTTCTTTGCTTACAGATGTCCATTGCAATGCTCCTTGGTCTGGTATGAGGATTCTGGCTTCTGCTACACTATCAATACTGGATCCTTACTGGGACTCCCCTTGGATACCTCGTTGGTGCCCTGTGTCAAGGAGAGCCTGTAGTGTGGGATCTATAGAACAGGCCCCTTCATGCACCCCAGCAGTTCATCCATGGGGTAGATCCCTGCTACCAGTCTACTCTTCTGCCCAGGGAAGGTGCTGGGCCCACTCTCTCAGGTGAATGGGGTTACATCTCTCCCTTGCCCATGTCACCACAATGCAGATAAGTGTAGGGAACAGCTCTCCTGTGATCATGCCCTCAGGACCAGCTTACTTATCCCCACCCCACCACCACCACCACCACAGTCAACTCTACTGTGCTGCCCAGGCAAGGTACAGGACCTACTTTCCCAAATGCTACAGCTGTTGAGTGACTGGGCCAGCTCTCCTGCTCACATGCCCCCAGGGCCACTTCTCCCACAATGCCCAGGTGAGAGTGGAGGTCATTTCTGCACAGCCTTCGGACATCAACATGTCCAAAGGCAGCAGACCAGACAAGGAATGTCCTCCTGGCCTTTGGTGGTAACAGACCCCTGCTGTTTCAGGGTCATGGCCCACCAGTGGCGGCACAGGCCAGGACCCACCGTGGTCCCAGGTGGTATCACCAGCTACTCACATCAGGCCCTTCCTGACTACCTTCAAGTCTCAGTTCTGCCTGTCTTCGTTGTGTGTACATCCTTTGTTTCTCACTCTACTCCATTTCTCTACCACTTACTTGCTCCTCTTAGAGGAAACCAGGGTCTCTGAGTGTCTGGGGTTCTCTCAGGAGTGATCTCAAGAGCGTTACACTTTGCTCTTGTATTATGGCATTGGGCAGGGGTCATCTTAGGGATGATCTGCCCCCAGCCTCATGTGTGTGCCTGACTGGTGATTATCCCAGGCCAGCTCCCTATCCAGGTCCCATGATGTCAGTCTGGTGGTCATCTCGGGTGGGTCCCAGGCAGGATTCTTCTAGTCTTTGGCTTGCTCCCAGTCCTGGGAGCTATCAAAGCCTGGGCAGCATGGAACTGGTGGTGGTCTCAGGCTTGCTTTTTTCAGGGAGTGTGAGGCTACTAATCATTCAGAAGCTCACAGGTCAGAACACTGAGTGTAGACATGGCCTCTCTCCTCTCTGCCACCTACTGATGTGCATGTGACACAGCAGACACACCTGCAATGCACACACACATTTTTTTTTAATATTTAAAAGTAAACTTTCCAGATAGGCATGGTGATACAGGCCTATAATTTTAGTGTTCATACAGCGAGGGGGGGGGGGGCAGGGGGAAGTCTGGACGGAGTTTGTGGAGACTCTAGTGAACCTTTCACAATGCTCCTTGATCTTGCACATCCCTGGGGACAGTGGAAACCAGAAGACAATGGAACATCTTTAAGATACTGAAAGGAGAATTATGCTGTCACATATTGTGGTGGATAGAATATGCTTGACCCAGGGAGTGTCACTATTAAGAGGTGTGGCCTTGTTGGAGTAGGTGTGGCCTTGTTGGAGTAGGTGTGTTACTGTGGACATGGGCTTTAAGACAATCCTAGCTACCTGAAAGCTGGTTTTCTCCTGCTTGCCTTCGAACTCTCAGCTCCTCCTGTACCATGCCTGCCTGGACACTGCCATGTTTCCCCCTTGATGGCAATGGACTGAACCTCTGAACCTGTAAACCAGCCCCAATTAAATGTTGCTTTCATCAGAATTGCCTGTTCATGGTGCTTGTTCGCAGCACTAAAATCCAAACTAAGACACCTATAGTCCTCTACCTAATGAACATGTCTTTGAAAAATAAAAATGAAATAGAAACATTTTCAGATGTGCAAAGTCTAAAAGTAAGGGAGCTGCTGGCTTCTGGGAAAGGGATAATCCGTTTGTGCCTCAGGTAGGTTGCCCAAGCTCTAGTGAATGGCCGTACACTCTGCATATGGCCAGCACTAATTGGACTAAATGGGTTATAAAACAAAAAAAATTCTTTTTTTTAAAGAATTGGTGCTTGTCTTTAATCCCAGCACATGGGAGGTATAGACTGGCATAGCTCTATGATTTAGAGGCCAGCCTGGTCTATATAGTGAAGTTGGAGACCAGTCATAGCTACTGAGTAATACTATTTGTCAAAAATTAAAAGAGAGTATGAAAGTTGGAAGGGAATGTTTCTGGGCTCTGGGCAGGGTGAGGGAGTTGGCAGGGAAAGTCGGGAGTGGATATTATCAAAACATTTTGTCTATATGTTTGAAAATCTCAATAGATAAAAATATTAATAAATATCATATCATGAGATTAAGTGCCAAGCTCCATCACACACACACACACATACACACACACACACACACACACACACACACACAGAGTTATTTACTTATTTTAAATACGAGGTCTTACTATGTAGCCCAAATTTGCCTAGAACTTGCCATCTTCCTGCCTAAGTCTCCTAATGTTGAGATTATAGTCATGCACCATAGAAACCAGATGTTTTGCTAAGATAACATTTCCAGAATTGAATGAAGGGACAAGAACTCTTATAAATATACACTTTTAAAGTAATATATAAATCAAGTGGTAGTGGCACTCAGGAGACAGAGGCAAGAGGATTTCTGAGTTCAAGGCCAGCCTGGTCTACAGAGCAAATTCCAGGACAGCCAGGGCTACTGGCTTGAAAAACCAAAATAAACTAATAAGTTGGTAGGAATAATAATAATAATAATAATAATAATAATAAATGCATTGTATAAGTTACTATATAATTATTTTATGTATTTAACGTAGAATTAAAAACCTAAAACTGTAGAAAAATTTTTTCTTTTACTTTTTGCTGTAAAATAAGGAATACCTTTGTTTTACAAAGTTAGAAGGGATTTTGAAATTTTCCAGTGAGAAACTTATCTAATAATTTCATGTTGACTTTTTTTGGCTCCAATTCAGCCATTAGTAGAATTACTAGATTGAGATATATCATCTCTTCTGGAACATAGTATGATCTACTTGTAATTTAAACTTGACTTTTGCTGCCACCGCCTGCCTGGATCAGAATGCTGGAAAGGACCTTTGGCACACTGAGAGAAGGCACGGAGAGGACAGACAGAATGATGGAGAGGACCAGCAGCATCTTCCACATTCCCATCCTTATCTCCTCTCTCTTTGGGGCACATAAAGCAGCTGTGTGTGGAGGACAGTAGAGAGGTGACTGAGTGCATTCTTGCAGAGCTAACGGATGACCCAGTGACCCAGATCCAGATAATACCGTCTTCCTTCTCAATGATCTCAGCACTGTGCTTGGGGACCTGTAGAAAAACTCTCAAAAGTAATTCTTCTCACAGAAAGACAATAATTCTAGCAAGGAATAAGGGCTTACAAAGGGAATGGAAATTCAGGAAGTACTGACTATGTGTGTGATATAAAAGACTCTAGTTGAAAGACCCCTCCAGGGGGAGACCCAGGAAAGACATGACCCCAAAAGACACTCTAGAGACCTCTTGCTGTAATAACATAAGTCAGGTTTAATATACGAAGCTTCGGGTCGATGTGTGTCTCATGTAGGAGACAGAGGAATCGACCCTGAGATTTAACAGCTTAGGGTTTTTAAGGGTAAAGGCTTGGGGGAGGGAGAGGGTTGTGGGTAATCACACACAACTGGTTATTTCAAATGTCTGTAATGTGTGTAAGCAGATCCTAGGCAGAGGTTTGACAAATCTCACGAGAACAGTCTCTAGTCCTTGTGGCCTTGGGACCCAGTGTGAATGCTTATCTGAGCCAACAGACCATCTGGCTGAATCTAATTTACAAGTCCTTGGGACCTCTGGTGGGAGTTTTTTCAGAGGAGGCTAAGTCAGACACCACAGTAACAGATTCCCAGAACACTCAATTGACCTTTGTTTTTCTGTTCTGCATCCCCTGTAATGGCCTTGGGTTAGCAAGCTAGCTGACCTGCAATTTTAACTATTTGTATTCCTGTTATATTATTTAACTAACTTAAAATTCTTCTTTCATAGTATTTAGAAATCCCTGAGAGGTAACTGTGGGGGCTAGTGAGACGGCTCAGTGGTTACGAGTGGTTACTGTCTTATCAAGGATCTCAGTTCAGTTCTCAGAGTCCCTGTCCAGTGCCTCACATCCACCACTTCAGGGAAACTGGCTCTCTCTACCTGACAGTGGGAGCTTACACTCACATGCACACAGCACCACACAGACATAGGCATATGCACACAGCAAATACAAAATTTTATTTTTATGTAATAAAAATAAAATATCCTTTAGGAAAGAAACACGAAAGGGCTAACTGTGTAAAATAAAGGCAATAAACATTTGATGTAAAGTATATATTTAGAAGTATGATATATGACATCAATAATACAAGAATTGGAAGGGAAGAGACGGAGGTGTGTGGTTGCCAGGTTCTAGTACGACACAGAGAGGTATAGTACGACACAGAGAGGTATAGTACTTGAAGGAAGACTATGACAAACTCAGTATCAAAGCAACTACAAAAATAACACCAAAAGTTAGAATTTGTGGTTTTGTTTATTTGTTTCTTATATTATTTTGTTTGTGTTTTGTGACAAGGTTTACTATGTAGCCCAGGCTGACAGATCTGCTTGTCTCTCTTCAGAATATGGGCATTAGAGGTGTGTGCCTCATAATAGACTAAGAA
>NW_021604577.1:12287897-12299919 GCF_004785775.1 Grammomys surdaster
ACAGCAAGATGGTAGATTTCAACCCAGCAGTACCAGTGCCGAGGATACAGCTCAGCAGTAGAGTCCTTGCTTAGCACATTCAAGGCCCTAGGTTAAGTATCCAGCACCTCCCCCTCTACACATGCAAAACAATACTCCTAATCACATAAATGAAACTACTCTAAGCATTCCAATTACAGGTGTACAGGTGAAGTCCGCCAAGGAGACAAAATAAATAAGTAAAAGCAAAATTCAGCTATATGCTACTCGCATGAACCCACGCTAATTATACAGATGCGGATGGTCTAAAAATAAAAGAAGGAAGGTAGATGTTCCAGCCTAATAGTAAAAAGAAATCTATATCCATATTTACAAAGAAAAAGACTTCTGAAAGTGGTGAGCCGAAAGAGAGAAAAGCAGGATCATCCCACAGCAATAAAACCCTTAATTCAAAGAGGCCCTGGCAATACTAAATGTTTGCAAGACCCATGAAAGAGCTACTAAATAGACAGAACAAACGCTGTAAGAACTACAAGAACAGAGAAACTCACAATTACAGCTGAGGATTTCTGCGTCTCTCTCAATAACTCATGAAACAAGTGGGCAGAATTACAGCAAGTGTCTGAAAGTCTTGAATAAACGTTAAGAAGCAAGTTGACCCAAATGACAGTTATAGAACACTGCGTTCCACAACAGCAGTGTGAACGTGCTATACAAATGTATGGACACGTCTACCAAGATAGGCCATATTCTGGGACATTGAATACATTCCCTGCAACTTTGAAAAGACTCTGGTCAGACAAAAAAAAATATAAGCGCTCTGATCACAATAAAATCAAACTAATGATTAATAACCACAGCATCTCTGGAAAGTCCACAGATGTTTAAAAGTTAAAAAGGCTAAATTACATAACTTACGTCAAAGGACTTCAGAGAAAGTAGATCCCAGCACTCGGGAGGCTAAGAAAGTGAGAGCATAAGTTTAAGGCCGGTATGCACTCTACAGCTAGATCTGGTTAAAGAAATATTCAAGATGAATCCCAGGGATTTTTAGTTTTGTAGCAACAGGAAGATTAGAAGTCTAAGATATAAATGTATATTTTTATTTATTGTTTGAGAGATACATGTATGCAATATGTTTTGATCAATTACCCCAACACCTTCCCCTCCAACTCATCCTATACTCAATGATAGCAGATTAATCCATTCATGTATTCATTCATTCATTCATGTATTCATCCATCCATTCATGTATTCATTCATTCATTCATTCATTATGTATTCATCCATTCATGTATTCATTCATTCATTCATGTATTTATCCATTCATGTATTCATTCATTCATTCATGTATTCATCCATCCATTCATGTATTCATTCATTCATTCATTATGTATTCATCCATTCATGTATTCATTCATTCATTCATGTATTTATCCATTCATGTATTCATTCATTCATTCATTCATGTATTCATCCATCCATTCATGTACTCATTCATTCATTCATTCATTCATTCATTCATTCATTCATGTATTCATTTACTTGTTTAATCACTTCTTGAGCAACACTCCAAGTTCTGAGCATCAACTTTAGTGTGGAATTACAGAATAGAACATAGCCTCTTAAAATACATTTCTCAAGATTAGAAGTTCTTCTTAATTTATTTATTAAAAGTGATAGAGCAGTTATATGTAGAAATGTAAAACGCACATATAAAAATGTATGGGATGCGGCTAACGCTGTGCTCAGGTGAAAAGCTGTACCACTCACTGATGTACAGAAGAGAGGAAACCTTCACCAGCTGATGGGAGCCTGCAACCCAGCACTTTGGAGGAAAGGCAAGGGAGCTACTTAGTGAGATTCTGTCTTGAAGAAGGACAAGGAAGAAGGCTGGGGGCGGGGGAGATCTTTTAGTGAACTCACTTGTGACCTCAGGAAAGATTCTAACCAATCAGCAGAACCTATGGATGTTATCTTATGAAAAGGGAATTTTGCAGGTAAAAGAAAGCATATTTCGTTGAGGCTATCTTCCTACATTTTCCAGTGGGTCCTCAATACCATCAAAATCATCTTTCAAGAGAGAAATACAGAAAGACATGGGCAAGGTTATGTAAAACTGGAGACAGATTGGAAAAATGAAGTCACAAGTCAATGAATGTCAAAAGCAAGATGGGACCGCAAAGGAAACATCCCAGGCCTGTGAAGAGTGTCCATGAATCCTGCTAACATGTACATTTCAGACTCTGGCTCACAGACCTGCGAGAAGATGAACTGTGCTCTTTTAACACTTCAAGACCGTTCTAACTTGTTACAGCAGCCTCAGAAAACTAATATCCCTTCAAGTGAATTGTCTTACCTTCCACTCAGAAACAAGCACATTTTGGTATAACTATAAAAGTGAAATGCTGGCGCCAAAGAGATGGCGCAACAGTGAAGAGCACTGGCTACTCTTCCAAGGGACCCAGGTTCAATTCCCAGCAAGCACATGGCAGCTCACTCCTGCTTCTAACACCAGTTCCAAGGCTTCCGACACCCTCTTCTGCTCTCTGTGAGCAATAGACACAGATGAGGTACCTAGACAAGCATAGGCAAAACACCCATATACATGAAATAAAATTAAAAATGGAATAGTATTCAAGAATCAGAAGAAAAGCTTCTCTAAGCCTCAAAATGGATGTGCAAAAATGTTGGTGATAATTATAATAAGTGAATAAAAGACAAAATAGTTTTATTTCATTTATGGAAAATCCTAAAAAGTGATATAGTGTGCGTAGATTACACCGTGGTAGTCACCCAGTGACAGAGACGGAATATAGACGAATAGGGGATAAATATTATAAAGGGACATAAAAACCCCTGGGCATCAGTTACTATGTTTATTTTCTTACTTATGTACACATTTTCATAGACGTACCCAATGGTCAAAACTTACTAAATTTCATACCTAAAAACGCAGGCGGCTTAATATACATCCACTATAGTATGATAAAGCTGAACAAAGGTGGGCAGTTTAGGTTATCTCCGGAATAGGCTAAGAATAGGTAAGATGGAGATGGGGGATTTGTTTGTGGGCACAGATTGCACTGTAAACTGTGGAAAGGATTGTGCACTAAGCTGGAGTAAGCCTTGTGGTTAAAACGAGAGCCAAAGATGTGGCAACTAGCGATGGATAGCAACTGTGAAAGAAGAGAAGCACTTATGAAGACCTGGGGCTGGACTTAAGAGACATCCAAGATGAAGCAGGAGGGGGAAGAAAGCTGTCTGGCTCTGGAGCTGCTGTGAGCTGAGTTCTGTACTATTAATGCATGTCTGTTGAAGTCCTAAGTAACCGCTCTTGCATTTAGAAATAAGGTCTTTAGGGTGAGCATTAATCCATGACTGAGTACATGATGATAGCTACTTTAAAAACAACAGAAATATATTCTTCAAAATTCAAGGTCAGCTATGATCAAGCTGATCGAATGTGATGGAGACCTTCCCGTTGCACCCTCTGGAGCATAGGAATGCTTTGTGCCAACACCACACAGGAACATAGGGCAAGCTGTCAGACGACTCATAGCATCTGTGTTAGAAGGGGCTAACTCTCATGAAGCAGGAAGAAGCCATTCTAGGCACTCTTAAAGGCATCATCATCTTTCAATCCTATCATATTGATGATATCTGGATTTTAGAAGGGATACCTTCAAAGAGCAGCAAGATGAGATCAAATCATGAGTGTGGAGCCCTAGCAGAATAAAGCTATGGCCTTATACAAATGTATGCCTCTCAGAGCTGTAGCAATGGCTCACCCACTAAGAGCTGCTCTACTATACAACCTGATTCAGTTTCCAGCACTCACAATCGTGGCCAACAACCTTCTGTAACTCCAGTTCCAGGGGATCTGACGCCCTCTTCTGTCCTCCACAGGCAGTGCAGGCATTTGGTACAGAGACAGACTGTCATACAGACTCAAAAAATATAATTATGTATCTTTCTTTACTGTGCAGTAGGTGGTCATCTACAAACCAGAGAGAATCCTCAACAGAAAAGGAGTCCTGCTGGACCTTCATCTTGAGAGTGAGAAAGGCGGACTAACAGGTAAGAGCACTTGCTGCTGTTACTGAGGACCCAAATTAGGTTCCCAGCACCCATATGACAAGTGTCAACTAATTATATGTAACTCCAGTTCCATACATCTTCTTCCTTGGCCAACTGCACGTATGTGGTGCACATACATACCCAAAACTATACAAATCAATAAATTAAAAAAAAATCTGTTGCGTAAGACACCCAGTCTGACCTTTTGTTACAGGAGCCCAAGCTGATTGTTAGGAGAACTTACTGGAGGAGTGGGATGGTGGGAGCAAAGACCATTTGAATATACTAATAGTGTCACTAAATTATGAGCACAAGCAAGCATCAATCAGCAAGATAGCCTTCATAAGTTCAGATTGAAATGAGTCAAACATAATAGACATGCACAAGAAGAAACAGCCTGGAAGGTAATTCAGAACCATGAGAGAAAGAGAGAGAGAGAGAGAGAGAGAGAGAGAGATTGGAAATTTGAATTTAAAAACTTTCAGAAATAGGTGATGATTAATGGACTCTGGGGATAAATATTCAGGGCAGAAGTCCAACAACGGATTCCGAGAAGAAATATCAGGAGACAGAAGAAAAGAATTATGGCAGAGTGGTGACTTTCAAAGGCCAAAGTCTCTACTGAGTTTCAAGGTAAGCCTTGAAAACATTGTATTAAGTTGCATACTCTCAATATACAATGGCACAAAGTAAACATTCCCTTACAGAAGGGAAAATCGCAGGCATAAGAAGGAAAGACCAAAGCAAAGCAAGGCTAAAGACCAGCAAAGCGAGCCCCATGGCTTGATGTCCAACATTTAGGGTATGTGCTAGTAGCATTGTGTACATTTGAATAGGGTTCAGCGCCCCACCCACATGTGCTGCAGTCTACAGCACAGATCCTGTACAGGCTTCTCTGAGAGCAGCTCTACTCATTGCCTCTAGTTTCCTTGATAGATGTCCACAGCCCTAGCCTCTGCAACATAGTCTCTAGCCTCTGCAACATAGTCTCCATTGCAACTTAGACGCCATCCTCATCTCCACACCTGAGCTCCAGGCAGTTCTCTCTTTGCATGCTACCCACTATCTAGCTTTATTTTTTCCTGAGCCTGGCCAGCCTCTGTAGACCTGACCTCTTTCATTCATTATACTTGCAAACACAGCACTATATGGATGGTGTTACATTCTGCTACCAGGTCGCGAATTAAACAAGCCCCCTTTACCATGGCTGCAACAGCCTCTCAGTACTTTCACAGTGGCTCAGTCTAGGGAAACCCTTTCCTGGAGAGCCCTTTTCCAGCACAGCATCCCAGAACTCTCTTTTGAAATAAAAGCCCTTGATGACTTCATATTTTTATACCCCGGAGATTTCAGTTGATAGATCTGGACCCCAAAAGACCTTTCCTATTGTCCCAGTATAAAATATGCCCCTTCTTTTTAATTCTGTGGCCACTCCTGCCATGTTCTCTACTCTATCCACATAAAATGTGCTCTTTCCTTAAGCCTGCTCATTTTAATATATTTCTAAGTTATTTCTTATCCCTGATTCTCAATGTTAGCCTGACTAAAAGCAAACAGAAATAACTGTGCTCCGGCCTGAATGATATACTGTCTTAGCTGAATCAACCCATAGGATTAGCCTATGGGTGTGTCTGTAGGTGGTACTATCCCTGGGCAGGAGCTCTTGGTTCTTACTTAGGTAATGATAATTCTAGAAAGCTTCTAGCTCCAAGAGTTTTGGCAGCTGTTCTATTACTGCTTGGACTCAAAGCAGAGCCCCCAGTGTCAGGCCACCCAGCAAGTATCTCTCACTTCTTCAGGCTTTGGAAGTGCAGAACGTAAAAGCCACTACACCACCAAACACATGTCCACTTGCCCTTAGACTTGAAGAGAAAGTTCCTGTAACACAATTACACGTTAAAGTCTAATTAGATGAAGAATTTACGTATTGCTGTGACTTCTCCAGTCCTGATTTACAGAAGGAATCTTTCAAGAAAGTGCCTTGTTAATTCTAAGTAATCACAAACTATATTGCAAAAGCTTTGAGTACACCTATGAAAAGCCTGACACGTTAAACTAGTGTGCAATATGATAAATAGTTGAGAGAATAGGTGGAAAGTTAACCATTACCAGTCTCTTTCAACTTACCAGTCTTCCTTTCCATGACCCAATTACTTGCAAAGCTTCTCCAAGAGGCTGCAGAGATACATTTCTATTGGTGACCAGTAGAGAGCGCCGCGGATCGCCTCGGTCTGCATCTGTCAGGCTTCAACACCACACCGAGACAGCAGACAGCGGAGAGGAATCCAGACTGTCAGGCGGAGATGTCAAAGCGGGCTTGGGACAGAGCAATGGCTGTCAGAAACTTTTCCTGAGGGCAAGTGCCGGATAGGAGGGGAGAGACCTCGACTTAAGGAAGAGGGAAAGGTCGTGGAGGAGAAAAACTGGAGAAGGAAACCGCGCATTAGCGACCTCACAGGAAATAAAGCAAGCATACTATAGGCAACAAAATTTGAAAAGTGGTAGAAGGCTGAAGGAGGGTCAGTCACTTAAAACTGAATGCCAGGTACTGGAAATGTAGTTCATTTGCAAAGAGCTTGCCTGGCACTCGCGAAGTCCAAGTTCCAACCGCAGCACCCAATAATAATAGCAAGTAATTTATAATATAAAAAGCTAAATGAAGGTGTCCAGGTCCTGGGACAAAGCAACTGCGCCTTCCTGGGGGCCTTTGTTAGCATTCAGCGCCTCTAAAACACTCTTTAGAGCAATGCTGACTGGCTGATGTTCCCAGTCCCCACCTGCCACTCCTTCAGAGGAATAATGCGACCTGGCCAACTCTCAGCAAACTCCGAGTGTGTCCAGCGCTGTCTGTACCCTGCTTCAAGTTCTCATCCCTGTCTGTCACATCTCCTGTCCCCTAATTTCAAAGTATGATTTAGTACTTTCTTTTGTCATCTACTCTTCAGATTCACTCCTGCCTCAAACCTCGTCCGCCAGGGGGCGTCCTCGGAATCTTAGAGCCGTAAGGGGTTTGGTTACAACTTGGAACTGAGGTTTCAAGATCAAAACTCCTAAGAGGGCTCCACCTGAAGGAAAAGCAAGGGAAGAGCGGAATCCTCCACCATCCAAGGCTTGAGGGCAGGACTCTGGCAAAATCTCATTGTCACAAGAGCATCCTCCTCAAGTCAGAGAAGGAGATGCTGTAGCCTCTGTGAGAGCCTTACCCTCTGTCTCCACAGACCATGACTTAAGGAAATATCTCAAAGGTTTTAAGCTAAGAAGAGAACTGGCAGTGGGATCTCTTCCTTGCAATACTCCAAAGCTGTCCTGATTCTCAGCCTGCCTACTGAAGACCCCAAAGAAGCTTTCAAAGCTTGCTTGGGAATGCATAGGAGGGGACTTGGAAAACTTTTCAGAGACTAGATGCCAGATGCCATGTTTGGAAGGCATTCCTTGGGATTTCTGGCCAGGTTACCTCCACGCCACTCTTTAAAAAATTGTGTGTGTGTGTGTGTGTGTGTGTGTGAGAGAGAGAGAGAGAGAGAGAGCACTTGTGTGAGTGCATGTGTGCGTGGGTGTGTGCTGCTTGCATGTATATAAGCACAAGGTACATGCCTGGTTCCTGCAGAGACTGGAAAAAGACATTAGATTGCTTGGAACTGGAATTACAGAAGGCTGTGAGACATAAATCCTGTGATGGAAACAGAATCCAGGTTCTCTGCAAGTGTTCTTAACCACTGAGACATCTCCCCAGCCCCTTCAAGTCCTCCTGAGCACAGCACAGCAAAGATGCCATACCCGCAGTGGCTATCAGCGTGTTGGGTGTTGCCTTTCACAGAGCGTCAGAGGCTTGATCCCCAAGTTTAAGTCTGAAATACTGAATTACAAGAATTCCTGTGTGGGTTTAAAGACAATCAAACTCCTGCACAGTGTCTTATCACCAATTATCTAAGTAACTGGTACAGCAGAGTAGAAAGTTATATGAGGCAGGCTTCTGCCACAT
The DNA here is from genome assembly GCF_004785775.1 of Grammomys surdaster. Classification (NCBI taxonomy): domain Eukaryota; kingdom Metazoa; phylum Chordata; class Mammalia; order Rodentia; family Muridae; genus Grammomys; species Grammomys surdaster. The sequence continues at coordinate 12,295,939 of NW_021604577.1, forward strand.
CCCTCCGTGTGTGTGTGTGCGTGTGTGCATGCACGTGTGCATGTGTGTGTGCATGTACGTGTGTGTGTGTGCCCATGCGCGTGAGTGTGTATGTGCATGCACTTGTGTGTGCAAGTGAGCGTGTGTGTGTGTGTGAAGGGATGGTGGGAGCTGACACAATCAGAAGGTGGTAAAGCCAGGTTTCAGACACCAAGATTTCCAAGCTCCACTCAAGGCTACTTCTGCCCCACACAGCAGTGAGGGAAATGGTAGCTAAACTGGAACACAAAACTTCACTGGGACCCCTCCCCCCTTTCTCAATGCTTGTTACAAAGTACTTATACATCACTGGAGTGATTTAGTGCTAATAGGTGGGGAAGGGCCATATAAAGATTGTTAATAGCTAGATATTGTGATCTAGCCCACCTAATATCTGATACAGCATGGGTTCAAAGAGTGGTTGCTAAGTGAATCATGAATTGTGACATACCATTTTGAACTCTGAAGCAGTAGAAGGAACAGACTTAGTGCCCTAGAGTCTCATGGGAGTCAGAAGTAAGCAAGCTGAGGGGTTGGCAGAAGGTGGCGGATCTGGTTTGGGCATCCTCTCTCTAGTGGTCTACCAGTGAGCTTTCAAAGAGACACTGGGGCTGAACCAGGAAATGGCCTTATGGGGGCTGGGTTCTGTCCTACAGGCCACAGGGCCTGTCCACTGACAGTGCAGGAGGCACCAGCCATGAGAGGTAGACTAGGTTTTCAAGTATTAATCCGCAGCTACAAGCGAGGAAAAATGTCTCTGGTTTAACCGGAGTGGGCCCTGTGCGAGATGAGTCAGAGAGGCAGCATGCTCTTTAGTCAGAAAGAGATGTTGAACCTGGGGAGAACTCTCAAGATCTTTGCATGGATGAGTTCAGAGATAAATAGGTGTCTTTTTTTTTTCCCCAAAGGCTCTTAAGAATTCAGGCTTACTCTTATGGGTGTCAGTGTTCACGGAAAATAATGAAGAATGGTGGGTGTTTATGGCGAGAGACGTTCACTTGGTTCAAGTCACAGAGTGCAGCATAGCCCCTCACCCCACTCCCCAGTTCTAGATAGCAGCTGTTGGTGTTGGTGCCCTGTTGTTGCAGCTCTTGGTGGGTGTGAGAAGTCTGAAGTTCAGTCCAGTTCCCCTCCCCTCAAGGGTAAAGCCTGGGGGTTGCCAGGCTTCTCTACCCCTCTGACTGGAGCTCAGCACCCCACCTAGTGCTGTATAGCTGGGGACAGGGGGGGGGGCCCTGGTTACAGTAGACCTGAGACCATGCCTGTTCACACTCTCCCAAACTGGTCACCTGCTGGTGTTTCTGAAGGCCGGGGCTGCACGGCTCGGAGACTGTAGAAGATTGAACAAACCTTTCACGCCAGACTAGCAGGCCCCTGAAGAAGCAAGGGGGTTTGATATTAACCACAGAAACAGAACTAGTGACCTTGGCAGTGAGCTTAATTTTCTTCCCTCAAAGCTTTGGGCGTGTTTTGGTGTGCCTGATTTTTGCTTAAATCTCACAAAAATCTTTTGAACCCCCTTCCGTAATTGGCACTAAAACGAGGAGAGACAAATGACACACTCTACACTTGGCGTTCCTGTGACCACCAGCAATTATAAAATAACAGGGTTAAAGGGAGACAGGGAGACAGACGGAGGACCAGGGACTTCCTAATAAGATCCCTTCCCCAAAGCTAGCAGGGCTGGGTCACGCCTTCAGACCAGGTCAGCATCACGCTCTGCCTGCCCTTTCTGTCGTTCACTTGATCCAGCTTGGCTTCCCCTCCCTGCACTCTAGACACCGTAGACCAAAGTGCTGTCGATGGGGTCTGAGCTCATCTTGAGAGCGCCCCCCAGAGAAGTCCCCGAGAAAGGAGAGCGCAGAGCTGTGCTTTCCACTTGTCCTTAGCTACACAAGACACAACGCACCTGGCCGTTTAAAGTCGGGGGTTCCCTGCTTCAAAGCCACCTCGGGGGCGGTTCGAAAATGTGGGCCCAGATGGGAGGCCGGCGGGTGCCCAGAGCCTTCCTTCCCTTCACGACGGAGGTAGGTGGCGAGGAAAGCTAATGTTAGTATAGTCGTCGGCTTTGTGTTGCGGGAGTAGAGAGCACTCTTCAAGGAGAGATCTTAAAAAGCAAATAAAACAACTTTCCATACTGTAATTGCTATTAATGGAAAGGAGCCTACCCTGCTGAATTAAGTAGTTCAAAACTGCTCGTTCATTATCGGGAGCTCCCTCACTACAAGGAGGGGAAAGAAAATGTGAAAACAAAAACCAAAATCAAGAAGCCTCCTTGACTGGCCGCCGAAGTGTCTAGGAGGCACCTGCCGGGCCAGGAAGCACTCCGCCCTCCCAGCCTCTAGCGCGCCAAGGAAGCTCAAACAGCAGACAAGCAAAGCCAAAACAAAAACAAACAGTAACGAAAACGCTTAAATTCCAAGTAGAAAAACGGAGGTGGTCTCCAAATCTGTGCCATGCAGGGCTTGGCTGGGTAACCCACTTAGCTGCTGATCCTGACCTGGTAACAGCAATGAGGCTGACGCCCCCGGCCCCGCTAGGGAGCACAGCCCACAGCTCCCCCTTGCCAGGCGCCCAAGGACCCTCAAGGCGCGGGGCTCACACTTGAAGCCTGGGAACGCTCAGACAGGAAACCCACTTCCTCCTAAGCAGTTTCTTGCTAGCCGGATGAGAGGCGCCCAATTGAAGGAGAATGATCCTCATCTACTAATATCCAGCGTGGCCACAAAGCGACCGGCCATTTACGCCGCCACTCTAGACAAAGATATTTGGTTATTCCCGGGGAAGCGAGTGCACTTTTGCATGGCTGAGCTCCGGGAGGAGGCGAGCCTCAGCCCAACCTCCCGCCCGCTGGGTTGCGGGAGTCGAGAGATTCGCCTCCTCCCGGACAACGAGTTCCACCGGGGTTCAGACTCAGTTCCACTCTGCAACGGATCTGTGGGTGCTCACGCGGCTCCCCGTCCAGGCTTTCACTGAAGCATCCGGAGGGGAAAACAGCGGGGATCTGAGCTGGGGTGTTAGGACTGAGGATGACCTCGAAAAGACAGCACCAGCTTCTGAAGCCGAAGTATCCAGGCCATGGGCAAGGGTCAGGGGCACCAGGTTTGTTCGAGATGGGGCAACTTCTGTGGTGGACTCTCACATTAATCCCCATACCCTTATCCTCCTAGTTCAGAAGGCCAGCGGTGTTTTTGCCTGGGCCGGCAAAAGGGGTGGAGAAAGGGAGCGGTGGGGTGGGGTGGGCTGGGGGGCTGGTCCGCTAGGGAACCAGGAGCTTGGGGGGGGGGGGGGGCGCGGGGATCGGTGACAGCCTCCCGGAGGCAGTCGTTTCCCTACTCAGCTCCCCCTCCGCCCGCTGGGATTCTCTCTCGGGTAAGGGGAAAGGGGGCGGGGAGCAGAGGTGTCCCTCTGACGGCGGCAGAAGAAGCGGACAGACTGACAGACACATAGACCAAGAGTGCAGCCCCAGGGTTCATCCCCAGACTCGCACACTCTTTTGGTGGTGACTGGGGCTCAGCGCAGCGAAGCCCGATGTGGTCCGGAGGCAGTGGGAAGGCGCGGGGCTGGGAGGCCGCAGCGGGAGGGAGGAGCAGCCCCGGCAGGCTCAGGTGAAACCCCGCTCCCTGCTCCTCAGCTCCCTTCTCCCCAAAGACCAGCCCCTGACCCCGGAACCCCGTCCGAATTGGACCGCGGTTCCACTTTGTAACTCCCCAAGTTGGTTGCAAAGCAGAATTCACCTTCCGTCCTCCTTTCCATCCCTCCCCCTTGGGTTATTCTCTACCCCACCTCTGGCCCTCCCGCTCTCGGTTCCCTCCTCCTTTCCCCCCCCCCCCCCGCCTTTTCCTCGCGCTCCACAGGCACCCCACAAAAATGGGGGTGGGGGTGTCCAAGGGAGGGGGGAAAGTAATGCTTTGGTTCTCTCTCTCTCTCTCTCTCTCTCTCTCTCTCTCTCTCTCTCTCTCT
>NW_021604577.1:12299929-12302579 GCF_004785775.1 Grammomys surdaster
TCTCTCTCTCTCTCTCTCTCTCTCTCTCTCTCTCTCTCTCTCTCTCTCTCTCTCTTTGAGACCTAAAAATCTTGACAAGTGAAGCTTAAAGGTGTTTACCTTGTCATCAGCATGTAAGCTAATTATCTCGGGCAAGATGTAGGCTTCTATTGTCTTGTTGCTTTAGCGCTTATGCCCCGCCTCTGGTGGCTGCCTAAAACCTGGCGCCGGGCTAAAACAAACGCGAGGCAGCCCCCGAGCCTCCACTCAAGCCAATTAAGGCGGACTCGGTCCACTCCGTTACGTGTACATCCAACAAGATCGGCGTTAAGGTAACACCAGAATATTTGGCAAAGGGAGAAAAAAAAAGTAGCGAGGCTTCGCCTTCCCCCTCTCCCTTTTTTTTTTTTCCTCCTCTTCCTTCCTCCTCCAGCCGACGCCGAATCATGTCGATGAGTCCAAAGCACACGACTCCGTTCTCAGTGTCTGACATCTTGAGTCCCCTGGAGGAAAGCTACAAGAAAGTAGGCATGGAGGGCGGCGGCCTCGGGGCTCCGCTCGCAGCGTACAGACAGGGCCAGGCGGCCCCGCCGGCCGCGGCCATGCAGCAGCACGCCGTGGGGCACCACGGCGCCGTCACCGCCGCCTACCACATGACGGCGGCGGGGGTGCCCCAGCTCTCGCACTCCGCCGTGGGGGGCTACTGCAACGGCAACCTGGGCAACATGAGCGAGCTGCCGCCTTACCAGGACACCATGCGGAACAGCGCTTCGGGCCCCGGATGGTACGGCGCCAACCCAGACCCGCGCTTCCCCGCCAGTAAGTGAGGCCGCCCCGCCGCGGGGCCGCGGGCTGAGCACCAGAGGCGCGGTCAGCGCGGCCCGCTGGGTGCGGTGCCCGCCGGTTACGCTAAGCATCGGGGTGGGCAACCGAACAGCCTCGTGTAGGAGTGGGGTGCGGGCTCTGGACTTTCTTCCCCGCGCTGGGCAAGGGTTTCAAATGAGGCACTTAGAATAACTAGGGTCCTGCGGACAGGTGCTGGCACCCGGCCACCGCAGGGACCAACGACAGGCTCGGTGCTGAAGACTTCAGGGAGCTGAGGGAGCCTCACCCGGAGCTAGGGACTCGGGCTAGAGGAGTTAGAGACCAAAGAGAGCTGCCCTGCTGGAACGCATCCCGGTCCAGGCTGCCTCGATTTCTAAAAGTCTCTGGGCGGGTTGGGAGGGCGCGCAGCTCTAGAGGGGGCTCCAAATGGGTCGGGTGGGTGGGTGCCCTCACCTAGACTCACAAGAGAGAAAGCAAGAGGCCGAACGCCTGGAAGCCGGGGCATTTGAAAGTGTAAAGTCCCCTTTGCTCCTGAAGTTGGAGTCTACTGTCAGACCCCAGCTCTCTGCGCCCCTGGGTTTCCCACCTGACTTGGGGACGAAAGGAGCCAAAGCGCCCTTTTTCCTCACGGCACATTCTGAGTCTAAAGAGACACTGACACCGATGAGGAGTAGTTAGACTTGAGCCCCTAAAACAGTTCGACGGCACGGTCCAGTCTGGTGAAGGCACTAGCCACTCCCCAGCTAGCTGGGCCTCTTTCGGGAAAGAGCGCTAGGCGACCTAGATGAGGAGGATGTCGTCGAAAAGTTGGGGCCGGTGGGCCAAGGGCACGGAAAGTGGGATTGCCCCGGCCCCGGCCCCAGCCGACGCTGTGCGTTTGTCGCTTACAGTCTCCCGCTTCATGGGCCCGGCGAGCGGCATGAATATGAGCGGCATGGGCGGCCTGGGCTCGCTGGGGGACGTGAGCAAGAACATGGCCCCGCTGCCCAGTGCGCCCCGCCGGAAGCGCCGGGTGCTCTTCTCCCAGGCGCAGGTGTACGAGCTCGAGCGACGCTTCAAGCAACAGAAGTACCTGTCGGCGCCAGAGCGCGAGCATCTGGCCAGCATGATTCACCTGACACCCACACAGGTCAAGATCTGGTTCCAGAATCACCGCTACAAGATGAAGCGTCAGGCTAAGGACAAGGCGGCGCAGCAGCAACTGCAGCAGGACAGCGGCGGCGGCGGAGGCGGCGGCGGTGGCGCGGGATGCCCGCAGCAGCAGCAAGCTCAGCAGCAGTCGCCGCGCCGGGTGGCTGTGCCGGTCCTGGTGAAAGACGGCAAACCCTGCCAGGCGGGCGCCCCTGCACCGGGAGCCTCCAGCCTGCAAGGCCACGCGCAGCAACAAGCTCAGCAGCAGGCGCAGGCGGCGCAAGCGGCTGCCGCGGCCATCTCGGTGGGCAGCGGTGGCGCGGGTCTAGGAGCACACCCAGGCCACCAGCCCGGCAGCGCAGGGCAGTCCCCGGACCTGGCGCACCACGCAGCCAGCCCCGCAGCGCTGCAAGGCCAGGTCTCCAGCTTATCCCATCTGAACTCTTCCGGCTCGGACTATGGCGCCATGTCTTGCTCTACCTTGCTTTATGGTCGGACCTGGTGAGACGTGGGACGCGCCCCGAGCCCAGCGCGACCTCACCGCTTCCCCTCTGCCCTCCGCAAAGACCACCATTCGCCCGCTGCTCCACGCGCTTCTACTTTTCTTAAGAACCTGTTTATGTTTAGACCAAGGAAAAGTACACAAAGACCAAACTGCTGGACGACTACTTCTTCTTCTTCTTCTTCTTCTTCTTCTTCTTCTTCTTCTTCTTCT
>NW_021604577.1:12302589-12310842 GCF_004785775.1 Grammomys surdaster
CTTCTTCTTCTTCTTCTTCTTCTTCTTCTTCTTCTTCTTCTTCTTCTTCTTCTTCTTCTTCTTCTTCTTCTTCTCCTCCTCCTCCTCCTCCTCCTCCTCCTCCTCCTCCTCCTCCTTCTTTCTTGTCCCCGCTCCTCCTTTTCTATTTCTCCCCCTCCTCTTCTATATTTCCTTCTTTCTTCCTTTATCCTCCCCACTTTCTCTTTCCTACCTTAAACTTGTGGACTTTTTTTTAACATAAAAAGAAAATAGAAACAGTCAAGCAAATTCGACCCTTTACGGATTCTTTAAACAGAGAAGGACAGAGAACAAATTTGGGGTGTCTTTCTGGTAGTTCAAACGGGTTCCCAAGCTTAGGCATGGCACAATTTTGGAGCCTGCACTATGCTTCTATGGGCCTGAACTCGGGAAACTTCCCTGTGGATGCACTCTGCCAGGAAAGCGAGCTTGCTTGTATATACCAGGATTTTTCATTTGTTTGTTTCAGAATGGAGGACAGAAGCTGGAGAGAGGAAAGATTCTTCAGCACAACCCACTTGTATCTGACACAAAGGAAGTGTCCCCTCCCAGGCGCCCTCTGGCCCTATAGGTTCAGTCCAGGCTGGCCTTTCAGAAAATTGTTTTAGGTTTGATGTGAACTTGTAGCTGTAAAATGCTGTCAAAAGTTGGACTAAATGCCTAGTTTTTAGTAATCTGTACATTATGTTGTAAAAAAGAACCCCAGTCCCAGTCCCTGGCCCCTCATTTTTTAAAAAGGGCATTGAGAAACCTGTGTATATTATTTGGCAGTTTGGTATTTGCAGCACCGGTCCCTTTTTTTTTTCTGTTGTAACTTATGTAGATATTTGGCTTAAATATAGTTCCTAAGAAGCTTCTAATAAATTATACGAATTAAAAAAAGATGCTTTTTCTGATTAAAACCCTTTTCTTTTTGTTTGGTTTTGATTTGGCTTTTAATGGGTACGGGATGGCGGCTGGGGTTAAGCCTCATGGGGTGATCCACATTCGTGGGTTTCAGCTCAGGGATTCTGACCCAGGTAAGGAAGCCAGCTCCAGGGTTTCTATCCTGAAGAAGAAGAAATTTTGCTCAGTTTCGAACGTTAGTGAAACCAAATCTTAAGCAGTCCTGGAACTATTTAATAGAGAGAGTGAAAAGTAAACTAGTTCTCTAGAAGGGAGAGAGATAGAGCAAGAAAAAGAAAAAAATTGCTTTTTTTTTTCTTTTTAAAGAACCGAGCTTTCGTGGTTTCGGTTTTTTTTTTCTTTATTTTTGTTTGATTTTTTTTTTTTTTTTGTGGGATAGCCTCAAAAGCTGGTCTTCCACATCTGACCTAACCATTTAAAATAACTCCAAAGGAACTATCCGTTTTCGTGAATAAATTGCTTCTGTACATTTGAATGCCAAACTTGTGTGTCTAATTCCCACTCAAATTCCTCACACTTCGAATCTGTTTGGTGGCTGTTTTCAAAAGTGAAGTGCTACTGGGTTTTATTTCAATACTCTAAAATGAGATCCTTCGTGCTCAGGAATCATGAGCTCCTCCTGACCCCCAAGAATCCTGTACTGTCTTGGTGTAGACTTGGTGGTCAGCTTAGGCCTCTATGGAGACACTGGGAACTGAGGTTTCTCTATTTCAGTACATTCCATATCTGGAGACCGAATTCCAGCAATTAATCTTTCTCCTATCCCTAACTTTCTATCAGTTCTCCAAAACAAAAACAAAATAATTTAAAATCCCCCCACCCCATTTCTGACTTTTTCATCTCCGTTATCAGACATGTATGTTGGGGAAACAATTACAGTTGCGGTGAGGGGGTGGGAGGGACTGGCAAAAGAGTAGTTAAGTGCAGAGACAAAAACTATAGCTCCTTGTGCGAACTGTTGCTTTCTATGGTCACCCCTGGCAAAGCGGCACAGGCAAGGCAGCCTGAGGGCTGCAAATAGACACCAGATGCCTGCATGGATCTGTTATGGTGATTGACTAACTTTTGACACAAGGTCACTTTTCACTGAGATAGTCAACTCTCTTTTCCCTTCTAGCCTCCAGTCTTTTCTCCTTCCTTCACCTCCTATCACATTCTGTTTTCAACTTTTCTCCACTGCATCTCTCCCCAAGGACCTTGAGGTTTGGTTTGGTTTGGTTTGGTTTGGTTTGGTTTGGTTTGGTTTTTTTCTTGTCATTTTTTGTTTTTAAAGGCATGGGCTTGAATCCAACAGTTTTTTCACTAATGTCCAGGGAATTTCTACCTTATGGTGCCTTAGGAATGGGAACTGGGGCTAGCTTTCTTCCTGAGAAAACCAGTTCTGGCTTTTGGGATATGGTTTCTCATATCCTGAAGGTACTCTGACAGTCTGAAAGGACAGTTGGTTGACTCTACTGAGAGTCTACAGGGTATGTGTGGGATTATTCTTAGCAGACCTCATATTTTGGAAAAATAAAACTAGGAAAGTTTAATTATTTCTGTTGAGGCAAGGAGTGCAGACTATGTTCAGGGAGGCAGGTGTTGGCAGCTGCTGTTCAACTCCTAAGTGGTTGGTGAGTTTAGCCCAACCAGTCCCACTGGCCAGCATAAGCCCAGACAGGGTCTAGCCGCCTCTAGCCACCAAGCTGCCCGGGCTCCCCGCATTCTAGCAGAGTAACAGTTTGAGGGTAATGTAGTAACTCTGTCTTATCTTTCTTGGGCTAGTTGGAGTTCCTAGCAAATACATTCTTCCTCAGCCGTCTTAGCTTGAAGTCTTGTTTACTTGTCCCCGGGATAGGTGAATTCAGAGGGCTCTAGGGATGAAACCCAACACACTGGGCTTTGGTCCTCTCTTGTCATCAATCACTCCAGCTCCTACCTAGGGAATGCGTGTCAGCTACAGAAGCAATCTTGGGAGGCAGACTGGGGGGATCTCTCTTTAGGAAACAGGTGGTGGGTTTAAGGTGAGCTGAGTTTAAGTCCCCACAGTTTGGGGAGACCTGCCACCCACACAACTTACAGCCGGGTCAGCATCTAGAAGGGGCCATCTCTTATTTTAGGCTTTTCAAAACTCAAGCTCAGGTAGGTTCTGACCTCCCAGGAAAAGAAATAAACATTCTGGAGACGCCCTGGCACTGAGATGCTGGAAGAGGGGAAAGCTTCCCCAGTGAGGCGATAGAACAAATGCCCTAGAAACTGCCCCTGACAAGCATCCCACCCAACTCCAGGCCGCGATGGTTCAGGCAGTGGGGGGATTTTGCAGACAGCATCCTCCTCTTTGCTTCTCTCCCCTCACCCCACCCCAACCCAGCCGTGTAAACACGAGGACTTTCTCGAGAGCCCTGGAGAGCCGCTCTAGTGGCTTCGGGGCCTGAAACCCCAGGCTTGGCTTGTTTGATGTTTAGCATCCCAAAGCGGCTCCCCACCCCCGCCCCAGCCTGGGAACCCCGAGCCCTGGGGCCGAAGAGAAGGGGGAAGCAGTTCTCTCAGCTGGAGAGCGGTGGATTGGTTGGGCTTAGAGAAGTGGCGAAAACTACAGGACAGAGGCGCCCTAAGCAGGGGAGACAGGGATCCCGGAATGGTGCAGCCATCCATTAGGATATAGCTGGGGTCCTAAAGGCCAACAGGCGGAGGAGAAAAGAAATGTCACAGTTTGCGGGAATACACTGGAGATAGGGGCCAGCCAGGTGGAGATAGCTTGGGGCCTGTGAAAACAAGGCAAGCGGAGTCTGGGTCCAGTTAGCAAGCATCGAGACCGGAGTCCACGACTGCGGTGCTGTCAGGGCCTCGAGGAGACAGCGCTCCGTGCCACTGCTTAGTGCTTGGTCTTTTATAGGACGGACTTGCTTGGGAGTCTTCCAAGAGATTTTTAAATGCTCCGAGTCTGGACCTGGGAGCTCCGTTGGTGATGCTTGGATCTGGCTTTGATTTTGAAAGCCCAGGAAGATTCACAGACTTTTGAGGCCGCACACTCTTGGCACTGCCCGGAGTCTGGGCGGCGGTGAGGACTGAGAAGCTGTCTCGAGACCTGAGTCTCTTCTCAGGCGATCCCAGATAAGAGGAAGGAGAGAGAGGTTTTCTGACTTCCAACTCATTAGGGACCAGGTAAGGTCAATGCTTTCTCTATTATGTCTTTATCTTAAAAGCGGGTCAATTTAAGATAAGGGAGGGGGAAAATACAGAATCTGTGTGAACCGCGCTGATACAGGCTGACCCCTTTCCTGAGCTAAAGTAAGCCAGGCAGACGTTCATTTTCTATAAACAAGGAGTTGGGGGACGCTGCCTTGAATCCTTCAATCTGCTAGCGTAGCTTCTCCTCCTTCCTTCCTTCCTTCCTTCCTTCCTTCCTTCCTTCCTTCCTTCCTTCCTTCCTTCCTATTCCTCCTCAGTTATTAGAGAGAAGCAGACGATTTTATTAGTGGGGAAGTCCATTGGGAAATGTGATTCTGAGATAACACGATTCTTTGGCTGTTTGGAAGCTTTTTTCAAACGACAAGATACGGCCTAAGGGTATTAGGAGGGGATAGGAATGGGGTTTCCCCTGCTCAGCTGTTCCCAGATGCCTGAAGCCACCTTCATCCGGTCCTTGCTCCCTTACTGGTTGTGTGTGCTTCACTGTATGGTTGTGTTCCTGGAGCTTCAGCCCACCTTCGGTGGCACCCAGTTTGTGACCCTGCCTCAACAAAAAGTTTTCTGGTGTCTCTTCAAGTGAGTGGCTTTTGGAAGGTGTGGCCTCTCCCCAGTCACCCTCTCAGCGTCTCAAGGAATTGGTACGGATGAAAGTAAAGAATGTATTTTACTGAAGGGCTGAGTCAAGGATGGCATGAACCCTCACCCCCTACCCCACACATTTGCATTTCTGAACTTTCTTTGATGGAGATATCTTAAAGGAATGGAGGAAGAGCTAGGCCAGTAAGACAGCATAGCTCTTGCCACGTCTGAAACCACAGCTGAAGTGGTGGCTGCATTTCTTTTTGATAGTGACCTAATGCCAACTTGGAGAATATCTAGGTGCACCCTTGGTCTCTGTCCCTCCCGTCTGAGAAGTTCCCATTGCATTTCTGCTTCCTAGACATCTATCCCCTTTATTGATATGGCTTCTTGCACCGTTTTGGGTAACATTTTCATATGGAATGTCTTTTGGTTGGGGGTAGAAGTTTCCAATATAGGTTTATTGCTGTCGTGTCATGCCTGAAACATAAATAAAAACATAAACACAAACATCGTCGGTGTTAGGGCTTAGCAAATGCCCGCTTTCCTCCGATCGGGATAGTCACATCTGTCTCTACCTACTCTGTATGAAGATATAGATGTAGGTATAAGTGTGAAAATGTGTGTGTGTGTGTGTGTGTGTGTGTGTTATGTACCTATTCAAAAGATTTTCTAAAAATGAAATTTAAGTACAGAGCTCGATGCTACAGAAAATATTAGATCAAAGAAAGTTGACTGTATCTATTACCTCAAGACATCAAATGAAACCGAGTTTCCCTTAGAGATAAACAAAAAAAAAAGAAAGAATTCCTTATTTTGGCCCATTTTAAATTGGGATGTTTATTTCTTGTCATGTGAAACTCTAGAAGACTACTTATGCTTGGTGACATTAACACCATTTATTTTGAAGGTGCCTAAGACGTATCTAAGCACAAGATAGCTTATGGTATTCTCTTACTGGACTGGTGATACTCATAGGTGAGTTGGTAAGGACACTACCACCTCGACAAGAAAACCAAAAGAAGATAGAAAAAGAAACATTTCTGGGTTTTATTGATATCAAATGGTCTCTTTGTGTGGGTCTTTCCATAGTAGTAGTACCCTTGCCTCCCATATTCTAGGAAATCTTGTCTTTGCTAGTTAGCACTCAGTTATCAGGAGCAAAAGCTGTTGGTGGAGTGTCTCATTTCTAGGGCTTTTGGGTGATTGTTGTTAAAATTTATTTCTGAACTGTGAGAAATTATCCCACACGTAATGAGAAGCAACCCTTGGGTGTCCTCTCCCTGCCACTTACTTTATCTGAAATGATTCTGTGAGAATCACCCAGAGAAACCACCTTCTATCATTTTCTACTTCTCAAAGATGTTGTTTGAGGTTTCCAGAGCGCTAGAGAGACCTGGTTTATTTGGTCTGCATGCTACTGATGGACCTGATCTCCCTAGTACATACACTGCACACCGAGAACACAGGGATGCAAACTTGAGAACTGCTTTAACAATCCTCTGAGCTAGTCACTTATTACGCCCTAACTCAAGATACCCAGACAATATTTACTGAGCTGACTATCCTGCCTAGCCCAGAAAGTTGTTAGAGCCCCCCCCCCCCCCAGATCTTTACCAGAGAACCAGGTTTCTAAATAGGCTTGCAGAGGCAGGCTACCTCAGAGGATTAATTGTCTCTCCAGACCTGGCCACTCCTTGGTGCCTCAAGGTCTGAAGGCCTGTGTGAGGGAATACAGGAGGTGGGAGGGTGGAAGACTGGCAGCTTATTTCATTTCACGACTTTGCTGGTGAAAAAAAAAAGCAGCCCGAGTCAAAAGCACACACACCTCCCTGCCTCTAGCCAGCCAGCCAGAAGTTATCCTTAGTTGGCACTAACATCATTACTTGGCCGTTAGTTGCTGCTCCCTGGCTGCGATGCTGAGGCTAGAATGGGTGCAGTCAATTTTGAAAGTGCTGCACTATACCATACCCACATCCGACAGAACAGGTAAAGCTTAGACAACCATAGAGTCTATCTGCTTCATACTGAAATTAAATAGAAAAAAAAATCCTGGAAATACTTAACGACAACAAGAAGCTCTCTCTCCCATAGTCTATCCTACAGCACCAGATGGGGATAAAGAAAACATCTGCTATCCGTGGTGTTATCCAACCACCTTAGCGTTAACCTTCCTGTAGGAGACCTTTCTAAAAGGACAACGCCACAGAAACACAAAATTATTTTTTTTTAAACCTTGGCATGGCTTGCCACTCAGTGTCTATGGGTTGTGTGACTCTGAAAGTTGGGAGCCTATCGATGTATATTCTTTGCTTCCTGGAAAAGCCAGGAAAAAGGAACGAGGACTGGAAAGAAGGTAAGCAGAGAGGTTATTGAAGAGTTGTGCCTGGAGAAAGTGTGTGCTTCTGTCCCTGGCTGTGACATCTGAGAGGTGCTAGATACAGCGAACGGGCCCAAGTGTTGTGGTGAAGTGGGTCAATGCTGGGTAGGGGGTGTGTGGTTTAAGGGTTAATGATGGTGGGGCTGCTCTGGGGATAGCTGGGAGGAGCTGCGGGGATGGTGTGTGAGCTTTGGGCCATAACACAATGGTAACGTAATTATCTGGCTGAAATGTGTTCAAATGGCAAGAAGTTGCAAAACAGATAGGTCTTCCGGAGAAGAGAGGGCGCTGGTTACAGAGGCCTGCAGCCGTCATCCTTTTTTTTTTTTTTTCCCCAATCCATTTTAAACAAGAGGATCTAGTGAGTGATTCTGATTCAATACACATAATCAGTTTGCAAGTCTTATTTCCATTTGAAAACAGGCCCATTTGCAATCATAAGAGCCGGACACAGAGCTCGGTAAGAGCAGATGATGGGCGACAGAATCCGTAGGCAAGGACTAAATATTTTCTTCTAGCCTCAGACCTGTGCATCGTTTAGTGCCCGTGTATCACCTGTGAGGCTTGTGTGTTTCTAGTCCCAGGATAACATGAATGAAATATTCCTGTTAGATATATAACTTCCTTGCTTAAAAATCAGCATTCTATGACCAGGAAGGGGGAAAAATGGCCAGAAAGATTCCATGTTAATTGTGTTCCTCCATGCTGATTACCACTCGTGTTTTTAAAAAGGTGTTGCCTAGGACTAAAGTTCACACACTTGAGCCATGCAGCCCTCTACTTTGTGCAGGATACCAACCCCAGACTTGGGGCTCGAGGTGCAGAGCCTGGAAGAGAACACGGGGACAACTCTGCGACCTTGCAATTCCACAGCTCAAGACATGGGGGCCCTCTGCGGCCTGGTGGCTTTAAATTGGTTGTCGGGGTCTCATTGAAAAGTATGGGATCTTGAAATCTCAGAGCTGTTTTCCGATCTTTCATTTAGAACCAAATCAAGCGGTTGCCAACAGCCACCGGCTTCCTGCCGGCAACCCCCTACCCACTACCCTCTCCTTCCAACTCCTGCCCAAGGCTTCACCTGAAGCGGCAACTGTAGCACCTAGCCCACAGCCTCACTTTCTGGATTCGCAGCCTACTCCCTGCCCCACCCCAGCTGGTGACTGTCTATTCAGCTGTGAGTCTCAATTTTTTGTTGCTCA
>NW_021604577.1:12310942-12351741 GCF_004785775.1 Grammomys surdaster
AGCAGCAGCAGCAGCAGCAGCAGCAAAAACAAACAACAACAAAACTTCAACAACAAAGGGGGGGGGGGGCGGGCGGGGGCAAAGAGGGATCAGCGGTTAACAGCATCAGCTGTTCTCCCTGAGGACCCAGGTTCAATTCCCAGCACCCACATGGCAGCTTGTGTCTGTCACTCTAGTTTCAGGGAATCTAACAATCTCACACAAACATAGTTGCAGGCAAAACACCAGTGCACATAAAATAAAAATAAATAGACCACTAAAACTTTAAAAAAGAAAAGAAAATCCAAACCAAAGGATATCACAGCTGTTTGATGGGGGAGAAAAAGGCAGTTCAATGTCTTCTCAGAAAACAATACCTAACTTGCAAGCAGTCTGAAGCTCTAGTAATGGAATGTACCTCATTTTAATTTCAAATGGGGGATAAATTGTGGATCTCAGATTGGAGTTTCTTAAACAAGGGTAGTTTTAGAATTCTTTGTAAAGTGTTTCCTTTCTGGGAAGATCTCAGGAGAACCAATAGACAGAGTAGTGATAGGGGAGGGCTTCTGTTTTGCTCCATTTTCTGCAAAACAATTCTAAAATGAGAAATGAAAAAAGACCCCAGTATTCTCTTTAACAGGCACCAAAGACAGAGGCCACAAGAATCTAAAGACACCACCACTCTCATACCACCTCCATCATCCCCAGAGCTCTCTGTTTCTCCCCCAAAACCTATCCTATGAATACAATTGTCTAGGGGCTCAGTCCACTTTGGGAGGAGGGGTGAAGGAGAAGTAATACCTGCTCAGCAGGAAGGGTTCAAACTCCTCATCTCTGCAACCTGGGAGGACAGAGATCCTACAACTGGGAGCAGGTGAGTATGAGGCCGGGGGTCAGCAGAAACCAGACTAGTCTTTTCCGGCCTGGGACAAAGTGGAGAGTGGGATTGTCTGGGTAGTGCATAGGAACATGGTAACATAGAACCACAGAGAGCCAGAGCAGGCTCCTGGGGCAAGAAGCTGCAGCTATATAAGAGGTCACAAGCTCACAGCAAGCAACAGCTACTGTAGAAGTGGAGGCTGATTTGTGCTCATCCCTTTTGTTGGCCAAAGGTATCAGGATCAGGATTGCTAGACCAAGTCTTTAGACATAGACAGTGAGAGAGGAAGTCTTGGCCTGCCTTCCCCAGGAGTCCCAAGGATCACCTGCAGTCGAATCTTAATTTGTGTAGTCTGATGTGACTTTATCATCACCCCCCCTTCATTTCCGTTTCTTCACTTCCGTGCCTGTTTCACTTGCTTTTTTTAAAATCCAATTCCAGACTCAGAGATGCAGTCTTATTTTGTAGGCAATTCAGTGTCATTTTCTTAATGCCACCACTCAAAGGAAAAGCAGATAAAGTGGATGGGGTAAGCCGTAAAAAAAAAAAACAGCCAGGAAGGGCTACATGGGAGGGCATTTGGGGAGTAAGAAGGCCAAAGAGTGGCCAAGGTCTACCTGTCAGGGGCATGCAAGAAACATGACAGGGAAAACCAAGAGAACTGTCTAAAGAAATCCCATTAATATCAGTAACGGAGAGAGAGGAAAACAGCCCCACAGAAGGATAGTCCCAAGTGAAGGTGGGGGTACATCTGTCTGAAATAGTCTTGGAGAGAAGGAGCAATTCTAGAAGATACTGTCAGAACTCAAGAATGGGAACCATCTTGGGCAGGACAAATCAAAGAGCCCCTAGTTTCAACCTCAAACCCACCCCTTCTGGTCCATCTTGCTAATCCCACTTGACAACACTGGGCTCTGTCCCCTAAGGAGGTACAAATTAGTGAGAGCCTGGAAGCAAAGGATGCATTTATGGGGAGGGATGACAGTAAATTCTTTTAAAAAAATAAATGAAAGAAAGAAAGAAAGAAAGGAAGGAAGGAAGGAAGGAAGGAAGAAAATGGCTTCTGGAAACTTCAGTGGAAGCAAACAAACTTTCTTGGAAACATAGGTCCCATTACACCCTTCCCAAGTCGGGAAACACGCTGTTGAACAGACTTGAACCCTTTTAGTTCCTGAGAGCATGACCTGAAGGAAACCCTCTTGTGAAGGGCGGCCCAGCTGTCTAGGAAGAGAGTGGAAAGATCGCCTGAGTCTGAGATAGGATCCCAGTTCATAGCTTTCACTTTGGCGTCCTAAGTTTCCCAAGATGGAAGACCTTGATCCTCTAGGGCGGTGTTTTGGCAGAGGCTGACCCCCACCCCAAAACAAAGCAGTTAACCAAACAATAATGACAACAAAAATAACGGGCTAGGGCCAGCTGGCTCCGCGGGGCGCACATAGTCTTTGAGCCCAAAGACTGTTCGGGCCTATTGGGAGGGTTCTATCTAGCTACAAGGAAGTCCCCACCCCACTTCGATCCCCTTAGGGGGCATCTCTGGAGCGCTGGGGCACCCGGACCCTTTCTATTTTAAGGGTCACACACGCTGTGAAGTATTTTAGCTGCATCACAACCTTTTAAATACCCCAGCATGACACTGCCTGCCTGAATAAGGACCTCATTTGGGTGGTGACCGGCCGAAGTGCTCATTTGAGACGCTTGGGCGGCTGTGAAGCACCGGCTCGCTCTGCGCCGGCGGGGCCAGCAGGGTGAGGTCTCCGGGAGGAATCGCGGCGATGCCGACCTGGGAAGGAGGGAGGTGGTCCAGGCTGCGGGCCGTCGGCGCCCTTCGCTCAGCTCCAGTGGCCTGAGGTCGTGCGCGTCCGGAACACGGACCTGGGCGGTTCTGCCGTCGGGCTTTTCCGTGGGAGAACCAGGCTCTGCGGGAACTCCACCCGACCCGACCGCAGGCGGCTCGCATTGCCTGCCCTGTTCCTAGTCTTTGATAATTTTGGAAGCAAAGATTTCCTTCCATCTTTGGGACGAATTTGTTTCATCTCTCCTAAATCCAGAAACGGAGTCTTCAAAAGTCTTAAATGTGTATTTATTTATTTATTTATTTATTTATTTATTTATTTATTTATTTATAGCGTTCAAATGAATGCGAAGCCACGGATCGAATCCTGTCACTCATTTGGGGTTAGCGTCTCCCGATATTTCACACGGAAAACAAAACTTGGGTCTCTCTTATTTGTAGTTGTCCTTAACCTTTATAGCAACGGCCGTAGATGCTGTTCTGTCATTCTCTAATAGATTTTACCAGGGACGGATGACAGAGAACTGATTTCTTTTCTATTAGGGTTTAGCACATCTTTGTTGAAGGCCTGTAGAACGACCAGGGATTAGATTTGCATCTCTTAGACGCCCTGTGTGGTCTTTGTGAGAAGCTTGTAACTGTTAAAAATGACTTGTTAGGAAGCGTGTGGGCTCTCAGCGCTCTCCTTTTGACAGAAGGATTGAGAAATTCAGATTGGCCCTGTAGGATTTAGCCTGCAGATTCCACCTGAACCCTAAGCAATTAGACCTTAATCTCACTGCAATCATATTTGAGTTAGGATTTGTTGCACTTTGTTTACTTCAATTAAAAGCAGTGGAATAATTTTTTTCAGCGTCTAAAAGTGAAATCTTCAGGAATAATACCTCAGGGCTTCTTAGGAACGGTTTTGGTGGCGATGGGGGATTTTCTTGTGAGCTTTCTTCCTGGCCCTCTTGCCCGTCCCCTCCCCCATTTAAATTATTCTTCTCCTGTTGCTCGCTGTAGCTGCGATCATCTTTCCGGGGGTTGAATTCAGGTCGCGACTGACAGCGTCCAGAGGATCCCAGCAGAGAGGGGGGCCCTAGCCCAGAGAGCACGCGGGAGGAAGTTCCAACCAGGGCGCCTACTCCCAGCTCCACGTGGAGCTTTCTCTCTGGTGCTCGCCCGAAGGCTGCTGCCTACATAGGCTCCGGCAGTGGACACCCACTGGGCACCGCACGGGTCCTCTTGCGATGGATCAGGGCACCGTCAGCTTAGCCCAGGACCATGGAGGACCGGTTCTCACAGTCCGGGAGCCTGGTGGGATGTTGCCCTCAGGTTAACCCGGCTCCCTGGGAGTCGGATGGGGTGGGACAATACTCTTTGGTTGGGATTTGGGCTTAGCTTCCGGCCTAAGTCTGGGCTGTCCACAGAGTTAGCCAGCACTGGGTCCTCTTTGGCTAGGTCTTTTTTTGCACCAGTACGGGCCAGGCTGGCTTCTGCCCTCGGTTTCCCTAAAGCCAACGATTCTCAAAGTTGGAGCTAGCCTCTCTGTTCTGATCGCCACGCTCTAGAGGCTCAAAGCCAGGCCTGTCTTGGTGATGCCTCCAACCAGGCTGAGGAGTAGCTGGTCACACAATCTTTCAGATCTGGGCCATTTAGTCTTTAGGCCGCTCCAAGTGGGTAGCCTGTAGTTATTGTCAAGTCAGCAGAAACAGGGATCTGTGGGGAGGTTATTACCTTCATTGTTAAATCTAGTAAGGCTGCCACTTTGATTTGCTCAGAATATTTCTTCACTTGGGAGTTAGCAAGGACTCGGAGTTACAGCTTCTCCTATTTTGAGTCACAGCTTACCGCTCTTAGTTCATTTTCTTCTCTTTTCTAAATTACTTTTCCCAGCTAATACTAAAGACAGCCAACACATAGAGTAAACGCGAGGACTTCTAACAGGGAGGGCTTCAATACCATTTGTTTCTGATCCGAAAGAGGACCACGCCACTTTTAAAGGCCCCTCTTTAACTTTTAAATAGTTCTTTTGTGACTACTTGCTCAGGAAGGAGATTTTAACTTTTTCCCCCTTTGTTTTGGGTCCATCAGAACAAAGAGAGAAAGCTAACTGCGACTGTGACTAAAAGTCTCTATGCGAGGAGGAGGAGGAAGTGTTTGCTGATACTAAGACTGGTTTTAGAAAGCAAAGGTATCGGACAAGTCGTTATTGCTAGTTACTATGAACGTGATTACGAATGTTTAGGCATCCAAAAATAATTCAGGGCATACTTTTCTGAGCTTGGATGGAGAGGACAGAATACAGTTTAAGGGGAAGAGGGAAAGGGAACAAGTCTGTAGTGATAATCTATCTGAAATATACCAAGAGAATCTTGATGGACTCCTGAGTGAGGATCCCAGCTTTAAACCAGCTCTGTGTGTAGTTCAGAGCATCCTTTTATTTGTGAATAGGATCTGTATCAAAACCCTAGTGTGACCATGACAATTGGGTAATCACACACAAGGCATCTTTGCTAATGGAGAGATTCTGTAAATATGTTTCTGGTGAATACAGAGATAACAGTCGCAGTGAAAGGGTCAGGTGCCACAAATCATAGATTACCCTGCCAAGGGTTGCCAGCCATCTGAGGTTTGGAAGGACATTAACTGCCTCTGCATTCTCAGAATACTCTCCTCCGTTGGTGATTTCGCTTACTTGACCCTACTTCTGTTATTAAAAAGCTGGCAGGCACAATCAAGGGCAAGCAGGTTGGCTACCTACCCTTCTGGCAGCTCTCCAATAGTCCCATTTAGCTGCCAGGAGACAGGAGTGAGTCATCACTCATGCAATCCTGAAGTAGCATCAAGAAGGGACCAGGAGAACTTCAGTGGTGGTTCACAGGTCGCCCCTTCAGCTCTGCTTCTATGTCTTCTACCTCAAATTTGGAACAGACTCCTGGGGGAATTCATTCTTTAGGAAGGTCAGGGAGAGAAATGGCAAGAAGCGACTTAGATAAAGAAATTCTTAAACAGTTTCTTGAGAAAACAAGTTGTGTCTTTCTAGAGAGCTTCAGTCTTAAAAAGCACCATAGAAGTAGGATTCTCATCACTGATGGGAACAGAACCCAGGAATTCCCCTTGTTAGGCAGCAGTGAATACCGCAGAGAAAATCAAGTGCTGTCAATAAAATTTGGAGGAGTGCTGCTTCATGTCAGTTGAACAAATTTCTGGCTTACAGCATTTGCTTTAATAAAGGTTTTTTACCCCTTTCTTTTTTTTTTTCCTTTCCCTAAATCCATTAGAGATTAGGCACTGAACTTTCAGAGAAATGTAAAATTGGGATGATATCAAAAGTTTTTTTTCCCACCTCAGGTTTGAACAAACTAGTACTTGGCAGACCAGAGGCTTTGTAAAATCAAAATACATTTCTTTTGAATATCAGTGTTATGCAACAATACATAGGAGTGCATCAAGAGAGAGTTCTACAGGTGAAAACTGGCGGTGCAGATCTTCTTGGTTCAGAGGAGAGACTCTTCTCATAGGCTTATTTTGGAAGTGGTTTTGAGACCTAAAATTAGGTATTACCACCAAAGGAAAAGCCATAACTTACTAGTAGGCACCAGACAATTCCATGGGTGTCAATGAACTTTTCTCCAGGGTACATGTAAGCATGAGAGAACACTTCTGAACAGAAAAGAAAGGTACAGTTCACTGAAGTGTGAGTGTTCAGGAGAGCTACCAAAATATATCCCTTAAAGAATTTTTCTAATATTTTAAGGCAGTCTCTAGATGTAAAATGTAAAAAAAAAATTAAAAATTAAAAACCTCCCAGTTTAATTTTCCAAAATTATATTATCACATTAGTATATTCTTAAATAACAGAGATAGACATTAGTCATCTACCATTATCAAAGGGGGAAAATATTTTAAAATCAGATGACAGCTATATGCTTTATAATTTAAATGATACTAAATGATGAACAATCTTCCATGTTCATTAAGCAAAAAGAAGAGAGAATGTCTGTAAGAGTGAATAAAACAGACTTTTATTGAACAAATATGCCTAACCCTCCATTTTATTAGCTGATAATACAAATCGTTACTGGCTCTTGTGCTGAGAGTCGTTTTACTGTAATGAATTCGTTTTAGAGTCTCAATAAATCGGAGGCTGACGTCCTTCTGTGACTTTGGGAGGAACTTTCAAGTGGCCACACCCAAGTTGAGGACAGACATCTTTCTTGCTTGTTCAGTTAGGAAGCAGAAACTTTTGCTCTGGCACATTTTCCAGCTTTCCCAATGCCCTGCCTGATAAGCTTTCCTCTCAAGATAACAGAACAAAAGGCAAGAGAGAATGAGCTTCTGTGGCTTAGGTGGCCACTTCCCATAGCCACACATTAAAAGTGATAAGACAACAAGCATAATTTTTGTTATGTGTTTGCTGTTTATACCTCGGACAGTGCCTGGTATGCAGTATTTGTTGAACACTTGCTTACTAAACTTGTGAAATAGCCTTATTAATTCCTTTGTAATTCTTATTTTCTTCTAGTTCTTCTCTTTCTCCTCTTCTTCCTCCTCCTTCTTCTTCCTCTTCTCCTTCTTCTTCCTCCCATTCCTTCTTCCTCCTTCATCTCCTCTTCCTCCTTCTTCTTCCTCTACCTTTTCTTCTTCTTTTTTATTTGTTTAAATTTTGAGACAGGGTCTCAGTATATAGCCCTTGCCATCCTGGAACTTACCGTGTAGGTCAGGCTGATCTTCAAAGTTACAGAGATCCTCCTGTCTCTGCCTCTTGAGTGTGAGAACTAATGACATGCATCACTGTGCCGGGCTGTGGTAGTTTCTTCTTTGAATGTTAACAAAGAAATTAAAATTTAGGTAGTTTTGATAAACAAACAAAACAAGCAACGATGACAAGAAAAAAAGTCCATCATTTGCCAGCCGGTAAGAGAGAAATCTGGTGTTTCCTAGTTGAACTATGACTGGCATGACACTGTTTTGTTTGAAACAAACAGAAAATTCCAGATGTAGCACAATAAGGATTTAAAAAAGAAATAACTTGGAAAACCTTAATCTTTCATTACACTTTAGATGTAAACTCACTACAGAACGCCCATCATTTAAGACCTTAGCATTCTGAAGAATGACCTTCTGAAGCAACGAAGTTCACAAGCACTGTTCCTCCTTATCAGGTAGATTTGGAAACATGGCCTTATCAATTTAAAAAAAATTGAAAAAAAAGTGCTGGTTGTTATTCACAATCCCACATGGGGCTGTTTTTAGGATGGTGGCCCAGTGACATATTGAACTATGCTTCCAGACTCCATTCCTACATGAGTGTTTTTCACAGCTTAGTGTGTAGCTTGGGGCACAGTGGAGTCAATGGAGTGAACGGAGGATCCTCAGTCTAGAAGGCAGCCTTAGGCCTGTGCCTTCTCTTAGCCCAGTGAGCTACTGGATGGCCCTTTTTGTTGATTTGGGGGCCTGGCTCAAGATTATTTACAGATTTGAAGGGTGACTAGGAGGGTGTCATTTCATACTATCACTCACTGATGAATAGGAGAGTATCATTTCAAGTGGAAAATATATATTTATGTACCAAGCACATCCCTAGCCTCCCTAAGCAGTTTGTCGTAGCAGGCATTTGTATCTGGGCAGTGATAACTCACCAAGAAGGACAATACTGGAAAAAGGCAACTATAATAGTGATGGTACCCCAGAAAAACGAAATCTTACCTCTGCATTCCAGTTGGTTAAAGCACTCGATGTACAGGTGGTGTTGATATCTAAATAAGCATTTACAGGCTTCACAGATTTCAAGTAGTCTTTCAACTTGTATTCCTAGTAAGACATGGAAGTGGTGGTATGTAGGAGGAGTGGTACAGTTGTGTACTCTCAGCACTTGAGAGGCTGAGGAAGGAGGATTAGCAGTTCAAGGTCAACCTCAGCAACATAATGAGTTCAAGGCCTGGGCTACAAGAGACTTGCCTTTAAAATAAACCAAACAAAATTTAAAAAATGAACGGAGTTACTAAAATAAATCTCTACCAATGTCTAGAACAAACAGTGTTTATTATTATTATTATTATCATTATTATTATTAGAATTCATCTCTTCATTCACATGAAGGAAGGAGTTGGTATTTGCAAACCTGATATCAAAGTTGATTCACTACCATGGGATAAAGATTTAAGTGTTCTACTTGAGAGAAGTGGTTGGTAAAAAATCGCAAACCAAGTTGTTTCAAATATCCTGTTTTTGATATATCCAGTTCAGAAGTTATAATAGAAAAGCTAGGGATATCATCCCAAGACTGAGATGTTGTCATAAGAAAATACAGTAGTCTATATATTGGCTCATTTATCCAGTCAACAAACATTAATTGAATGCTTACACAGCCAAAGTACCAAACATGGAGAGAAAGATAGATCTTTGGTCTCAAAGACAGTGCGTGGGTGATATGGAAGAAGAACTGAATGGATTTCTCTATTTCTGTAATGGAAGACTGTATAGTTTCGGGGGGGGAAAGGGGCTATAGAAGCTGACTGACTTGTCTGCTCATTGATGCTTTAGTCTTTGAAAGACTTTGGGGGAGCTGCTGTATCTCCTGAGCCAACATTGGGTCCTTCTTAATGTTTCTTACTTGATCTTAGTGTGTTTTATTTACTACTCAATTTTTAAAAACAGTTTTGAGAAGGATAGAAGCTTTTAAGAGATTACCCCTTGTAGTGTGATTTAGATAGAATTCCATTTTTATTGCTCCATGTTTAACTCCCTCAGCCTTCATTTGGGTAGGATGGGGGTTATTCTAGAACAGTCTTTAGTCACTTTCTATGTCTACTCAGCTAAATGGACAATTTAAGCTCTAATATTTCAGTCCAATGTGATCCTGCTTTGGACTCGGGTCTCAGGAAAGGTAGTAGCGTACAAAATTATAGCACTGACAATGGCAAAAAGTGTGCTGCTTCTAATAATAGCTTCTCATTTTAACGTGTGTATGTCTTTGGAAACTTCCTGTT
The DNA here is from genome assembly GCF_004785775.1 of Grammomys surdaster. Classification (NCBI taxonomy): domain Eukaryota; kingdom Metazoa; phylum Chordata; class Mammalia; order Rodentia; family Muridae; genus Grammomys; species Grammomys surdaster. The sequence continues at coordinate 12,320,571 of NW_021604577.1, forward strand.
ACTTAATGCCTCCTGTTTAAAGGCTGTTTACCTTAGTCATATATCTCCTAGCAATCTTGGAGCTTAGTGGGGTTCGTACTTACAAAACATTGCACCAGAACCAATGCTCTGCTTCAGAAACATGCAGGGGGTCCAGGGCAAATAAAAAAAAAAGTTTGTGACGTGAAGTTGATGAAAACTCATGACCTCTCTCCACCAGGGCAGCTTCAGCATGAACCATCAGAGAAAGGTGAGTGCAAAGAATTTCATTTAATATTTTAAATTCTGGAATCTTTCCCATAGCAAAGAATCCATGCAAGTCCCATATTTTGGCACTGGTCTATCTGATTAAAAAGTAAAGGAGAAGTAGCAGTTCAGGACTGTCTTTTAGAACTTCTCATTTACACCATGGCCCAGATAGACAATTAAGGAGGAACTGAAATGAGGTTTGAGAATATAGTCAAATGCAAATATGCAAACTACACTCGAAGGAGTACATGATGATCGTTAGCATTTATTACTTTTTTTTAAGGTGTGGAAATGTCTTTAAATCTATCTTTTAAATAGAAAATAAAATATTTGAGAAATTCTTAGGAAATAAAAATGCCAAAGCCTGCAGATACAGTGATCAGCTGTTATTAAGTAAAAATCTATTGAAAGCCGAATAAAAGGTATTGTGTAGTGAGTCCCTGGCTAAAACTGGGAAAACAAGAGCATCAGAGTTAATTAGAAACATTCAACGGGATGTCTTGCAACACCTTTCACACCAGTGCAACATCTGATCTCCATAGTCTACAATTCCCACAGTTTTGTAGCAAGAAGGATGGGAAGAAAATATTTGACTCATTACACTCCATGACACAGTTGAATTTCACTTCCTTTTAATTCTTTTAAAGTAACTGTTATGGAAATAAGATCTTAAAAAAAATCCCACGAATGTCATTTTTATGTGTGCTTTAGGATTATCTGACTTAAATTTTGTTTTAATTTTACATGCATTTTGTGCAGGAAAAACACCTACTTTAAAAATAAAATTTAGATCATAAATTTGAGTTACTAAGTACTTTTTGTGTAACTATTGAAGTTGTGAAAAAGAACTAAGCCTTTTTGAGTCAATTGAGTACAGGGATATTATGAATGATTAATATATTGCAAATAAGTATCATGTTACATCTATTCTTGGAGTAACACAGTACTGGACTAAGTTAACATGTAACATCAACATTGCATGTATCTTAAAAAGAACACACAGGACTGAACACAACCCTGTTTCCACAACTCATTCAGTGCTTGCTTCCACCCAGAGCACCTTCCGTTTAAGTTGCTTTATTATTCTCAGGAAAAAAAACCATCACCAGGGGGCAAGTGCTACTTTTAGCCTATTTTCATGAAGTTCACAGTGCATTTATTGTAAGCAATATTTGCTTTCTTTTTCCTTTTAAAATCCTTGCCATGTAGCCCACATCAAAATCAATCTGTGTTTTTTGTTATTATTGTTAGTAATTCAACAGGAAAGGCAGAGTATTGTGAGCTGCCAAGGTGCTTCAGGACATTTTAAAAATGACATACGAAAAAATATGCACAGGTGTTGACAATCGTTGGTCGTCAAGTTTCCCTCCTTTTAAAAAGCTAATTTGTGAATGGCTAGAAGGCACCTTTTTTTTTTCTTTTTCTTTTTCTTTTTTTTTTGAGGCAAAACCAGCCAGAAAACTGGTGCCGTAGATATAAGGGAGCTGTCTTAGGCTGTCTTAGCTGTCTTAGCCCACGGTCCAGTCCCCGGTGTTTATAAAGCACTGCTTGTCATTGCAAATGCTCTCAGACTTTGCAGCCATCTCCTGGTAGCTGGAAACATGCTTTGGAGGAAAGCTAATGCTGTTTGGTGTGCGCTGTTTGGTTTTTATTTATTTTGTCCTGGTCTGCATATTGTGTCCTCCTACAGCATAGAAGATGTGGCTTTCCCTTTCTACCTCATACCCAGATGTCAAAAAAATAAAAGAAGGAAAAGTAAAAGCCCTTTGCTAAATGCTCCCTTCTTGAAAATTCATATGCCAGTAGAAAGAAAGCAAGTTTAGAGGATCCTCTTCTCTCTAGCACTAAACAGTTTCTTTCTCCTCTTTGCACAGATTTACTCCCCAGCACAGCAAGAGGGTGTGCCTGCAACCCTTCTCAAACTCAACCTTCACTCTGCTTTATGGAGACCATCAGCCTCAGGACAAATATTTTAGTTTGGATATGCATTTCACAATTAATAATGAAAAGGTATGTTGGGATGTGATTCCCTTTTCCGTCTAAGCACACAGTCACTCTTGTATTTAACTCAAGACGGCTACGTCTGTCCTCCAGGGATAGCTGCAAATGCTGTTTCCACACAAACTGCTTTCTATCACTGTAAGCCCACACTTTGATTTGTAGGAATTAGGATAATCGTGATCTAAAATGTGCATTACAAAAACTCTGCTTATCTCTAAAAAAATCAGTATTTCTTAAAGCAAACAATTTAAGAAGAAAAGTCATTTGATAAAAATAATTGGCTCAGCTGAGACAGGGCTCACATTCTTCTGCCAGATAATGATTCAGAGGCGACTCTAACTTCAGTGGTATTCATTAGACACAATTCTCATTCAGCCTGAAGTCCTGGGGATGGGGGAGTGGATTAGTTTTAAAATAATTTTAAAGAAGTAAACAAATGCAGGGAGTAGGGTGGAATAAAAATCTCTATCATATTGATGTTATGTAATTTAATTCCTCAAAAATTTTCTCAAGGGGCAGGGATGTCATGTGTTTAGTGTCAGGACAAGGATGCCTTTAAAACTGGAGAACTTAAAGAAAAGAAGTTTGCTTAGCCAATGGTAGGTTAACTGAGCCATAAAAATGACCCACATTACAATATTAGGAGACAGCCTAAAATTTCATGAACTTTAGAACTCACCTTATAACTCACTTTATAACTTTATAACTCACTTTATAACTTTATAACTCACTTTAATAAATGGCACCTTTTGGAGCTGTTACAAGCAACTTCTGGGACTCAAAAGTCCAGAAGCATATTATTTTAAGGTTTCTTTGACTTTTTTAACTGGAAGGAATTAGGAAAGATTACATACTTTTAGGTTGTCTCCAGGGAGTGGTCCTATATAGATGGTATGTCTTTAAAACAAACACTTATAAACAGATTAATTAGCAACTATATTGTTATGATTACTATTGTTTGATTTGAAAAATAGCCAGCAGATATAAAATGGATATTAGAAAGTGCAGACTCTTAGCAATATCACAAAATATTCTTTAAATAGTTCAGCATTTAATTAAAAAGCCCCCTGCACGTGATTCATTAATATTCAGTCATCTCTCTTCAGACCTACATGCATTTAAATTTTACAGATCAGCAAATGTTTTTAGCTACATATTGTATCAAGGTGAAGATAGTCCGTGGCAAGCTAGCTGAGTTTATGACATTTAACAGTACTTCGAGTAGTTCTGGTTTAGATGCAGTGCTATTGTCAGTTTGCTAAAGTTGCAAACATTTTTATTGAAACATCCCAGTATTGAAAACAATACCATGGTGCTGATACATATTCACTTTCTTGACTACTTTATCTTACACACTTTTTAATCTCTTTAGAAGCATAATTTTGTATTGTTTTAAAGGGACAAGAAAATAAATGTAGTTAGGCTCCAAAGTGATCTTTTTACTCTGGTGAAAGGAAATTCAACCCCCTTGGCAGGACCGTGAGCTCCTTACTTGGGTTCAGTATATCTATCTTGTATATAAAGTGAGTTGACAAAATTAACTAGTGAACACAAAGCAAAATGAGAAATCAACGGAGAGAGCAGGCAAGCAGGAACAAGGAAGAGTCTCAGGAAATGATATTTTCCCATCAGTGGATAGGCATGCATACATTAAAGGTATAAAAGGCAGCAGGGGGAGAAACAAAAGCTGCACGCTAAGGATCCTGCTAGTCTGAATTAACAAATGGGGGAAAAAATGAAATCATTCTGCTTAAACTTGCTCACTAATAAAAGGAGACTTGCTTTTGTTAAATATGCTTGGTGTGATTATCAAGCAAAAAAAAAATTTTTTTTCTCCCAGACATCTATGAATAAAACATGCAGTTTGAGCATTAGGTAAACAAACAATAAATGGATGAGTTCAGTTGCAACATAACAACATTTTATTTAGAAAACATATATAATCATATTTGTATTGGCAATCCAAATTTAATGACTTCTTTCAGTAAAGGCCAAATGCCTTACAGATAACGGCTGCTGCTTAAGGGTTGCTTAGTCTTTGGCCCCTTTTTTCCCTCCCCTGTTTTCCCAAAGAGATTTTAAAGGTCTCTGCTGAACTATATACATATATGAAGTCTGGTTATTTTGGAAATTTTTCATTTAAATCATCTTAATTGTAGTTTGCACATGCTGCCAAATAAACAAACAAACAAATAACAACAACAATAAAAACCCATACATTTCTGGATCAGAAACAAAAATGTTTCTAGTCGGTGTAGTTTGGTCTGATTGAGACAAAAGCGGCAGCTTGAATAGCACTCTTTGGCTTATTAGCCATTTCATTAACACATCTGTAAAATATGAATGTGAAGGAACCGTTTACAATAAGGAAGGCAAACAACAGAATGAATTTCCTCTGTTGGTGTTTTATAAGACTGTTAAACAGAAAGCGGAGGGAAGAACTCTCTTTAGACGATATCACTTAATTAAGTAAAGCGTCGTAATCAGAGCCCCCTCCAATTGTAATGACTGTAGGGAGTCAAGTACATCTCTGTCTATATTAGAGTATCTAACTGCAATGATTTATTGATATTTATTTTAGAAGTACAACACAAAAGCAATAAAACAGCAGAGGCAGGGGGAGAGGGAGAAGCCCTTGCTTTCTGAGGTGCGGCAAGAACACTTTGAAAACATTCCTAATTTTCTCGAGAGAGAGAGAGGTTTTGCTTTTTAAAAATCAGAGCACACCTCTCAAGAAAGGTGTTACTTTCCCCGCATTTGATTTTTTTCCCACGTGTTCGCTGCAACGTTTCTTTGTCCATCGGGTGAATCATTGATTCACTTTCTTCACTGCAAGAATCGCTGCAAATGAGTGGATGGGCACCTGCTGTTTTATGCAGTGACATTACTGGATTGCCTTCTACAGTGACGTTAGGCTTAAAATACGGCTTCTCTGTATGGGAGAGAGATTCAGTGAGGGAAAGTAAATACACGGTATAGGCAGGCAGACGTTGGCTGCCCTCCAAGTTGCACACAGCATAAACCTGTTTATCTGCCACATTTCACAAATTTCAAAAACACGTGAATAATCAGGCAAGCAACTGGATAAATGACACACACTAGGGAACCTAACCAGTATTCTGATGAGAGGCTACCAGGATTCTAAGACAGTGGTACAAATAGACTCGAATGGCGGAAATGGTTGGTACTAAAGTGGATTAGTGGTTCAAAGAAGAAAACGGTCTGTCCTGAAATAAATGTAAAGAGCTACCTCAACCCTGTAGGCGTGGCTTAGTATATTTACGTACAAGCTTTCTGAAGAAGTACGTGCTCTCACTCACAGGCCGTTCCAGTGATCAGTGCCAATGTGCCTCTGTGTTTTACATTAGCTGTTAAGATCATTTATTTCTAACAACACGAATCTAAATATTAGAGGACAGTGTTTTCCAACTCAAATTTATACCAACGCATGCATACAGTGCCAAGTGGGCTTACAACCTGTCCATTTCAAAGGAGTAGCTTTTCTAACAGGGTTGCAATTTTTAAAAAAAAAAAAAAACTACACAACATGAATATTTGGGTGTGAAACAAACTGGGGAAACTAGGCATTTTTTTTTTGCTTCTTTGTTATAATTTCAGTTTCTCTTCTTCCTTCTTGACTTGCTGGTCCCCTTGCCTCACCCCAGGGATCACTAGGCATGGGCATTCATCTGTAACGTAGAAGCTCTCTAAGGTTGCAGAGGCTAATCTCCAAAGCACACTACGAAAAACTGAAGGTTATTTATAAATTGTAGGCTTGGTTCACATCCATGAGTTACACCTGTCTGTAATTACAGTGAGATAAATTATTTGCTTAATATACCTATGTAGCTTTTTTGTTCATTTGTCTTGTCTTGTGTTTGGTTGTTTTTGGAGACAGGGTTTCTCTGGCTGGTAATGGTTATCCTGGAATTCTGTCTTTAGACCAGGTTGGCCTCAAACTCAGAGATCTGCCTGCCTCTGCCTCCCTAGCGCTGGGGTTAAATCGGTATACCACCCTGCCGGGCTATCAATTATCTTGTAACACAGATACCACCTTACTATAAAACATGCATGCACCTCTACATTTTAAACATGAAATCCTCTTTCATACCAAAGAGTCACAAACCAACAAGGCAATTACATAAACATTGCGCTCTCTACGATGTTTTTCATACTGCAGGAAGAAAATTTACTAAAACTCTCTAACCCTGAAATTTTTGTTAAAATATAGGCAAAGGCATTGTCATCTTTGCATCAGGTAGGTGACCTGTAAATTAATGTTCCAAATGATATTCTGCCAGATCTGAGCTTTTTGATTAAGATCTTGATCCAAGAGAATGTATGTTGGGTGTTGAGTTTATTGCCAGTTGCACTGGGCCAAGTGGTTTTTTTTGCCTTGCCACTCTCTTGTGTGTGTGTGTGTGTTTGTGTGTGTGTGTCTGTTACTCTTCTTTTTTCATGATCCAGGACAAAGGTGGACAGAATGACTCCAATTATCAGAATGTGAAAGCACGAGTCAGAATCTACTATTTTTTGTAAGTCTACTCTGAGAAATCTCTTCTTCAGCCAAGCAGTACTGGGCGGTGAGAACAAACCCATAAAGTTGAAGTCAGTTCTGTGAGCCATGGCTGTTTACTCAGCCCCAGTGAACTCCTGTGAAGCAGGGTTTTTGGAAGTGATGATTACTCTGAGTCAAAAATGATCACCAAACACTAAATAACTTATATACCAAAGGAACTCGAGAAATGATAGCACTGTAAGTGAACATTGAAGCTATACAAACAACATACAAAGCTGCTAAAATAAGGGATGTCCCATCTGTTCTCTTCTTCCCCAGTCCTGTTCCCGAGGGATGACCATTAGAAATGGCCTCTCATGTTTTTAACAGACATTTTTAAATTCCCATGTAAGCATGTCTTTTTTGTTGTCGTTTTCTTTAGATAAAAATTTAACACTTTTATTAAAATACTTAATTACAAAAAAAGCAGCTTGGAAAACAAAATTGTCAGAGGCAAAACAATGACAACAATAACAAAAACCAAACCAAACAACAAGAAACAAACGAACCAGGTTGTTTTACAGATAAAGGGGCCACTGAACGGAATCAAAGCACTTTGATAGGTAGTTGAGGTGAGGGGGACAGGGGGCTTCAAAACTTCTCAGAATACTGATGAATAGGCAGAAATCCTAGAAACCTCACAGATAATCACACAGCAAATAGTGGGTAGGTGCTGATTCCTTTCGTGAGTCTGAGAGAACACTCAGAGAGTCACAGTACCCGTGGAGTAGAGACTGGGGGTGTCCCCTACACTTCTGTGTCTGTAAGGGAGTGTGAGCCATCCCCTTCTTCCTTCTCTGACTCTCTTGAAGAGGAAAAGTCCAAGTTATCCAGGGTAGGTATCAAAACACTCCAAAGGGTATCAGGACTTGGAGCAGAGATAGAGCTTAAAGCACCAAACGGACCGGAGGAGCAGGAGCGCTGGTCAGGTAAGCTACTGGGGGAAGAATGAGGACTTGGAACACAGGAGACCTTGCTATAAATGCATGCTTTCTTCCAAATAGCAGAACTGAGCAGAACATTTGCTGTTTTAAGTTGGACTTTTATTCACTTAGCAGTGATGTTGGCTATTGCTCCACCCTCTACACCATGAGGTTTACCTCGTTCCAGCAGCTGCAAAGGATGTTATGTAAAGACAGCATTAGAAGTAAAAAGCCATCCACATATTGTTGGAAAGTTATTTTACTTAAATTTTGCCTTTAAACATTACGCTTCAGTAAGCATGCATGCTATGTGTTCTTTTATAAGTGAGCCAGAAGAGTTAAGTCCTTGAAGTGGAATCACTAGACAAAAACACATTTGCGATTCTTAAATGTTATCACTTCCTTATTGATGCCACCAAAGAAGTCCTACCAATTCACCTTTCTCTGACAACGTTTGAGGGATTTTGGCAAGGGCTTAGATGAGAGCTGCACACAGGATACTTCCTCTGCCCTTCCATTTTTTTTTCAAACCTGACTAAACATAGTTCATTCGCTTCTGTAATGACTGATGAAGACCTTGTGGAAGGAAGAACATTTGCTATATTCTACTTGCTGGGGTTGAGCCTCTAAAGCTGTGGAGGCTGCTGATCTGGAGAGGAGTGTGTGAAGCACAGTTGCTAGGTCTGTGCTTTTCCTAGCCTTTCTCTAGCATCTTCTCTAAGTATGGAAGCTGCAGAGTGAAACCAGGAGTATCCACAACAAACCTGGGTGAGAAGATAAACTTGAACCATATTGCCAGCCCCTCTTCTTTTCTTTCTCTCTACAGGTTCTACTTTAAGGATGCCCTCACCTTTCCTCCAGTCTTGGCTTGGATTCTAAGTATGTGCTATTCTCAGTCTCCCTGGCCTCATCAGACGAGAGCTCTCTAGGGTCCCCTGCACCTCATCATTCAGCTTCCGTGTGTGATTAACCCAGAGGTTGGCCTGACATTGACCCAGTCCCCGGATGGAAGAGTCACCTTATCCTTGAAGCCGTCAGTCTTTATTCAGTTCTTTTATCCTTATCAGTACTGTTTTCATCTTGAAATATAAATGCAGGAATGTCTCAATCTGCATCTGAACCTAGTTCCAAATTTAAGTGTTACGCCAGTGTTATCAACCTTTAGTTTATGTTCAGTATTAACATGCTAGGTATTCTGGGAAGGACAGTAGAGCAAAGAGAAGTTGAAACACACTCGTCATCTTCTAGAAACATAAAATCCCAAGGAGACAGATAGCAATAACCAAATAGCCAAATAAATATAGGCCACTCTTTGATATGTGTTAAAACATATCCAAATTAAAATTCTGTGACATCTAAATTCTGAAAGATTATTTCTACAGATATACCTGCGCATAAAAAAAAAAGGTGAATTGCTCAGCGCAGCATTGCATGTACTAGTAAGAGTCAAGGGGATGTTTGATTATTAACAAGGACAGTCTTTCAGTCTCCATGGAATAAGATGGAGTGACCCAAGATAAATTTCACATGATAGAAGCATGTATAATGTATGTTTTCCTCTGTAGAAAAACCTGTGAAATAATGTATATTAACGCTTATTCATACATCCAGGCTTGTGCTGTTGATTCAGTCAGCGATGGCTCACAGATATGGTGGTAGTCCCACAGATTACCATGAGTTGGAAAGTTCCTACAACCCAGTGATGTCTTAGCCACCACAGTAGACTAGTAACTCACATGCGTGTAGTTACATTGGTGCAGACAGACCTACTGCACACTGCCAGCTACATAGAAGTAAGTATGTGTGTCATACTGGATATCAATGACAATGATCATGGACATGGCATGCCAGACGCCTTTTCTGTAGTGTCCTCTTTAGTAGAAAAGTGTGTGCTAGACTTCATTTCACTCTAGAAGTGGGTTTCATGTTCATCTCATTTTCTGCCTGCATCAAGGGGACTTGTCAAGTTAGTCTGAATAAGTACACTTTATATAGTTCACTCGGCGGCAAAATTGCTTAGTGATACATTTCTCAGAAATAGTCCGTATCATTAAGTGACATGTGACTATATATAAAAATATTGGAAGACCCCCCCCAAATGAAAACAGTGTAATGACTATGGGAGCATTAGAGTCGGGAGTTAAATGAAACTTTTAATCTATACCTTTTACTGTTATTTTAATATTATTATTATTTCTCTTCTTACATGTATACATTTTATTATCATATATTAATTATACATAATAATGGGTTTCATTATGACATTTTCACATATGTGTTTGCTATATTCATCCTCTTTTATCCTCTCTCTCTCTCTCTCTCTCTCTCTCTCTCTCTCTCTGCTCCCCACCCCCTATATGTTTAATTCTGCTTGTTTACAAAGGCATGGGTAACAGGAACATGAGCAACTTACTAGTGGCCACACTGAAGACAGTGTCTTCTCCTTCCTCAGAAACTAGTAACTGTGAATTCTCGAGGGTAGGGTGGTGGGGAGGGGTATCATATGAACTCCTACCTCCTAGAAACCACTAGCTGCTTATAAATCCTAAGGGAAGTGTGGGCCACTTTAGTTTTTCAACCATGTGAATGCCATCTATACAAAAGCATCACATTAAATAGTTTTACATTTTAGAATCAAATCATTCCTTCACAGACTGTTTTCTTAGGTGTTTGGAAGTACTTGGCTACCTTAATGGGGGATAAAGAATTTTACTAGATGAAGAAGGTCTGATCAGGAGATAAAGGAGCCCAGGATCTTGTTACCTATCCATAAAACCCATTGTTTATTTTTGAGCAGACCTAGGGGAAAGAATGCTATACAAAGTTCTCAAAGATGCAATTGCTCAAGAACAGGGCACACCTTAAGACAGGAGAATGGTGTTAGGAGTAGCAGTCAGTCTGTTGGAAAGGCCATTCTAAGTGGCTGCCTCAGTTTCTCACATGATCCTCGTCATCAAGGCATGGTTCACCCAAGCTTTGCTTGACCTAAATTGCTTAAGCTTCCGAGATGAACAACGTGAGGATTCTCTTCTTCAAGCTTTAAATAAAAGCCTTACGCAGAATCGCAAAGAAGAGAAATTGGCTGCCTTACCATCAGGCTGCTGCTGTTCTTTAATAAGAATGTGCCCCACAATTTTCCCAGAACATCGCATTAAGGTGACTTGGAAAGAGGCATTGGGATGGAATTAGATCTGGAGAATTATTTGGACTCTTCCATGAACTGAGATTAAGATGCTTTACAAGATGGTGGTAGAAATTTTTTTTTTAATGAGAAAAATGCTGATGTTTTATTTCATGATTGTAAATGACATTGTCAAGGGACTATGAAAATCTGAAATCACCACATAAGTCACACAAGGACATAAATGAAGAAAACTTCAAATCGCTATCTATCTCTGAAGTAGATTACTGTTCTGTCTTTCCAGCTCCTTTTAGCCATTGCCTGCGAGACTATATCTAACAGACAGCCTTGGTGTCCTAGGACATTAGTGTCAAATGACTGGAGGTGTGGAGGTCAGAGACCACAGGATGGTGACTCAAGACTCCTGTGTCTTTCCTTGTTCCTCACCCCGCCCCTTTCACAGACATTTGTGTCCCAGCGGAATGAGAGTTCCAGATGTGATTAAAATATTCATGCCACTTATCTGGCCCACACCTAGTGTCGGTTTCCTTTCAGGAAAACTAGTGGTTCATTATTTATTTTTACGAGCTTATCTGTGTAAATATGAGCCTACTAAGTGAGTTATTGCCAGCAATCAGGACCATTTGTTACACAACATCAGTAAGAAAAACTCAGGTGAGAAACAGCTCTGATTGTGGGTGTTTAGTCCCAATGTGCATCAGTTGTACCTCCTTAAACGTACTTCTTCTAGCAGCTAATTTGAAATACTTTTTCAGTGAAAAATCTTGACACAACAGTTGTACAAACATACATAGAAAAACACGAGGAAATTAAATCAGACTTATAATGTAAACCTTAGAACGATGGCTTAATTTGTACTCACTTTTGTAATTTTAACTAAATATTGTGGTAAGTAGTTCTTACTTAAATCCTAAGTATATGGGCATTTATTACACACAATATGAAAATACTTCAAGAGGCTTGTGATTAACGCTGTGGTATTCAAGCATAGTTTACAGTGACTTTCAATCAAAGACAAAGGGCTCAAGCAGATGATGAAAAACGTTGAAAAGATGTGTGTGTGTGTACACCCAAGGACTTAACTCAGACCTGCTCCTACTGGCTCAGTTCTAGTTTTTTCCCCTAACAAGTATTGCTGTAGCTTGACACAGGGCTGTGCTTAGAAAGAAGTGGCCAGACAAAGCACAAGATGACCTAGTTAAGTTTAATTTCTGATCAAAATGAATATTTTCATACAAAATTATGTTCCAGTTATTTAATGTAACATGCTATATTTTTTGCTATAAGCAAAAAAAGTGCTTATTAGAAAACCAGCTGAGTACCTTGCACTATTATTTTTTTCTAGACATGGCGACTCTCTCATAGTGGTTCTGAAGAGTCCCTACATTTTGTAGCTTAACTTGTGCTCTTTCAATCATGCAGACATTCACTTGAGCATGCATGTATTCATTCTCTAAAGGATGATGGCTGGAACATTGGGAAATCTCTCCCCCCACCGCCCCATCCAAATGTCACTCAAGCATGATGATCTGATTTTTACTAGATACTGCTTTTTACCCTTTGGGTGTGGTTTGTTCATGTGTTGGAAGCCTACCTATGCCTCAGTGTGGCCAGGGAGAGGTGGCCAGAATCTTAAAGAAATAAGCCCTCAAAGGTGGTGGTGACACAAGCCCTTAATCCCAGCACTTGGGAGGAAGAGACAGACAAATCTCTGAGTTCGAGGCTAGCCTGAACTACAGAATGTGTTCCAGGACAGCCAGGTCTACACACAGAGACCCTGTCTCAAAAAATTAAAACCCAAACCAAATCAAATAAAAACAAAACAAAACCAAAAAAAGAAGTAAGGCCTCATGAGAAGCTGTTAGACCATTGAAGGAACTGCCCATGGATGGGATATGACAGTTCTTATGGACTCTGGGTTAGTTATAGTGAGAATAAATTATTGTAAGAGCAAGCCAACCTCTGAGCACATGAATTGCTTCATAACTTCTTGTCTTGGAGGTGCCATCTTCTTTTTCCAGAAGTAGACTCATTATTTTGATGATGACTTCCAAGGGGACTCGCCAGAGCTGAGCTGAAGCCAGTAACTCAGTGTCTTGTGACATTATTCCCAGGGTCATGAAGAAACATCTACTGCCCCTAGATATGGAACCAACACAGACTAAAGTAAGGATATCATCAAAGTCCAATTGGTGAACTAGGGTGTTTTATTGGGGTTGCTTACAGGAATATGGGTGAGGGGTTACTACAGGAGCAGAAGTAACTCAAATACAGCTGCATCACCAATCCTACCCCAAGAATGGGTGACAGATCATGGTAATTAGAATCCTGGAGGACATTGCACAACCTCAGACAGTTCTGCATTTGTAGAGCGTCCTTTCTAGGTGGTTCAGTTGATCTGAGTTTTCTAGCCAGCTTGGCTGGACTTTGTTATTTCCAGAGAGCTCTGCTTCTCTGCTTCTCTCATAGTCCTCACTGACAGAGGGAAGAACCTAGTGAATCTGGTCAATTTTAGGGATTTCCTGAAGCCTTTGAGTTGTTTATTTCCTGAGCTCAATGAGTTTTTCTGGAAGATGGCATGTTTCACCTTCCCTTAAAACATCCTATATGTTCAAGAGCTTCCTTCCAAGATGAAAGCTGACTACAGAGGAACTCACTGTGCTCTGGAGTCTCTAGGACTATGAGCTAAATACCTCTCACTCCCCTTGAATCTGAATGCTTCTATTAATCCTTTAACAGCACACACTTAATGTTTGGTGGCACTCATCAAAGAGCACACAGGTGTGACATGAGACTTCTCTCGGCTTAAGTCTACACTTACGGATTGGTCTTTTGGAGCTCTGATGAAGACAGCTACTCAAAGATTTGATTTAATATTTTCTAAACCAGGCCAATGGATAGCGCTACAAGTGTATAGCAGCCAAAGAAATGGGACATCAAAGTGGTAGAATAGAAATTGAAATATGTAGAATTGGCAGATTTGAGATTGAGTCTTGGCTGTTCATCTCAACTATCTGTGAAAGCCCATGAAGTTCATTTAGCCTTCATGACTCCTGGTTTTATTTTCAGTAAAATGGGGATATTGAGGTAACTGTAGGCCAAGAAAGTAGGTGTAGAAATCATTTATAAATTTCAATTACTATCCAGATGTTAGTAGTGGTTGTTGATGACGATAATGAAGGAAGGAGATGATGGTTAAGAAAAAATTTATAGAGTTAGTAATATACGTGCATATAATATACAATATATTCATATATATTGTGCTAATATTATCTATTGCAGTGCTAGAAGTTGAATTTCTAGCCTCACGCATACAGGAAAATGCTCTTCTATTGAGCTGATCTTGAGCCCACAAGTGATAATGCAAAGTTTCAGCTTTTTGTTATACTTAGTTTAGTGTGTATGTGTGCATATGTATGTGGGAATACATTTACCATAACATGTGAGTAGAGTTCCAAAGACGACTTACAGGAGTTGGTCCTCTCCTTCTGCCAAACAGGACAAGAGCTGTCGTTCTATCATATAGAACTATGGCATCAGTCTTAGCCCATCGGGTTTGATGGCGAGTACTCTTACTCACTGAATTATCTTGCTGGTCCCTATATTAGAGTTTTAAATGTCTACCACTTACTCAATTCATAAGAACTAGACATGTAAGATTATTATTATTATATAGGTTGATGAAATAAAAGCATTGAAAACAAACTCAGTTGCATATTTCATATTTCATTCATTCATTCATTCATTCATTCATTCATTTGCTCATTCTAGACAGGTTCTCTCATAATCCAGGAAGCCTCAAACTATCATACAGGTGAGGATAACCTGGAATTCATGATTCTCCTGCTCCCATCTTTCAAGTGAGACTACAGTATGTTCCATTATGGCTAGCCAATTACAAGTATTTTAGAGATTTTTTTTTTTTTACAGAAAAGACTCACTTCTATTTATTTTTTAAATATAACAAAATAAAACATAATAAAACAAAACAAAAGTTATCACATCAAAGCTGAAGGTATAGCAACAGAAGGAAAGGAGCCCAAGAGAAGGCATAAGAATCAGAGATCACTTATTCTCATACTCAGGAATTCCATAAAATCTAAACTGCAAGCCATAATCAATACACTGAGGGCCTTGAGCGAACCACTACAGGACCTGTGCATGCTGCTTTAGTTCCCATGGGTTCATATGAGCTCGGATCATGTTGATTTAGAGGTTTGCTTTCTTGGTGTCCTCCATCCCCTCTGGCTCTGACGCTCTTTCTACCTCCTCCTCCTAAAAGGTGTAATTAATAGGACACGAGGATGGTATTTATCAATAACTTGACTAAGTCCCTACTGGATGTCCATCCCTCACCTTGTTTTCCTGTTAGCTTGGAATTTACATATGATACAATGATAGCATTTATCTTGTAAGGTTCTTGCCAGGATTAAACAATGCCATCCTTCCCAAATAAGTTCTCATAGTTTGCTCAGGATGCTAAGAGAGAAACTGGAGCTTAAATTGTGACTCACCATTTATTAGTTGTACGCTCTTACCTGGATTACTCAACTCTCTTGGTTGAATCAATTCTGAATGAACCTCACAAATATGAAGCACATAACCCATCATTCACTGTAACGCCTGCAGCAGACCTAGTGAAGAACAGCTCAAATGTGAGCCCTGTCTGCAGTGTGACCCAGGAGGTCGTGGAAAGGAAAATAAAGAAGTGATTGTAGCTCAAAGCTCCAAGGATATTAAGTGTTCACTCATCCACTTGAGCTGGACCAATAGCTTACCCTAAAGAATACAGTCACAACAACACCATTTACATGTCTGTATTCCATTTGAACTTAAAACAGACTTGGAGGTTCCAGGAGACAGGGAGAAAGAACAGGAAATTATTATTTAGAGACCACAGGGCATTCATCTCGGGTAATGAAACAATTTGGGAACTAGAGAAAGGTGGTAGTGACACAGTATTGTGGTTGTACTAAATACCACTCGGAGAAAACTTCCAATGGTTAATCAAATGTTCTTTGAATTTTTATTCAAATAAAAAATTAAGTATAAATGGTACAGGGCTAAGAAGTTTTTCCTAGACTTATGTCCAAAAATTGAAGTCTGGGGTTGTCGTTCTGATATGAATTCCACCCACAGTTTACATTCTCAGAATAATTTATGTTCTTTAAGCTGGAAGACAAAGGAGCTGGAGAGTTCCCCGAATCTCAGTGACTTTAAAAGTGGTTAAGATCACTTTTGTTCTTGCAGAGGACCTGGGTTCAGTTCCCAGCCCCTATTGGGTGGCTCATAAACATCTGTCGCTCCAGTTCCAGAGCATCTGATATCCTCTTCTGACCTTCTTGGCTACCAGGCACACATGCAGTGCACATACATATGCAGGAAGGCAGTCATGCATATAAAATAATAGAGCAAATATTTAAAAAATGAAAAAAAGATTATTATCTATAAGTCTATCTCAAAATAGAATCTTCTTAGGTTTTTAAAAATTGCCTATTTGTATTTAATGTGCATTGGTGTTTTGCCTGCATGTATGTCTGTGTGGGGTACCAGATCCCCTAGAACTGGAGTTAAACAGTAGAAGAATAGGGCTGAGAATTGAACCTGGGTCCTCTGGAAGAGAAGCCATGTGATCTTAACCCCTGTACCATCTCTCCAGCCCACTCTTCTTAGATTTTTAATGTATGTTTTTAATTTTGTTTTTCATCTTTGGAGTAGTTTTCTTTTCTTTTTTGTTTTGTTTTGTTTTCAAGATAAGGTCTCACTATGTAACTCTGGATGTTCTGGACTCACTATGTAGACTAGGGTGGCCTTGAACTCACAGAGGTACACTTTTCTTTGCCTCCTAGGTGGTGGGATTAAAGTGGCTATGCCTGGCTCAGAGCAGTCTTCTTAACAGTGCATATTTATATATCTGAACAGTATTGAAAGAGAGGATGTGCAACAGTGCTGGCTTAAAGATAGTATGGGATGTCTGCTAGGTATGGAACTGTAAAACTGAGTCTCAGTAGTTAAAGTGTCCCAGTGTCATTCATGTGAGGCCAGAAATGCATGCAACCAGTGTTGCTCACAGAGACACCTCACTGCTTAAGAAAGATGGCAGCACATGAGCCAGATGGATAGGGCTGAGAACACGACAGGAACAACACAGGCAATCAGAGGCTTTGAAGAGGCTAACCAATCAGAGAACGCAGTCACTAGAAGGACTAGGCATGAAGAATATCTAATGTCCCTAGGATGCATCTGTAGAAAGAGAAGGAATAGGGCAGGTAGTAGATGGAGAAACCTGAGAACAGCCATGAGGAGTTGAGTGAAGGCTTCATAAAGCACCTAGCACGAGGCTGCATGGTAACTTCGGTGTCTTCCGTCCTCTGTGCACCGCCTGCCCTGTTTTGTCTCATTTTACGTTTATCTGTCATCGATGTGCATGTGTTGGTTTGTGCTTCTCTGCTTTCACCTCTGTAGTTTATAGTTACCTATAAAAGTCCAGGCAAATGCTTGGGTTTTAGAAACTTGTAGAGATGACCCTCATGTCTTCTTCTCTTCCTAACTGTATCCACAAGTGTGTCAAACAAGGTGTCTCATGTCTCACACGCAGAGGCACATGCACACACACATCCACACAGACATACACACACACAGAGACACACGCACACATAAACACACACACATTTAATTTGGGGGTCAGGATTACGCTGACCAGGCTGTCCTCTGAGAAACTACCATCTTATTTCTCCATCTCTGAAGTGCAGGAGTTACACGTGTGTGCTACCACATCTGACTCCGTGTCACAGATTTTCTAATCTTCGGACACATTTTGCAGTGACAGTTTCCTAATTAGATTCTAGTCACTTTATGTGCTCACTTAGATCCTACTCAAAACATTCTTTTTACTATGCGGAGATAGGGTGGTTTCCGTTCACCCCAGAAAAACGCTCTCCTCCTCTCTAGATAGCCTGATACAGCTGCCACCTTGAATTGCTCGAAACAGTTATTAATGAGGGTTGAAGCTTTCTCTTTTCCTTGACTTAGTTTCATAGGATGCGTCCCAGCTCCTCATTGCTTACCTCTAAGCCTACGTCCACGCCATCACTTTGGATCTCCCTCACTGATCTCTGCACTCTTTCCACTCAACTTCTTCCTGCACTTCAGGAAAATATTTTTGAAAATACCGCGAGCTCTTTTTACGCTACTGGGTCAATATAAGCTAAGCAGTGGTTTTATTTTAAAGTTTTAAACTATTTCTTTTAAAAGATCTATTTATTTTATGTGTATATGCTTTTTGTGCATGCAGATGCCTTTGGAGGCCAGAAGAGAGTGTCGAGACCCCTGGAACTGGAGTTACACATAGTTGTCACCCACCTGATGCTGGTGCTGGGAACTGAACATGGGTCCTCTTCGAGAACAGCACGTACACTTAACTAATGTGCTACCCTCCTGGCCATCATTAACTGTTTGTTTTGCTTGAGACAGGGTTTCTATATGTGGCCCTGCTCTTCTGGAACTTGCTATGTAGATTTGCTATGTAGAACTCACAGAGATCTGTCTCTGCCTCCCAAGTGCTAGGATTAAAGGTATGTGCCACTATGCAGGCCGTAACTATTATTAACTTTTATTACAGCTAGATGAGTGA
The DNA here is from genome assembly GCF_004785775.1 of Grammomys surdaster. Classification (NCBI taxonomy): domain Eukaryota; kingdom Metazoa; phylum Chordata; class Mammalia; order Rodentia; family Muridae; genus Grammomys; species Grammomys surdaster. The sequence continues at coordinate 12,339,056 of NW_021604577.1, forward strand.
TTCTCAACTTCCTAATGCTGTGACTCTTTAACAGAATTCCTCACGATGTGGTGACCCCCAACCATAAAATTATTTTGTTGCTACTTCAAAACTGTAATTTTGCTACTGTTATGAGGTGTGACGTAAATATATGATATGCAGGATATTTGATATGTGATCCCCCACAAAGGGTTTGCAACCAACAGGTTGAGAACTGCTGGTCTAGATACTCCATTTTATCAGGACTCCAAGTTTTACCTGACTATTTTTTCATATTCAGGCACATAGCCATCTGCATGCTTACACATCTTTGCCACATCGGTGATTGTTTGCTATATTCAGTTTGTAATGGTAGAACCATTGTAAACATTTTTAAGAGGAATGAGGAAGCTACTTTCACATTAAGAATTAGAAGTAATATTTGTTTTTCCCCCCACCAACAGATTAACTCTTCAAGTACCATTGATATGATGACAAAAAGAATTGGGTTAATGAATTTCATTTACTTTTTATAGTTTATTAGTGGTATTGTCTCCTTCATCTTAAAAATATTAACCTGCTGATTGTTTATTGTATTTCTATGCTAATTGATCAAATTGATCAAATTCCAGTGTTTTGAAGGTTTAGTCCAAGGAAGGCATACTTATAGAAACATAGTATGTTGAGGACTCACGAAGTGTGGATAAGGGTTGCTGAATCTACTGCATGGACAAGCCACCAAAGAGCCTAGGGTAACTCAATGTAAAGGATAAAGACAAAAGTCTACTTTTATACAGGCTTAGAAGGAGAACAAACCAGTGAGGACCAAGTGAGACATGCAGTCTTTAGTGAGGCCAAGTGTAATGAACCAAGAGGTCCGCTCACAGTCAGGGATGTCTGTGCTGTAATGTCTTTCTCTCTCCTGGAGGGAGCATTGTAACAAGTGGCGGCTTTCAGAGAGATGCTATAGCCTCTGCGCCCTAACTTCTGTCTCCATGTCCTCTTGACTTGCCTTCTCTATGTCACCTTCCTGTCCTCTAGCCATGCCTCAGGTCCCAGACTAGTCCTCCCTTTAATCGTTGACAGTGATGGCTCACAATAGCTTCTTGAAGAGCTCTCTGAATCTCTCAAAGACAGGGAGCCTGGGGTTGTGTTGTGAGACCACAGGCTCTGCACATGACTGTCAGATCTCGCAGGAACCCGTCCACCATACCTGTATGATTCACACACAGGGTCTCGGCCTCCGCTGCAGCTGCCTCAAGTGTCCGCTCTCTCTGTCCCTTCAAGAAAGCCTATCCAGACTCCAGCAAAAATCTCACCTCTGTCTGTTTTATTCCCACTGAAAAGAAAAATAACTTTAATGGCAACAACAAATGCTTTACTTGTTAGCCTTTCCATTCCTGACCTTGACACAAATAAACTAGTATTCAGTCTACCCAGCACAGACCTGAGGTAGGGGAAGGAACAGAACTCGTGTCATGGTCCCTTTGTGGGGTGAGGATGGAGGGGAGCTGGGGCTGTCTGGGGTGATGTTCCCCACTCTTACAAAGAGGCAGGTGCTACTAGAACATTTTTAAAAATGGAGATGTGGACTTCAGTCTTGGGCAGAAAGTCCACCATACTGCCTAGTTTTCTGTTCTTTATGAATCTAACCAATCTATTCCTGGTTTGCTGTTTTCCAGCCACTGGATCAGAACATGTCAACCTGAACCTGAAAGAATTCCAAATATCTTTCCTTCCTCTGTTAGGTTCGTGTTACCCTGAACCTGTGAGCTCAGAAGAAGTTTTCTGGTTATCTGGAGCCGGCAGCTATTCATTATAGTTCCCCACCACTGACTGGCTGAGAGTTAATTATCATCAAACATCTATTTGCCCACGGTGAGCTACAAGCTATGCCAGGTGTTTGGTGAATAACACTAATGTAATTTATTTTCCTGTCTGATTTCTCACAGTAATCAGGTAGCAAAAATTATGGGTTGGTACTTAATTTTTTTTATAAGGCCTATGGCCCTTTTCACTTATATTAGATTTTATTTAGTCTTTAGATATTTATTATTCATGTGTGTATGTGTGCATGTATGTGTTCGTGTGTTTGTATCTGTGTTCATAATGTGTGTATGGAGAATAACATGCAACAATGCACATGTGGAAGTCAGAGGGCAAGTTTGTGGGGTTCGTTCTCTTTCTCCATGTTTATGTGGGTTCCAGAGATCAAACGTGGAACCCAGGCTGTCAGGCTTGTGTAATGACTTTCTTCAACGTCAGAGCCACCTTCTCGGACCATATATTAGATGTAACTTGTTCTCAGTTTTTATTCTGGAACTGCTCGTGTTCCTGGGCACACATCACATACTCATACCCTTTGCCCTTACTCACTAGGGTATTAGTTCACATGTATGTTTCAATACATTTTCAGAGAGAAGGTAACTCTATTTTTGATCTGTGTTTCGTTTTTATCGTTAGTTGGTTTTACTGTTTTGACGGTAAAAATGTATGAAATGTATTTGATCATTTTACTTAGCTTCTAGTTTCTCCTTTTGGTTCAGTTTTAAGAAGAGAAACTAAAAGACTCTATTTTTCCTTTAGGATCTTGTTCCTTACTCCCTTTGAGAATTTATTCTAACATCTCCTGGATCCCGAAGTCCAAGTCTCCCAAGTCTTCAGCACAGTGTATTCACGAAGGCAAAATGCTTGTGAGAGGTCACCTTGGCATTTTATTGCCCCCCCTCAGTCCCATTTATTGTACCCTTACTTAGTTACTTATTTCCTCATTCATTAATTCACTATATGTGGCATGCAGACTCTTGGTTAGCCCCCAGTGATCCCTGCTCGCCACTGCTCACCCTTCAGGGTGAACAGGTTCTATGGCTTGTGTATAGCTATTGTGTATGATATGGGTTGTAAGGTGTCCTTCCTGTGATTGTGTTACACAATAGAAGGATGCCTTTTGAGCGGACTCACTCATTGCTGTCTCGATGAATAGCCACGCTGTAGAAGCACACACAGTGTGGCAGCTCAGCAGACTCAGCCATCAGCTCGTAAGGAGCCTGGATCTCTTCTCTTGGAGCCACAGAAAATGAGTTCTGCTGAGAGCTTGGATGAGTTTGGAAGAGATTTCTTTCCCAATCAAGCCTACAGACCGGACAGCTGGAGAGACACTTTGCCTGTGACTTTAGGATGCCCCAAGCAGAAGACTTGTCTGAACCATATCCTGACCTTATGTTAACTGGGAGACAGTACTGGTTGTTTTAAATCACTAGGCTGTGGTCATTTGCTTTTCAGAACTAGATAATAGACATTTGATGCTATCCACATGCTACATGCCATATACACACTGTGTGAGGCTTGGAGTGCCCCGAGAACCTAGGGATAATGTTGTCTGCGCTATGCAGATAAAGAAATCAATTTGCTTCAATGTGATTCATGTTTCAACTTAAGTATGGTTTAAGACACATCTTCTGAGATAGAAATACATTTAAGAAACATTATTTGTAAAGAAACGTTATTTGTAAAGAAACTTTCTCTGGCTTTTATTATTTTTAGGAGATATATGATATATACCTATATTTATCTCACACAAATAATATTGGATACATAATAGGAAATTTTTTGTGCTCAAAGCAACAGCTATAAACTGTCTAGAGGGGAGGGCATTCATGCAGGCCCACTCCACACATGCCTGGTGCCTTTCCTGGAATCAGAGCCTCCAGAGAAGATTTTGAAGGTACAGGAGTCTAGACTCAGATTCGGTTCGCTCCCTGGCCTCATTTTCCAGTTAGAATCAAGTGCAGAAAAAAAATAGGAATTGAAGAGATTTAGGAAAAAACAAATTTTTTTGAGTCCTATCTGGTGTAGTGTTGGAGGAGCTGCGGTAGAATTGTGTCCCCAATACTGTGCCTTCCAATGAGAGTCCTTTCAATTCTGCATTTATCAGATGCTAATTATTCATTCTTCATGATTGAGGATTTGGAGTCAGAGACTCACCTGCACTATTTGGGATACCAGTGGAGATCCATATCAACATGGAATTTATACAGCAGCTGGTGCCAGTCACAGCTAATGATGAAACTTCAGTTTAATAAAAAGACCCCCAACTGTGTACAACCATCTCGAAGAAAGTATACTTATCAAACAGCTTTCAATCAGTTCAAGAGAGACACCTTAATTGTGAAGAGGAAGAACTGCACAGCAGTTGTCACCATGCCAACTTCAGATCAATGGCATTGCCACTGCCTTTGGTACATATAGCCTCGCCTATGTCCTTAACTGCATCTGCATCCTTCCTGTTGGGATGAGATCTTTGTTCTAGCTGCTAGCCTGTGATGATGCCATCTTTTAATTCATTACGTATTATAATACTCCTTAGTAAAATTTAAACATGTAATTATAAAGGTCAATATCTTTTCCTTTAATTAAGACTTGTTACTGGAAATCAGTGCTTATGACATTTTGTATTTTCAAAAATTATTCTGTTGAAAAAAAGCTACACAAACAAAAATAAAATTATGGCGATTGTCCTCTAAGAGGAGGCGACTGAATGAATGGCCATCTGACTTCTGTGAGGTTATGTGCAAGAAGAGTGCACACAACAATCTATTAAAGGGAAGTGAAGAGAAGGAGGGCTTATTCTGGCAGAAAGAAGTTGCAATACTAAAGAAGGATATAATGGAAAATCTTTTTCTTTTGGAAGGAGGAAGTCATCTAGCTTAAAGACCTCTGGCCAAGAGAGTGCCCGCTGGGGTGCTCTCTGCTCCTTCCCAACCTGCCTCCTTCCTTACCCATCTCCTCTGCTGCTTTGTCCACCACTTCCTCCTCTTCCCTTTCCTTCTCTCTTGCTGTCTGTATTTGTTTATAGGATAGAAACTTAGGAACAGGCACACTGAGCTTCTGTGTAACATTTCTCTTTGAAAAGCAGTTTCCACTGTTGAAATATGATTTGGAGATCACAGGACCCAACCAAACAACAACTGCAAATTGTTTCATGCTTTGATAATGTTCTGGTTTCAGGATCCAAGAAAACACAGAAAGGGAGACTGAAAGCCTCCCTTTACCACACCACAGCCGTCTCGCTTCTTTGAGCTGCAGTTCTGCAGAGAGCGGAGCTGTGAAGGAAACAGCATCCTGTAGCTTTCACACATGCAGGAAGGATATGAACAAGGGATTCATTTTTTCCTTTTTAGAAAAGATAACGTATTTTTTATTTTTTATAAATATGGGTGTTTTGCCTGCATGTGTGCCTGTGCACCATGTGTCTGCAGTATCCTTGGAGGCCAGAAGAAGGTATTGAATTCCCTGGAATTGGAGTTACAGATAGCTGTTAGCCACCATGTGGGCGCTGGGGAGTGAACCCTAGTCCTCTGGAACAGTAGTCAGTGCTCTTAATCTCTGAGCTGTTTATGCAGCACACACAAACTCACCGTTAGATCCTGAATCTATTACATGATATTTGGGCAGAGGGACAGAGGCAACTCCAAATCTTAAAAACCAAAGTCTCTTGGGTTTAGAGTCTCAGACTGTGAAGCATGTGGGATATTCTGTTAACAATCGTCTACCAGACTTACCTCTCATTATAGAAGCAACTCCAGATTGAACTATCAGTATTGAAATTATTAGTTTATACAGCTCTATTCAAGCCATTCTCCTTTTCGGAGATTCAACGAAGGGGCATAGCTTTCAGCACAGGAGAAGAACAGGGTCACTAAGGCCAACTTCTCTACAGAGACACTAAACAGTACGGTAGAGGGAGTCTGACTGATTAGAGGTTCATATACTTTACTTTGGATATCCAACAAATACTGGCCATGTTGGCCTCTCTCACCAACACTGAACGCTTTGCAGACATTGATGCCATCCTCTGGGAAGCACCCGCCATTAGGCAAGCTCAAATCCTCAGCAGCATCTGGTGGAGTGTGTCACGCCGTCCTTCTAATCCAACAAAGCAGAAGTCACCGTCAACATCAGTTTGAAGTAATTTCCTTTCTTTTCTTTTTTTAAATAAACATGCTTGCGTTTTTTTTATATTTGTCAATTTACTTATATGCATGCACAAGATACAAACATTTTCATTGATGCTGTGGTTTTTTTTTTTTTTGGTATAGCTTGTCTTTCTCCTACATTTTTATATCTTCCTTCTTATCTTTCTATCTGCATCTTCTACTCCCATTAGCATCTGTGCATCAGATTAACACGGGTCTGTGAGAACACTCAATCCATCTACATGTAGTTCTACATGTGTACTAACAATACACATCTATAGTCCTATGAAGAAGTTTTGGTTTTGACAAACATGATTATTTGAATATATTCTTTTCCCACTTCTTTGTTTGGTTTTTACTACTAAATACTTCAGAATAGTGAGCACCTCCTCAAGGTAACTGTTATAACGTTACTTTGTTTGATAGTTTTTCCGCAGTGTGTACGTACCATGGCTTAGTTTTCAGTTTCCTGGAATATTAAACAATGCCATAGTTGACCTTGGATTAAGTGTCCTTCTGTAGGAGGGCTTTTATTTGTATAAGTGGATTCCAAAAGTGTGTGTTCTAGGTCAAAATCATGTGAATATTTAATTTTAATAAATGTTCCCAGATTTTTTTCCAAAAAGGACTGTAAACTTTTTATTTCCATCAGTAAAATTGAAGGTAGCCTTTGCTTCTACACAAGAAGGATAATTATTACTCTTTTATGCCTGCATAACTAAGGGCTTTAAACCTCACTTGTGCACCTTCTCACAAATTTGTAGGCCTTCTGGTTTTGCCTCTGTGAAAATCAAACATCTATCTGTCTGTCTGTCTATCTATCTATCTATCTATCTATCTATCTGGTTTATATTTTGAAAAAAATCATATATTGATTTTTTTTAGTTATTATTTGAAACATGTATACCTCAGCACATCTTTACTTTTATGGCTTCTAAGTTAACCGACTAAATTATAGAACTTTCCACTCACACACATTTTCGAAGGACGTCTATCTTTTCCTGTTTTCCTTTTGGAGAGGGAGATTTGACCCTGGAACTTGCTGAATGTGTCCCTTACACTGAGCTATGACTTCATCTCAGTTGGTTTCTGTACATTTTTAAACTTCCTGAAATTTTTCGACATATAAATTCAACTTGATTTTCTATGGTCTTATAGCTACAGGATGTAGCGTATTGGTAGAGAGCTGTCTGGAGTGCACAGGGCCCTGGGTTTCATTCTCAGCAAGGGAAAGGGATACCACAAACAAGCAAAACTCCCCATTTTTACCCACAAAGTTGGACTGTCATCTTTATCACAGAGCTGGGATTAAAAGTTCGAGCCACCATGCCAGGCAAAAAAAACCTCCGTTTTTTGAAAATTGTATTTTAGAGTGTATTTATGCATATATTAGTGCCACAGTATATTTGTAAAGGTCAGAAGGCAATATGTTTGGCCACTGGTTCTCTCAATTGAGTTCCAAGGCTCAAACCTGGGTAGTGAAACTTGGTGGTAGGTGTCTTTACCCACTGATAAATCTTACCAGTCCCAGGATGAGGACTTATGACCAAATCTGGGCCATATGTGTGTTTTATTTTGATCACAGCATTTAAAAAATCAGAAGTAGAAGCTGGAGAGGTGGCTCAGTGGTTAAGAGCACTGACTGCTCTTCCAGAGGTCCTGAGTTCAATTCCCAGCACCCACATGGCAGCTGGAAAATGTCTGTAACTCCAGTTCCACGGGATCTAACACCTGTTATATGTTATATACATATAAAGTAAAATTAAGTTACTTTTAAAAAGGAAAAATCAGGGAGTCTTTTATGCACACACTTGTTTCTGGCTTCTCCTGAAAAAAATTAAAATTTTATAATGGTAAACTCTCATTTCTGCACAAGTCTAATCTCTGGTGACTGCATAGGAGAGATCACCGAGATACTGTCAGACCTCCACTATCCATCCTATTCATTCCAGTTTCACTGGTCTAATTGCATCTTCTACTGGTCTGAGGCTGCATAAGAATACATAGATATTCATAGTGAGTGAAAACTTGATTATTCCTACAACAAGAGAGAATTATGAACTCTAGATGCAAAAAAGGATAAAATGCTATGGAGGAGGACTGATGCCAGGCCATGTGGGATCTTTGTGGTAGAACCAGCTTGTGGAGAAAAAGACAAGTCTCTTCCTGCAGAACACAATAAAAATAGCACTTTGGTACCTCAGCAGCAATTCTCATCATCCAATCAGTAACAGACCACACAGACTAATTAATCCCTCAGTGTCCTCATAGGGTGAGGATTCCAGAAATACCTCTCATCAGAAAAAAAGAATTCAAGAAAACATTTGCAAAATCTCTTGTCTCCTCAGAAGAATCTTAACAAAACAAGCTTTGAATTCTAATTAAAACCTGCAACAGAACCTCCGCCATCTTGCTCATTCAGGATGGCGAACATCACAGAAAAGGGGTTAGACAGACATGCCTAGAATCTAGCTCGCTCAGTGTATAATTTCTATGCAATTACTGGAGGCTCACCCAAAACCATTTACATTTACATCCTCGGAAACCCCTCTGAATTTCGTTCTTTTTTACTTCAATTTTACGAAAAGATACACCTTCAGGATCTACTAGAATAGGGGCTAACTGACCCAGTTTTCAAAGGCAGAATTTTTCCAGTATAAACGTGCCTCCTGCTACAGGTTCAACCAACCAAACAAAACAGCACTTGAAATTCATTCTAAATTTACTTTCGATTTGTATGGTACCTTACTGCTATTTTGATTTGATGATGATATTTTGTTTCTTTTTTTTTGATACAGGCTTTCCCTATACATTCCAGGCTGGCCTGGAACTTATGACCTAGCTGCCTCAGCCTCTCAAGTGCTAGGATCACAGGCACACAGTCATGCTTGACTACTTATCTCTATTTTATTAACGTTTATTTTCCCCATTAATTATTGAATTAATTTATTCACTCTACAGCCTGATCACAGCCCCTCTCTTTCCTCTCCTTGAAGTCCTACTCTTCCATCTCCTTCCCATTTCCCTTTCCCTCCTTCTGAGAGAAGGGGAGACCTCCCTCCCATGGATACTCACTTACCCTGATACATCAAGTCACAGCAGGACTAAGTGCATCCTCTTCCATTGAGGCCAGAGAAGGCAGAGCAACTATGGAAAATGTGGGATCCCAAGGCCCACAACAGAGTCAGAGGCAGCCCCTCCCCTCTCCAGTTGTTATGGGACCCACATGAAGACCAAGCTGCACATCTGCTACAAATGTACAGGGGCCTCGGTCCAGCCCGTGCATACTCTTTGGTTGGTCCTTCAGTCTTTGTGAGCCCAGGTTAGTTTACTCTATACGTCTCATGGTGTCCTAACCACCTTCTCCTCAACTCTTCCACAAGACTCTCCAAGCTCTGTCTTATTTGTCTGTGGGTCTCTGCATCTCTTTTTATCAGCTGCTGGATGCAGCCTCTCAGAGGACAGTCATGCTAGGCTCCTGTCTATAAGCACAACAGAGCATCATTAATAGCGTCAGGGGTTGGCTCTCTTCTTCTGCATTCTCCATGGAATGCATCTCAAGTTGAGGCCAGTCATCGATTGGCCATTCTTAATTTAATCCAAGGCCTGGGAAGCAAGGGTGAGTTGGAAGTTAACTTCAAAGTGACAACAGGATCTTGTGATTGACCAGGCATTGAGGGTAGGCTGGAGTTCCCTCTGAGCTGTCTCTTTCTGATTGCTAACATCTTAGAGGTCAAGAAAGTTGGGTTGAAAAAGAGAACCATTGAAGAGTGACATTGTCAAGTCAGAAATGAAAACTTTCCCCCTGTGTTGTCCCCCCCCCCACCAAGATTTTTTTATGCCTTTAGAAAATTGCATTATCAGTGACAAATAAGATAAAATTTTCTTCAAATATAGTAAAGGTCATTGTCAGAGATCTATAAATAGAATATGTAGAAGAAATACATGATCTGATCTATTTTCATTCTAGTTGTTGAGAAAGCTGTTTTTCTGTTATTCTGGGCTAGCTTTCGTTAAGAAAAAAATACACTGGAACCTTTTACAAATGAAAGAAATGTGTATAGTATGCAAATTCAAAGTGTGCTGTCCTCATTCACCCAGTGGGATTCAAAATAAGCCCCAACTTGTGAACATATTAAAGCAGATTGAGACGGATATTAGTGGGATTTGGAAGGAGAAGCACTCCAGTCAGTCAAACACGATAGGCAGGAGAACTTTGATAATGTTGTTTTACTGATAATTACCTGCCGGCTGTCACCTCAAAGTGGGATTTCATGCAGGTTCCAGTATTTAAATATTACGTTCAGAGCCAAGCCTGCAAAGACACTTATAGCAATCTGGCCCTGTCCATTTTATTTCACAATTATCTATGTCTTTCTTCGTGAGAAGCAATGCAGTTAACTCCCTTTTAATTGTGTTTGAACTGTGTGGGCTGGGGAACTTCAGTACTACGGTCCTTCTTCACTGGTCCACAGTCTTCTCTCATCAGTAGACTCCAGAGTTACTGGAAAGCAGACATTCATGACTAGCGTGAATAATCATCTGACCTCAGAAACCGGTCACCAGGCAAAGCACACATCTTACACCTACACTAAGTACAGGTAGTTTAAGGAAGACGCACCTTACACGGTCTAAATAGACTGCTAGTGCCCACTGGTATTCCAGCCCCACAGAGAACTTCCTTTTCTCTGCCACAGCCCCCCACTCAGCCGCTTTCCCCCTCATACTGAACTCCTAATTAAATTTAACAGTTTCAAGAGTTTAAACTGTATACCTTTTTAATTGTGTCCTACTTTGTATTGGCTAATGCGCAAGTCTGAAAATGGATATTACAGCTTTTTATGATATAATATCACCCTAATTGGTGCTTCATAGGCCGTGGCTGAATTCTTTTCAATTAAGCTCTAACATACAGTAACTGTTTCTCTCTGCAAATGCTGGAAAGCCATTCACAAGAGAGGACTGGTACTGCACAATTCCGAAGTACCTTAATGTGTCAAAAATGTTTTGTGAAGAAAGCTACACTGTAAATGCAATCACCTACATTGGTGTTCCCATTGTTAACTGGGAGTGAAAGTATTGCTAATTGTCCCGCGTTTTAGCTGGGTTTTTAAAGCATTATGTAGTAAGTACACCGGAGGGTCAATTTGTGAAGTGAAATACTTAGCATGCAAAGCGTAATACAAGACGCTGTGCAATACTTGACCTCTCAGTGTAATAAATGCAGCGGCGGAACGCTGTGCATTCAGCATGCACTGAATAGAGCCTTCGCAGTGGAACAAAACCAGAAAATGTTCTCTTCATTCCTTTTTTTTTTCCACTAAGCGAAAATTATTCTTTATAATGGCCATTGCAGCAATTAGCTGGCATTTGGTAGAATAAATGTGCAGAAATAGCAATTTCTTATTTTAAATGAGATTTTGTATGGAGCTGGCAAATTACTTGAGGTATATGAATAATTGTGCCTTAGCTTTATGCTACAGAATAGGGTGTGGGTGGGGGAATAAAGATTTCCTATTTGCAGTTAAATGTTTAGACATTTTATTATTTTAATTTCACTCACAGTCTGCCTGGATTGACCCTGCTTTCCCATTGATCATTTCATGTGCTCCTGGTAGCAAGTGTGCAGATGGTGGGAGACGCCCAATTAGTGCACCGTGCTTTTTATGAATGTGACATGGAAGTGCAATCAGGTCTGCTGTGGAAACAGTGGCAGTATTTAGTGTTTGGTATCCTAAATCGATACAATGTAACAATCTATGTGGCATGAATGCTTATCAATGTTCTCCGTGGTCAAATGCACTGAAAACTTCATTAAATTTTTATCTGAAGTTTTTCACCTTATTGAAATGCATCCTTCCAGGCATTCATGATTCATCTAATTAGCCTTAAGTAGGGCATTTTTTCCTCTCTCTCAAAGTGATTCAGTTAATTATGTCCATATATTCATAATTATAAGGTGGATGAGTTGGGTAAAACTGAAATTATAAAATCTGCGGAGAGATTCCATGAGGTTTAGAATATAGAATACAGAAAAGGGATGAAGAAAAAAAAGTCAGAGCAAAGAAATACTTTTTAAAAACACCCGTAGCCCACCCAAGCTGCTCTCTCAGAGCTTTATGAATTTATTTCTGTATCCATTTATCTATAATACAGCAACTCCCAAAAGCCACATTGAGTCAAGCACAGAGGGAACATGATAATAAACATGACAGATACTAAGAACCCTTGGCAGATGCCTTTAAATGTTATTTTTTTTTAAATTTAAGAATATTCTAAGATGTTACAAGGCCATTTCACGATTAACTATTGAGTTTTAAAAACGTTTCTTTTGTCCTTTGACTATCAGTCCCCAACTCTCCTTCCAGATGACATCATTTTAGCCACTTTCTTGTGAGCTTCTCTCTTTCCATAAGTTGAAACCCTTTCTTGGGGCTGGAGAGATGGCTCAGTGGTTAGGAGTGTATTCTGCTCTCACAGAAGACTGGAGCTCGGTTTCCAGCACCGACATCAGGCAGCTCGCAATGCACAAGTGCCTGCAACTCCAAGTCCTAAGGATTCTGATGCCTCTTGACCTCCATGGGGACTTGCACTCATCCATATGGACCCCTCCCCCTTAACTAAAATAAAATCACATCTTAACGTCCTTTACTCTATCTCTTCACACATGTGCTAGCACATCTTAAAACAATTTTATTATTATTTTGTATGTACAAGTGTTTTGATTGAATGTGTATATATGTGTGTGTGTGT
>NW_021604577.1:12361741-12373750 GCF_004785775.1 Grammomys surdaster
GCCGGCACTCCGTAAGGACGAAGCCATGTTCAGCTCGAGCACCAAGATTGTGAAGCCCAATGGCGAGAAGCCGGACGAGTTCGAGTCTGGCATCTCTCAGGCGCTGCTCGAGCTGGAGATGAACTCCGATCTCAAGGCGCAGCTGCGGGAACTCAACATCACCGCAGCGAAGGAAATCGAAGTTGATGGTGGTCGGAAAGCTATCATAATTTTTGTACCAGTTCCTCAGCTTAAATCTTTTCAGAAAATCCAAGTCCGGCTAGTTCATGAATTGGAGAAGAGGTTCAGTGGAAAGCATGTAGTCTTCATTGCTCAGAGGAGGATTCTGCCCAAACCAACCCGGAAAAGCCTCACGAAAAATAAGCAAAAGCGCCCCAGAAGCCGCACCCTAACAGCGGTGCATGATGCCATCCTTGAGGACTTGGTCTTCCCAAGTGAAATTGTGGGTAAGAGGATCCGTGTGAAACTGGATGGCAGCCGGCTCATAAAAGTTCTTTTAGACAAAGCACAGCAGAACAACGTGGAACACAAGGTCGAAACTTTTTCTGGTGTGTACAAGAAGCTCACAGGCAAGGATGTTAATCTTGAATTCCCAGAGTTTCAGTTGTAAAGAAAATGACTGAATAAAGTGTTATTCGTAGTAAAAAAAAAAAAAAATTCTCGCCCTGATACAAAACTATCAATATGAAGGAGAGAGGAAAAGTACTCAGTGCACTCAAGGAATCAAGTCAAATACCGCTGGGGGTACCTCTTACATGTTCCCTTCAAGTCTTACTGATTTTTGTGTTATCACTAGGCGTGCTCATATTCAAAATACAAAATAGCCCAAGGAAGTTGTTAAAACATGTGTACCCAGATCCTATTCCCTACGATGGTTATTTTTTTTGTAGATTTGGAGTAGGTTCCTACATTCTGTGTTCTAGAAAACACTCAAAATAGTCTCATATCTCTACCCAAACAAGTGAGCTATGAGGTAACCCTCGAGTTTGGGGAACATTTTGGGAGTTCACATCACGTAGTGCTGACGTTCCATCACAACTATCAACATCTCCCATCTTGGGAGAGCTGGCCATGCTTAACACTGCCAGAAGATTCCTGGGCTCATTCAACACTTCTGGGAAAACTTTGAAGCAGGACTGTGGGTGGGTGAATGATTCTCCAATATGGCCCCTCTGGATATTAGCTAACAGGTATTCCTGGGCAGAATCCACACTGAGAATACGCTACAGCTGCCAGGTGGGCTGCCTGGAAAGGATCTATCGGTGACTAGTCATTCATTCTGCTTCCTCACGCACAGGACTTCCTAGCTTTGTGCTCTATTTGAGCCTGAGCTTAACTTCGGCTTTTCCTCTTCTTGGAAGATTCGCATCCCTCAGCACTGCCTCCCTCACGGGGCCAGTTCCCCAGGAACTGTACCTTCCTGGCATTGCGAACTTGTCAAGCGTGGTTCTTCCCTTTATGCCTGCCCCTAACTTACAAGCTCCATGAAGTCAGGGCTTGTGTGAACCCAATGGGGAATATGTTTCATTTAGCTCTAACTTACTTTAAAACAATGATCTGAATTCAGCTTTCTGAATGACACTGACTCACTTAGCAAGGAATTCTTTATCATAATAGATTGATTCTTTTGATCTGGCAATCACATAAGAAATTATATTGGCTATTATGTTTCAGCAGGTTTGTTGATTTCTGGGAAGTTTAGTTGGTTGGTCTTTACTTGGTTTTCATAATGTCATTTTGAGAATACTCAATCATTAATGCTATAGGCCACAGAATGGTTTATCTTTTAGAATGCATGTTTAATATTCAGGAAAGGGTTTTTTTTTTAAAAGATCAGCAAATAAAGCTTTAAGGTTATAACCCCGAGTTCTGACATCCACACTATTAAATACGAAATCAATGGAAAGATTCACTGCAGCCCAGCCAACACGAAATACAGAGCTTTGGGGTACTAACTGAGACGTATAAAGTGAAAACCAATATATCTTTGAGGTTTCGGTTACAGAATGTAGAAGGATTAAGGATGAGATTATAAATGCCATTCAGAAAGATGGGGAAATGAAACCATCTTGTCCCATGTGTAATGATGAATTTATAAGTTTTTAATTGCTAGAGACAAAGTTAAGTTCACCATGCCACCTAGCAATGACAGAAAGAATATTAATCATAGACCATAATTTGAAAAAAAATTAGACAATGACAGAAATCAGAAGTGGCTGAAGATAAAATGTTCATTTCTTGCTTTCCAACAAGAAGTTGAAATAGTTCTCCCTGGTTGTCATGAACCAAAAGACTTGAAATTAAAGGGCAAACGTGTTCAGAGATGAGAGAAAGAGGTGAGGAGGCTCACAGGGATTGGTGTAATGGAGCGAATACTAAAACTTCTATTTTGATTCCTACATTATCATAATACTTACAGAGAAAGCCCTACAAAAGACGTGGAATATCGGTTAAAAACACAGAAAATGCTCAAAGTTGGGAAGATTAAGAAGTAAAAGAAGTAATGATGAAATGATGCAAGGGAAGCAAATACTAAGGGTGAATTACTGAGTTTTCTTGGGACTTAAGATGTAAAATGACGAAAACAAGCTTGTAAGTGTTAGGGACTAGAGAAACTTGCAGTATATAGAAAGAAATCTATATAAGTTTTCCAGGAACAATAAACATATGAACGAACACATCTAGAAATATTTTATGAATACAAAAGGTACTTAAACCATAGAAGCCAAAAGTGGGATGGTGGCCACCTGCAGCTGGAGAAGCAGAGGGAAAAGTGGGATGAAGGGAGCTGTCCATTAAAGGGTATCAAATGTCAGTCTGACACTAGGAATAAATAAAATAATAAAACAAAATAAATGTCTAAATCACTTAAAGATTAGCATTTCAGGTGACAATGCATGTTAATCAGTTCAAAATACAAACGCATCCAAATGCATCAACCCTGGACCCTAGAAACACATATAATAACACACGAACATAGTTAAAAATAAAAGAAAATGTATTTTTTATTTTTGCTATAAAAATTACAAATTACAAAATGTCTCCCTTCCTTTTCTTCTCCCAAACTTCCCATGTATCTCGCCATACTCTCCTTCAGACTCATAGTCTCTTTTTTCACTAATTGTGCTTGCATAAATATATGTATATTTATATACATACACATTTCTAAATACAACCTGATCAGTCTGTATAATGTCACGAGTGTGTATGTTTTCATGGCTGACCGTTGGTACTGGACATACAGTCACTGTGCTCTTCCCTAGGTGAGCCACCTCTCCCGCCCTGGCTTTCCTCAGTTCCCTACAGTAGGGTTGAGGCCTCATGGGTTGCTCCTCATCTGGCGTGTATTCTTAAAGAGAGTGAAGTATCCTTAGATTTTGTAAAATTCACTTTTCCCCAAAATGCTTGCTTTCATGGGTAAATGAAAACCAAACTCAAAAAAAATCCAATACTGAAAATTTTGTACGTTGTATTTTGAATGATTATACTTGAACCATTTGACAAATGAATCATTGATTCAGTACATCTATTATTCAATGAACTGAGGATTTTAAGGTTCGTATTTGACCAGCTGGAGGTTTTCTTTAATTTGGAATGATGTTTTAAACGCACCAGTATATCTGAAGTTTGTTGCGTTGCCTATGTAGGAGGTACAAATAATGAATAAATGTTCTGAGGGAACCACAACAGGAGACAAATCTGTCAGAGCAACAGGATCAAGAAGCTCAAGTCCTGTGTGGAGTTCTAGCCCAGCTATTTCTTGTTACCAGTTACACAACTACAGTGCAAATTACATGTTTTGTTCCAATTCTCAGACTCATGTAAAATGGGCTAGTTTTATCACTACATGAAATTTGGGGATCATTTCATTGGAAAGGTAACTTCATTCCACACGGAGATATTGTTTAAGAGTTGAATTTCATCATAATAAACCTCCAAAGCAGCCGTTCTCAACCTTCCTAATGCACAACCCCTTAATACAGCTCCTCATGTTGTGGTGACCCCCAACCATAACGTAATTTCATTGCTACTTCATAACTGCCATTGTGCTGCTGTTATGAATTGTGTTGTAAATATCCGATATGCGGGGATATCTGATGTATGACCCCCAGAAAATTTGTGACTCACAGGTTGAGAACCACTGCTCTAACGTTAAGTTCCTGTGTATGTGACAAACATCATGATGATAAAAGATTTAAAACTCTAAAGGTAAGTTCTTGTGTACAGGATGCTCAGATCACACTCCATCCTGAGGTGATTGTCAGAGAGACTTGAGAAAACCAGACAGAGAGGACGAGGATCCTGTCAGACCCCTCATGTCACCCCACGAGTCCTGAAGGAGTGCTCGTACAAGTAGCATCCCAGGCAGTCACACGATGCTGAAGTCTTTCTTCCCCCTTTCTTCTGACCCTGCCAACTCATCTCCTTGCCTACGTTCTAAAATGAATGGAAGTAGGGTAATGGTAAGTTCAGCTGAGGCCGGATGGACAGAGACAGGGTAGGAGGGTACGTAGGAGTCATGTGAGCACCTTGTGCACAGCCCCCACACTTACCCTGAGCTGGTGTGGCCCAGTACAGTAAGAGCAAGGGGCTTTTCCTGTGCAGTGAGTTGGAATTAAACATGCTAATTTGAGGTCTCATTCAAGTATTTTTTTTTTAAAAAAGACTCCATTGGCCTTTAATTCTCTTGTATTGCATCATTTAATGTAATGTTATTTATATATGAAGCATGTTATGCTTATTAACCAATGTGCAAAAATCTAAAGTACAGATTTTCTGTAATGGGCTAATTACAGGACTTTAAAGCCACCTACTGAGTTTTGCTGAGCTTCACAACAGGTTCACTGAACTGGATAAATTTATTCAAACGTGTGGAAATGAACCCCATTCTATGTGCGAGGGTACTGGGAAAACACACAAATTATACCTCAATACCAGTTTAATGGGTCAAACAGTGAACCTGAATACTGAACTTATCTACATCTTAAAATGCTGGGGAAGCCTGCAGAAAAAAGGGAATGGCCTTTCAGGGGGACTTCCCCCTGTTTGTAAACAGCAGCAATAAAACAAAGCTGCCGGCAATTAGGAGAACTTCTTGACTCCCAGAGGTGGCTCCCTTTCAACGACCTTTAAAATACACAACTTTCATAACCGTCCCCAGTGTGGAAGGAGGGACGACAGCCCAGCAAACACAGGGCTCAAGTCAAGTCCTGCAGCTCTTTCATCTTTCCTGGGAGAACTAGAGCAGGCATATTTGCTTGGGTCTAGTTTAGAGGGACTTCAGCACGGAATGTTCCCTTAGATATATAAGGAAGGGATACGTTTGGGTGGAAGTACACACATTCCTCAAGTCACCCCTGCCCCCACGCCACATCAGCTCAAAATAATGGTTATACGTTGATTGTGTATTGTTGCTATTATTTTGATGTGAACGGACTGAACCCAAGGTGTTGAGTGTGCTAGGCCAGTGCTTGACCACTGAACTCTCTCCCCAGCCCTTTATATCACTCGTTAATCCATTCTTAACTGTTTTAAATCAGAGAGTGCCAGAGGACCCCATAGTATCTTCTATTAAGAAAATATACAGTGGCCCGGGGAAGAAAATGGAGGCGGAGGTGACCTGTTTAAGAACTTGGTCAGCGACAGAGTTGAAAGGAAAAGTCTCCATTTTCTTCCTAGGCTGCATCATTGCCAAGGAGAGTATTCTCGAGTCAGATAAATTCACACACACACACTCAGTGCACACACACTGATGCACACACCCAATGCGCGCGTGCACACACGCACACACACTCACACCCATGTTTGCTCATTTCTATGCCTGAGATGAAGACAGACATTGCTTTTATTCTTTGACAGGCTCCTGTAGCAGTGATCTATTAATTTTGTCATGAAAGGGGAGAGAATATCATTTCCAAGCCTGCGAGAGTTCTAGTTTTAGCCTCAGGACACCTTATTTACAATGTACAATGTACACCCCATGGCTGACAGTTGGGTGTTGATAACCTAATTCATGCTTTTCTCTCCAGGAAAACCCTGGTGTGCTCAGCTCTGGAGGCAGCGAAGGCAAGGAGGCAGGAAGGAAAGGATTTTTTTCTTCCTTTGCAAGTGCTGCATGTACCAATAAAAAGAGGGTTCTTCAGAAAATGAGGTGTGACGCAGGCCAGCTTCTCCAAGACCCTCGGACCAAGAAGTAAGAATTTAAATATGAAATACTAAAATCTAACACATGACTGAAACAAAATAAATGGTATACCACTGAAAGCATTTGAGGTAATTAATCAATGCCGTGTTTGCACATATCATTAAATATATTATACTCAGTTTAGATTTGATTTCTATGCTCCTTTTATAAAGAGTTAAAAGAAAATACATTTGAATTCATGCTGATACTGAAAACATGCTCCTAGCTTCTAGTTTTTTTGGATTTCAAATCATTTCCATTAACAAACAGCTATTTGCCCTCTAATAAAATATGTCATTATGCTTTATTCACACTGCACAAAAGAATCACTGAAAAATCGCCCCAGTGATGGCCAATAATTACACATTTTGCTCCTGTGCTAGAGATGGAGAAATCTGTTCATTGGGGAAAGCAGGTGCCGGGGCATCAAGCTAATCGCCAATGTGTACCGTGGTAATTAGCTGCTGCGATTGCTAAAATTAACAATTAGCTAACATGCAATTCTCTTCTTTGCAGGCTGCAGTTTACTTTGTATAATCCTTGCATGTTCTTAGTAATTACTCTGACAGCTTATTATTTTTATTTTTTTTTCTGGTTTGAACACAGCTTTAACATTTGCATTGGGCAACCCAAATGTTCAACAGGCAGAAACGAAGCATCTGCTTGACTAGGCATTTTTTCTGAGGCACACATTTGGTTGTTTTCGGAACTTTTCATTGTTGGGAAGGGGAGCGGTTGGGGTGAGAACTATGATTCTTTTATAACTATTGTTCGTCCTTAGGGCCTTCCCTCCCCCCCAGGACAGCACACTTAGGCATCCCAAAGCTTTTAGAAGAAAAACTGCCCAGTCAGTGGGAATTCAGATTCTAGGGAACAACTCCAGGGAAGAAGTGCCACAGTCAAGCTGGTCAAAACATCTTTTCATTCTTCTTCCTTGGAGTGTGTCTTCAGCAAATGCACTCATGGCCCTCCCCCTCCCGCACCGGCCCCCTCTACCCCACTTACTGAGGGAGAATGAGCACCCCATGCAGATGGCTCCTGTGGGGAGCTTATATGCGGGAGATAATGTTGCAGGAGGCTTCAAGGGAACAAGGCCTCAGCCTACACTTGAAAGAAAAAAAAAAGGAAATTAAAAAGCAAGAGGTTGATTTGTTTCTAGAAAACCCACAGGAGAAAGAAATGTCGTGAAAACTCAAAGTATTCGAGGGAGATAAATTGTGGCAGCAGATTTCAGCAACTACTCTACCAAGTTGCATTTGTTTCCCGTGGTGGCCAACACACTACCAGAGAGTTCATGGCATAAGCGATATGGATGACCTACCTCGTGATTCTGGAGGCCAGTGTCCAAAATGGGTCCCATTGGAATAAAATCAAGGCCTCACCAGAACTCTTGGGAGAAATCTGGTTCTAGCTCTCAGAGGTGACAAACCGTTCCTTAGCTCAAGGTTCTTCAAGGTCGGTGCTGTTCTATTTCTCTCACATTTTCTGTAGCTATGCTTCCCATCTGACAGAGAATGATTGGTCAGTTTTAAAGACCCATTTGATTATACCAGGTCTACTTAGATTGAATCCTTAATTGAATCATATTTACACTGTTCCTTGATCTGTGGAAGATAATAGTGACACATTCTGGGAACGAGAATATGGACATTTTGGAAGGCGATTATTTCTCTACCGCGTAAATGGAATTTAAAAATACCCATACAGCAAGTTTATACGTTTCCATGGTCTTGAGTTGTTGTACATTTGATGTCTGAGAACTGAAATATTTAGAAGAAAGGGAGTGGAAGCATGAACTTGTATATTCTCTGTTGGTTTGTTCCTCCTTTTTTTCAGATTTATTTATTTTATGTATATGAGTACACCATTGCTCTCTTCAGACACACCAGAAGAGAGCTTCAGATCCCATTACAGATGGTTGTGAGCTACCATGTAGTTGCTAGGAACTGAACTCAGGACCTCTGGAAGAGCATCTAGTGCTCTTAATCCCGAGCCATCTCTCCAGCCGTAGATTTGTTATTCTTATGGCCCTCCTGTGCCTTAGCTGACACTCAGAGTCAGTCATCAGGCTCCAGAATCTAGATAGATCTTCTCCTTCTTGATGAGAGTGAGCCTTTTAGAGTACAAGTGTTGTTTGACTGAGAGTGAAACGCCTGCCCACTCTGCTCTATAATGGAGTCTGGCAGCCACATGCTGGTTTACAGTGATGGAGTGATGTGGTTTCTGTCCACAGTAGCATTAAATGATTTTTTTAAAGTCCTGGTGAAACCCTGATTTCCAGAACCTAGTGACTGAAAAGCAAAGCACTGAGTTCCCAAGGAAGAGGGCTATGACAATCTGTCTACCAGATAATAATATAGGTCTTGGATGATTCCAGAGAGTCTGAGCCTGGGAACCTGTTGCAAGCTGTCGAGGTTGCTGAGGGTCTGCCTTAGCAAGAGAGTGCAGGGAAGTGGGCAGAAGCTTGGAACCAGGCTATAGTGGCTGAGCACAAAGACACATTCTGTTTGCTGAGCTGAGAAAGTGGAATGAGTAGAGACTTCCTAGAAGAGTTGGGTTGGCAGCAAATATCTCAAGAGTCAAGCACCACTGAGCTTAAAGAAAACAACACTGCGGAGTTTCAGTTCCTTTGCCAAATGGCAAGGACAGAAACAGTGCTAAGGATGACCTTGTTTCATAAAATTCTATTCAAAACAGAAATGTTAAATGCTTTGTAAAATAGGTTGTCAGTTTGATTGTTTATGTAGTGAACTATATTTAAATCCATATATTTAAATTAAAATCTGGTCCAGCAAAATAATGTATTGTCCACTCCCATCAGCACACATATTCTGTTAAGTGAGCTGCCTTGTATAAGCTATGGTTCTTAAAGCCGTCAGTGGACTGAGAGATCTTCAGGGAAACCTGGCAGCCAATACAAAGCTAAACCTTATTAAAGAGTCAAGGTGTGTGCAGACCAAGTTCCATGAATACCTGCATACAGTGTATGCACACACACATGAAAGCACACATACAGAATGTGTGCTCTAAGACCTAGCATGGTTTCTTCACTGTGACCCCTTATTAGTTCTGGGCTTCGGGTCTTTGTTTTATTTTTAATTTATTGATAGGGATGCCAAGATGCAGGCATAGAAGATGAGATCTTGGGATAGAAATGAGAACGGCTGAGCTGTACTCTGGAACTGGTTTCTTTTCATTACATATTCCCAACAAGTGGGGGCAGAAAAGGAGGATGTTGGAACAGTGTGACCCAAAGAGTAAGGCAGTGAGAAGGGGGATGGGCTTGCATCATTTAGGAAACAGTGAAACATGTATGAACACTTTATGAAACAAGAAGCATCAGAGAAGATTCTCACAGTGGGTGTCAGTGAATCAAAATGAGGGTACCACCTACTAAATACCATCTGCAGTCAGGGGTAGCTTGAGGTGACAGAAATTGTCCGAAGTCACCTTCAGGCTGTGAACTATAAATGCATACAAATTTTGTTTATCATTTAAAACAAAATAAAATAATTCTTTCAAAACAGGAAGAAAAATCACTACAAAGGGAAAGTAAGGACAACGGACCCAGAAAGAGAGTGTTGTCCTCGTCCTAGAGAGTTTTTGTCAATAAGACTGAGTCAAGTTCACCCATCTTCTAATTAGTTAACTTGCCTAGCTGTTAAACGTTACAGAGGAGATTGTCCACTCCTCGAGTGTCCACAGAAGAAATTTCAGATTTTGCTGCAAGCGGTTTGCTAGGGAACACATGCTTCATAGCTCAACCCTAAGGACACACTTACCTGTCCCTATCTCCAAGATGCTCTGCCTTGTCCTTTAGTGTCATCCCACCTCCATGACAGGAGACATTCCACTGTTACAGCATATAGCAGGATCCTGGATAGCCCATTTGAAAAAAAAGATTGCAGTAAATGCATCCTAAGTCCATGG
Source organism: Grammomys surdaster (assembly GCF_004785775.1). NCBI lineage: Eukaryota > Metazoa > Chordata > Mammalia > Rodentia > Muridae > Grammomys > Grammomys surdaster. The sequence continues at coordinate 12,371,856 of NW_021604577.1, forward strand.
CAGATCAGTCGTGTCCAGGGTGAAGAATCAAGTGGCAAGAACATGAATGAGGAGCTGTGTGCCTGTGTCAGGGACTCTCAGAAAGGCTTACTGTCTTCTGACTAGGAGTCTAGTTCAGCTGTAGAATGCTTGCCTTTTATGAGTGAAACCCTGGGTTTGAGCACCACTATCAGATGAACCAGGAAAAGTCCTGCTCTCCAGCAATCTCGGCACTAGGGCAGTGGAGGTAAGATGATCAGAAGTGGACGGAAGATTGTCCCCAATGATGGTGAACTTGAGGCTGGTCTTGAATACGTAAGACCTTGTCTTAGTCCACCCATCCATCCATCCATCCATCCAACCATGCATACATACATACATACATACATACATACACACATACATACATCATCCATCTATCCAACCATCCATCCATCCATCCATCCATCCATCCATCCATCCATCCATCCATCCAATTTTCTGTCTTGACTGTTCATTTGATGTGAGTCTCCCTTTCTTTCTTTCTTCTTTTAGCTGGGTCCTTTGAAGAGCAGCAAGTACCCTTAACTCCCAAGTCATCTCTCTTGCGCTGAGACTCAGTTTTCATAGGACCTTAGTCCTCTCCATTTCTACTTGGAACATGAGTCAGCCCTACTGAATCTGTTCTTTGGTTCAATTCAGAGCAGCAGGTGGTTGGTTCGTTTGTTTGTTTGTTTGTTCACTTTACAACCCAGTATCAGCCCTTCTTCTTCTAGTATGCCCTCAACAAGTCCTTCCCCTATTCCACCTTCTCTTTCTCTTTTGAGATGTGGAAGCCCTACTCTGAGTGTTACACGCACATCCCCCCCACACACACCAAGTCACTGCAGGACTACCCACATCGTCCCCCACTGTGGCTAGACAAGGCCGTCCATTTAGAAGGAGATTGACAGGTAGGTAGGCAGGCAACAGGCTCAGGAACAGTCCCTCCTCCAGTTGTTGGGGGGACCTGCATCAAGATCAAGATATTTATCTGCTACACATGTGCAAGGGGCCTAGGTCCAGCCTGTTAATTTTTGGTTGGTAATTTAGTCTCTGGAGCTCCCCAAGGGCCCATGTTAGTTGACTCTGTTGGACTTCCTGTTGAGTCCCTGTTCTCTTCATGTCCTTCTATCTTTCTCCGAACTCCATCTAATGAGTTTTGTTAGGTTCCTGTCTACAGGCATCACAGAGTATCATTAATAGTGTCGGGGACTGGCTCCTGCCCATGGGATGGGTCTCAGTCTGGGGCAGTCATTGGTTGATCATTCCTTCAGTCTCTGCTCTATATTTGTCTCTGCACATCTTGTAGACAGTACACATTTTGGGTCAAAGGTTTTGTGCATGGGTTTCTGTCCTTATCCCTCCATTGGGAGTCATGCCTTGTTACAGGAAGTGGCCATTTCAGGATCCACATCCCCCATGCAGCAGTTGCTTTTTCCCCTGTATGTTCACTTCCCCAAGGACCCTGCCACTTTTCTCTCATAACTCAGAACATCAACAGAAGACATCCAGAACTTAGCTGCTGCCTTAGTGCCGCAGCACCCGCCCCCAGTAACATATAAGTTTTGAATAAGCACAGGATAAGGATGTGTATAGAAATGGAAGAAGGCAGAATGAGCGATCACAGGGCAGCTGCTGTGTGATGGGCCAAGCAGGTCTCTGCCCTGTCCACCTCACTCTCCATTCCCTTCTGGGAAATCTCATAATCCAACAAGGGTTCTGAGAAACAAAATGCATTAACTAAGTTATAATAGTGGGTTTTTAAAAACATTTGTGGGTTTGGAAAGGTAGCCCAGTCAGCAAACCAATGCACAAACACAAGGACCTGAGTTTAGATCCCATCACTCATGTGAAGACCAAGCATAGCAGATCTCCATCACCCATGTGAAGGCCAC
>NW_021604577.1:12373760-12374403 GCF_004785775.1 Grammomys surdaster
TGTGAAGACCAAGCATAGCAGATCTCCATCACCCATGTGAAGGCCACATATAGCAGGCCTGTAATCTCAGAGCTGGAGAAATGGAGACAGGAGGAACCCTAGGGTCTTCTGGCCAGTTACTCTTGCCAAATCGGTAAGATTGAGGTTCAGTGATAGAGGAAGGCACCTGGAATCCACTCCTGGTCTCTACACGCATGTGCACATACATGAACACATACACATATACATACGACATACACAAATATTTGGCCATATGAGATTAATACTCTAAAATGAGTATGTAAAAACAGGCAATAGTTGAAAAAAAGTCCTGAATGACTTCTACTCTAATAGCAATTGTAGTGTATTCTCAGTCCTTGCATTTTGAGGTTTCCTGAGTAAAACTCAGTACCAGTGATATCATTGATTTCTATCTGCACTGTGATTGACCATTCTGTGATTGATGGGTTTCTTTTAGGGTACAAACTGTTCAGGTAGTACTTTGGAATTCTTGGTTCAGGCATATAATTGCAGGCACTGAGGATATATCAATACACAGAGGATCTCTCTCTCTCTCTCTCTCTCTCTCTCTATATATATATATATATATATATATATACACATATATGTATATGTATATAAAATGTATATAGATATGATTAGC
>NW_021604577.1:12374803-12385759 GCF_004785775.1 Grammomys surdaster
CTTATCATTAAATGTCTCCCGTCTCCATACTAATGTTATTGATGACTTACTGAGTGGCACCATTTATAGGACACAAGGTTATAATACGAATCTGTGAGCTGTAAAGGAAGAACCACGATGCTGAGTAACTAATGAGCTTTTTAATGATGAGACGTAGATAAAGCTTGAAAATGCAGAATGCTTATCAAGGCCCTCAGACAATAGCAAAATGGAGCAATTTAGAAGTACTTAGCAGGGCCACTGCTGTGACAGCGAGCTGTGAACTATTTTCTTTCATTTTAAAGCATTGCTTTTCATACATGGGAGCAATTTTTATATTTTCTTAACTAAAATTAAATGCCCCGGTATAATCCTCTTTTCAATGGGGTTCAAAATATAAATAACATATTGATAGCACTTGTGAGAGAGTAAGAGCAAAGTCTTCTACAAAGCGGGAGAATATCTGAATATCAGCATGGCATCCGTGAAGGCTGCGGGTTGGGCCTGCAGTAAAGGCGCTGTTCCTCCAGGCAGCTTTAAAAGCAGGTGTGCTTCCTCTGGAAGGCGGCAGGGCTCTGCCTGTCCTGACTCAGCATCTCCTGTTTTTCTGCAGCAAGTTGGACTTCCTGAGAGACAATCTCAGGTACACTCGGAGATTATCTTTTCTCCTGGGGTTTGGGACATACACAGCCATAATAATATTTCCCCTTGACCTCAAGTGCCTTCCCCTTGAACACAGTACTCCAGCCACCGCTGTAAGGTGGTCCTGGCACCGAAGGTGTGAGCTGTTTCCGAGCGTCTAGGTCTATAGCTGGTTTTGAAGAGCTGACCTGCTCTCCTCAGTTTGAAAACTAAGTCTAAATTCACACGACCCGGGGCTAAATCACAGGCTTGGCTACGCTGGGGGTCTGTGAATAAGCAACTAGGTTACATTTAGCTTTTGTTTCCCAGGATGTAGACTCCCCAGCTGGCTAATTTTATTGCTGTCTCTTGGACAGTGGGAAGACCCACAGAAAGAACAGAATTCAGAGGTTTTGACACACAGGACAGGCCCATTGGGCAGTTTCTTTTTAAGGGGGCAGAAGAGTAATTATTATAGTTGTTTTTAGTAATGGATTTTATTATGGAATTTACATACACTTGTTTCATTATGTTTTCTTCTCATCTGTTCTTTTCCCATGTCCTCCTAGTCCTCTGCATCCCTCTGTCTAGTTCCCTTCTTTCCCCTTCCCTTCTCTCTCCTTCCCACCTCTCCTCTTCCCCTCCCTTCCCTCTCCTTCCCTCCTCTCCCCTCTCCTCCCCTCCCCTCCTCTTCCCTCTCCTCTTCTTCCTTTCTCTGTTTTCTTTTAACCTATATCCCACTATTCTCCCCTTTATTTCTCTTAAGAGCTCTTCGTATCCTTTTATGATCTCATTTCTAGTTTCTTCTTCTTCTTCTTCTTCTTCTTCTTCTTCTTCTTCTTCTTCTTCTTCTTCTTCTTCTCCTTCTCCTTCTCCTTCTCCTTCTCCTTCTCCTTCTCCTTCTCCTTCTCCTTCTCCTCCTCCTCCTCTTCCTCCTCCTCCTCCTTATTCTTTCCTCTCTCTCTCTTCTTCCCTTCCCCCTCCCTCCCCCCCCTCAACATAGGTACAAGAAAATTAGGTATTGTCTGAGTCCACATTTTCTTCATTCACTCATCAATCAGTGGGCATCTAAGCAGATTCCATTTTCTGAGTATTGTGAATAGTACAGCGATAAACATGTGTGTGCACATCTCTGTGATGTGTTTACTTAAATTCCTTTGTGTATACATGCCCAAGAGTTGTATAGCTGGCTCATGGGACAGCTTTGCTTTACGCTTTTTGAGGAAGCTCTACTCTGGTCTCTCTGCAGCTACAGCAGTTTACACTCACCTTGTTGTTTGTTTTCTTTGTGGTGGCCATGCTGATAATGTGAGATAAGATCACGTGACAGTTTCCAACACTGCATCTCTGTGTTGGTTAAGGATGTTGAACACTTTCTCAACATTTTTTTTTTGGCTGTTCATTTTATTCTTATGAGAACTGTCCATACCACTTATAAGTCCATTTATTGAGTACGCTTTAGGGTTTGGGATTTTTTTAGTTCTTTATCCGTTCTGGTTTTTAATCTCCCATCTGATGTGTAGTTGGCAATGACCTTTTCCCACTCTATAGGCTTTCCTTCATCCTGTTGCTTCTCTGCTCTGTCATGCAGAAGTGATAGCCTTCTAGGTAATCCCATCTGTCAATTACTCTTTTAATAAAGCTTTTGCATTAATTTACATATTGATGTTTGTTAGTTTGCCTGTGCCTGTGTTCCTGTGTATGTGTGTGTGCAAGTGCGTGTGTGTGTTTATGTATGTGTGCATGTATGCTTGCACGTGTGTATGCATGTACATGTGTGTGCATGTGTGCTGGCATGTGTGTGTGTGTCCTCTCAAGCACACAAAGTACTTGTAGAAGTCACAGGACTATTCATGGGAATCAGTTCTCATACTGTGTGCATTTCAGGGATGAAACTCAGGCTCTCAGTCTTAGTGGCAGGCACCTTCACCCAGTGAGCAAGTTACCTGTCCTCATTTGTCAGTTTTGGGAACGATTTCCCAAAAACTCAATTCTCCACAGTAAGTAGGAGAATTAGTGCATGGAGGAGCAGGGATAATTGTGTGTCGTACTCTTTGTGGCTAATACATCAGCTCTGGAATTTGAATGCCATCTCTCCAGCTTCCAGGCCTTCCAACCTCAGGCAGACGGCTTAGTCTCTGGGACCCTTGCTTCCTGTTTACTGTGATATTGAAACAGAAACTCAGGCAATGTTGGCTTCACCCATGCTAGAAGACAGAGTGGAAGAGTTTGACTAAGAAGGAAGTGTGAGAGTTAGGTCCTGCCTGAAGCTGCCCTGCCCTGGATGTTTAGTCAGGACATCTCTGTGCTTGTGTCTAGCCTTCCTTCCCTCTGCCTCTGAAGATCTCATTCCTCTTCCTCGTGTTCAAACCCTCTGCCCTCTCTCCACAGACTCTCAATCAATCCTCTGAATCCCTTTGGAAATGAGTCACTTTGCATTAAGGTTTGCTACTTCTGAGTTTAGTTCAAATTATTCCCACACTAAAACACAAGTCCTGTCTTGTCACTCAGTTATGGCTTATACTTGGATTGATTTGCCTTGCATCTTGCATTAATTTAGGCTTTCCAGATAAAATACGGAACTAGTTAAATCTGGATTTCGAGTGAACGAGAAAAAGGTTTTTCGCATAAGTATGTATTATGTATGTGTGCAATATTTGCATCATCTGTTAAGTTTGTCAAGTTTAGTTAACTAAGTGTTAGCTAAGAGGCATATCTTGACTTTGCCATCTCCCCATCTGCCCTCAGGAAGATTATCTTCATTAAATTGGACATGTCTTGTAATTAGATTCTTATAATGAAAAAAATCACAATGTACTGAGTGTTTTCCTTTGCTTTTTTTCAGGATTTCCTTCCTTCTTCTCTATGTCATGGGTTTGAGTATATACACATCTTACTGAAGGAGAGACACTAGGAGAGGCAAAATCTTGAGAAGGTTTGAAGGACATTTTTGCCTCATGGCTCTCAGGACATCGAGAGAGTTGCGTGCTGAGGTCAGGCACAGGTGCCACCAGCCGAGTCATTCTCTCTTTTTTCCCCTTCTGCTAGGACTGAAGTGCCAGGCTGCTGGGGTGGAGCTGGGGCGCTGGGGCACTGAGAGATGGTTAAAGCAGGGGGCAGGGGCCTGTGGGCTTGTGCATTAGAATTTAGGAGTCCTCTGGATTTGGGTGGGAGAATTTGTTTCTTTGTATTCGTAGGCTCTTTCAATAATGGGTGTAGGCAATGAAGACAATCATTTCCAGTACCTGTGGTCACCCAGAAAAACCAAAGATTCAAAAAGATAATTCATCAAGGTTACAATAGAGAACCAAAGTTCAATCACTCATTGCTCCTTCAAAAGCCACAGGGCTTTGCTGGGTGTAGTGGTGGGCTCCCATTCAATCCCAGGAAGGCAGAGACAGGCAGATCTCTGAGTTCAAAGCCAGTCTGGTCTACAGAATGAGAACCTGACTCAAAAAAAGAAAAAGTGAAATAAGACAAAAATTACAGGAATTGCTATACTCATTCATAGATTTTGTTACTTAAATCAATAAGTTATAATCACAGTTAATACCAAATATAATTTTAAAAATATTTTGCCAACTTTACTTCAATATAACTGGTTTCTTTGAACTCCTAGCCGTTTTATTTTTGCATGTGACACTATTCTGAAAACTCAGTGTACAGCTCAGTGGTAGAGCATGTGTATTAAACTTATACAATATCCTGGTTTCAAGAACCAGAACCAATGATAGTACTGACACTCACACTAATACTACTACTAATAAAGTGTGCAGTGTTCATATTATGAGTGGACTCCAGTGTTTTTATACCTACGGGTGTGTGTGTGCAGGTGTATGTGTGCATACTGTGTGCACATTCACACGTACACAAAGAAACTTGGACTGAGGAAGAGCTGATCTTGTGAACATATAATTTACTTTCCAGAACAATTTCCAAACACAACGGACACAAACTGGCTTCATTTTCTTTTCTAAATTAATTCTGAAAACTTCAGGCTTTCTTATTATGACTCCAAGTTGCCCTTCACAAGTTAACCTAGATTTTATTTGCTTAGATTTCTGTTTTCCAAAGGAAGAGGAATTCTAGAGAAGTCTGAAACCGCTGGGAAGACTCACGGAAGTAAACATGGTTGTAGAGAGGGTGGGGGCAGGGTAAGGAATTAAACCAAAACTCATGGTAACTTCTCATTGTTCTGCTGTTTTTGAATCATTGACAGCACCATTATGAAATACAACAGCACAAAGGCTGTATGAAAGAAAATATTAATTATATAAATATGTGGGTAGCAGAGCCAACCTATGTATTAGATGCAGTTTCTGGGCTCAGGAAAAAGATGGCCTCGGCTTAGCACAGAGGTAACTGATGGACAGGGAATTTTCCTCCCCACGCCCGTTTGTCATGTGTGAGTTTCCAAGGGCTTTGGGAAGGAGGAGAGGGAGGCAAGGGGCCTAGAGATGGAATTGAGTGCTGGAAAATGGGTTGCTTGCTGGGTGGGAAGTGGGGGGGGGTGCCAGTCGTGGCTTGGGAGGGTGAGTGGGGGGAGCTGGATGAATGCCTGGGGGTTGGACCTAGGGAATAAAGCCACGAAAGGACTGGTCTCATTAAAGAATCCATTTCCCATTTTCAGCAGTTTGCTACATTAACAAGCTGAGCTGTGAAAGGATTAGATCCGCTAAGTGAGCGCCTGTTCTGTGCACCATTGCAAAACACATTTCAGAAAGCCGCGGATTCGCCTTAAATGAGTATCTGCTGGAGGAGCAAAGCTCTAGGAAAACAAAGGGGCACGCAGGGGTAAGCTAATAATTCCCGCTGTGCTTTGAGGGCAATGAAATGACTGCGGCCCTGAGAACTTTTTCTCCCTCCCCTGCAGTTGGTATAAACACGGGGGCCATTTTGATGATCGTATGGACACCTTAGCAACAAGTGCTTCCCAGGTGCCAACAAAATGTCACTTTCCTAAGGGTTAAGACCTCCTCCTCAAATATTACTTCTCTGAGCACATTTACTATGCACGCCCATTAGTTGAAACAAAGCGTGCAGATGCATATCCTGCCTACAACTACTCAAACGGTGCAAGAGCAAATCCACCGCCAGCAGCTTCATCCCACTCTCTGCTTTGACTGGGAGGGGAAAGCCAAGTTGGGAGCTGGGTCTAGCCTGACTCAGGCCTTAACTTGCAGTCTTGCTATTCTAACCCCTTTTCTCGATCTGCTTTTCAGCACGTCTAGGAGCACACAGCTCAGAGCAGCAGGGAAGTTGCTTAGCAAAGGGCCACCCACTTGCCTATTATTCCTTCCTCGCCTGCGACATGACACAAGAACAAAGTAGATATTAACCGCTACATTAAACCCAGAAAGAAAGTAATCAGTAACCTGTTATTCCCTTAATAAAGGGAAACGCATGCAGTGTGAAATCCAGAAGACTAATCAATAGCCGGGGACAATGCAATGTGCCAAACAAATTGCAAATCAATTAGAATCCTTGTTTTCTTTCAAATGGTTCACTATATCTAAAGCAATTACTCCTTCATTAGAGCTAATTTAACAGCATGACTGCCTTGGCTACAACTGGCAGCGTCTGGCTATCAAATGGAAGAATGGCAGCTTATTTCTGTCTGTCTGTGAGTCTAGCACCAATCAAAAAAAAAAAATTGAATTCCTTTATAGGAGAGAAACTTTTAATGAATGGACGGATATTTGTTTTAACCAAAATAGCAATACCAGAATGATGGTTCTCTGTCCCCTACCTCAGACACTGAAAGAATTATTGAATGAAATTAATTTTAAATGCTTTTTTTCTTTTAAGGCCAGCTTCAAATAGACAAAAAAATAGGGCATTTTAGCATGTGTAGTCTTTTCAGTTCTTCAGACCTTAATATACATCACTTGACATAGTTTCAGGTTTTTTTTTTTTTTTTATTTGAAGAAACGGTTTTTAAGTATTTTGGAGTAGCCTAGATAATGACCAACAACAAAAACTCAAAAGTTTTCATTCATTTTATTATAATTGTTATTTAAAATCATTTTACTGAGACAGGTTCATGTCTGGGACATTTCAGGCAAGAAGGGTGAGTGAGTTTTGATGACTTGACAGACATAAAACCACATAGGCCAGCTCTACCACCCAATAAGTCCCTGGCCCCTTGAAATCCCCTCCCTCTCTTTAGTCCCAAGAGATCTGCTTTCTATCAGCCTAATTCACTTTTGAAAACACTTTCCCATTCTGTAGAGACAGGGGACTAGAAATGTAATAGAAATACAGCTAAAAAAAAAAAAAAAAAAAAGCGGCAAAAAAAAAAAACAAAAAAAATAAAACAACAAAAAAACAACCTTAGATTCTCAGAGTGAGGACGATGCTCAAATGGTTTTATCCTGGTTGAAGGCATCAACCAAAGAACTAAATTTAAAGATGATGAATTTCTGAAATCAAATAGGCTTGAAGAGATCAAACTATTTTCCAAAACTAGATACAACATTCCTAAGTGAACTGAGAAAAAAATTGTTAGCCACAACTTGTTTTATATATAAATCTCATAGCTAAATATTCTTCAAGAAATAGACACAGCTTCAGGAATTTCTTACACCTAATTTCCCTCTGTTATTTCTCTCCAACTGTAAAAGCAATAGAGTTTGATTAAATGAAATAACAATATCACAAAATTATTTTTAAAGAAATAGTAAGAAATTTCATGTGCCCGTTTCCAACCTCCCCCAGTAATTGTCAACGGTCCTCAAAGCTGTCCCCCATCCAAGGATGTTCTTTACAGCATTGTGGTAACAGCAAAGCCCTGGGAACCCCAGGCATTCCAGCTTTAAATTAAGTCACACATGAGCCGGACTCCTTTCCTTCCTTTGCTTTCCCTTGTAGCAGCTTTCCTCCCCTCCCCTCCCCCTAATCCTTCCTCTTCACCTCACATCAAATGGCTTTTTATTCTCTGTATCCTTTGCCTTTCTTCTTTTTTTCTTTAGAGCTCAGTGCAGAAAAATTCTTGCATTGAGGGTACCCATATCTTTTGCAGGCCAATCAACCCGTTTCCCATCTCCTACTCCTCACAAGATACTGTTTTTCCAAAGCCCCCACATTCTTCACATCAATCCGGGCTACCCCCTGCACCCTAGTTTGCCCTCCTTAACCTCTCACTGTTAACACTGTCACTCAGTCAAATTATATCTTGTTTCTATTGTTTCTGCTAACAGTCACGATTTAACATAGTCTGCAAATCAATTAATCAATGAACATTCACTGAAAGCCTTCTCCCCACCCCACCTCCCTCTCTGGCTGGTTCCAAGTGTAGATTTGTAACTGTCATGAAAAGCATTCAGGTAATGGGAGGGGGTTAGCAAGAGGAAGTTAGGATGTTTAATTGCTTTCTGAAGGTGGTTTAGTTTCGAGGGTAGATAAAGCAAAAACTGAGATGAAGGTAAGGAAGACAGGCCATCCTTCCTTCTCGCTGTCTCTGTGTTGAGGTGGGGGTGGAGGCGGGAAAAAACCCAGCTTGATCCTAGCACCCATGATGCTCCAGTTCCAGGGCTTAGCCAAAATAGAGCATGATCTCAGGAAGATGCTGTAGCTATCTCAGGAGGTTTTGTTTTCTTTCTAAATTTAACCCCTCGCTATTTGTGTTCTTCTGACTTGTGTCTGTAGAGAATGTTTGTGCAAAGACACAGAGGTCTCAACTATCTGTGCGCACCCCCATGGCTGTTTGTCACATCTGCAAGACAGTTATCAGTTTGTTGGTAAAGGCACACTTAGGCTAGTCGCCAGGAATCCACCCTGTCATAGTTAAGGAGAAAAGCATTGCTCTCCTACTCATATTGTGGAGACCACTGAACAACAGAGCACTGCTGAATTCTCCTGAGCCCTTCTCTGAGGGAAGAGATGGCAAGCTCCAAACTATGAGGTCAAGAAGAAAATCTTTTGGTTTTCAGGCAGTTTTCTAAGGAAGAGAAATAAACTGGACTTTAAAAAACTCCTACTTTTGCAGGGCAATCAACCTGTTTCTCGTCACCTCTGCCTCACAAGATACCGGTTGCTCATAATTCCATAAAGAAAAAACTCTGTGTTCAAAATTTTAGATCCTGCAATATACATTCTTTAAGCCAATGCTGACAGTTCAAATGCCTTTGCAAAGCTATGCCCTGTCCAATCAAGATCTATCAGATGGCTACAGTTCCTATGTTTCATGTCACTATTGCACATGGTGTGGAGACCTGATTCTTGTTAATGCACAGATAAAAGCCATACCAGAATGGCCACAGAACAAATGGAGCCTGCCCTTCAAAGTGAGCTCTACCCCTTTGTTGTTCTACTATAGAAAAAGTGGATAGATGGGACTTTGGGAAACTTTCAGGGTACCAACTTTTCTTCCACTACCCCCACTCCTGAGAATAATCATTCTGATTGTTGGCTATTTTTCCTTTCATCTCTTACTGACTATTAATATAAGTGTTTTTTATCTCCTATGACTGAATGCTTAACTAATACAGTTCTTCATGCAAATGCAAACCTCCTGTTTACCAGACTCTGTTGACTGGGCGTCTCACACCAGAGTGGTATCATTCAGCCTCAGTTGCTATAGCATTTTCAAGAACCTCTCTGTTCTTGTCATAAATTATCTTTAAGTGAAAAAAGCTCAAAGGAGGTCCGCAGCAAACTGTATCAAATAATGAATTTGCAAGCGGTGGAGGAAAACACTTGTCTTACGCTCTCCTATCGATTGTTCTGCGACCCTTCTTTGGGATACAGATGAGCATAACCCTGAAAAATGTTTGTGTTGTCTTTCTTTAACTGGCAGCCTGCGGGCTGCATGATCTAATAAATATTGGCAGGGCCAAATGAAATAATATAGAAGAGCTTCTCTTCTTTAAAGTCCACAGACCAAGAGACTCTTGTCACTTGTTAATATCTCCATCAAACACTGAAGTGTTAACATATGTGATACGACCATGCAATCAAGGAAGGACCGATTTGTTGACTAATTAAACCAACACAACAAGCTCTTTAGCACCTACAAGTGACAAGTTTAGAGCAGGCAAGTGGAAACTCTCAATTGAGCCCCCTTTTATGAGACTATCATGCCAAATTCAATTCTGACTGAGTAGTATTTGAACGCACTTGACTTCCACCATGTGCTGACACGCTTACAATAATTCATCATGGGTGACAATAGTCCAATATTACAGATTTATGATATATACAAAACAGTTACAAATAAAATGTAGCCCTTGCGTGGGTCTGCTTCCCTCACCCACTGCCTATTGATATTATAATTAATGGTCAATTACTTATGGAAACGAAAACAGAAAATAGTCATTACTGGTTTGAGTCATCATTGAAATTAAAAAAAAAACCCACAATCTGGAAGTAAATAAATTCAAATCATTTTTACAGTGTTTAGCTTTGTGTTTTTTTTCTCAACATCAAAACCAACATAGCAGCCTGATATTCATAATTCATTTTAGTCATGATGATACGTTAGTAATGTCTTTAGGGAAACTGGGTGTCAATTAAGTTTCCTCATAGGCCAAATGCATGTTTTATAATCTGTTTCCTTATTTATAAAACAGAGCTAGTCACTAGTCTATTTCAAACAATCTCCAAATCCTTGGCTTTTTATGGCCCTTCATTTGACTCCTATTAAAGGAGAACAGAACCCTTTCTAGATTGTTTTGGGTATGTAATTGGTTTCTTTCTTTTCCTTCCTCTACACACTTACTTCTTTGTCTTTTATATATGCACAGATCCAAAATTTCTGTATTCGGCTCTGAACATTTACTGACTTTCTGCTTGTGGTTAACCAAGAGTTGATGGTACCTGTGTGAGCATCACGCTCTTATCTGCAGGTATATGGACCACGTGTTTCTACCCACACATACCTATCATCAAAGAAGACTCATCAGTAGTAGTGACAAGTTATAGGTCTTGGCCACTTAACTGAACAGAGACTAGTATTAAGAGCATATTTATAATGCATGTGAATTGTGTGTGTGTGTGTGCATGTGTGCATTCCAGAGCTGTAGGTTGTTAGCTTGTATCCTGGAGCTGATATCTTCTATATCCCACTATACAGCAGCCCAGGGCCCAAATATCTGACTGGATATAAGGATCAGAATATGGTAAGATACCAAACTGATTCACAGCCAACTATAAGGTTCTACATGGGCAGGTCCTGGCCATCAAAATAGCTTGCTGGCAGTTGCTTCACAATGCAATAAAAAAACTTGCCTGCACTGTTGTGTATTATCCCACCTCCTGTACCCAGTGGAGGCTATACACATACACACACATACACACCACATACACACATATCACACATACACACACATACATCACACATATGTCACACATACACAT
>NW_021604577.1:12385769-12441202 GCF_004785775.1 Grammomys surdaster
ACACATACACATCACACACACATACACACATACACACATCACACATATACACATCCTACACACATATACACACATATCACACACACACACACACACACACACACACACACACCCCAATAACCTCAGAGGAATACTTTCCTTATTTTTCCTGTAATACTTAGCAGATTTTTAAAAGACAATTTCTTACCATATATCTCAACCCCTGCATTCCTCCCGAGTACTGAAATCGCAGGGATAAGCCACCATGCCTGCCTTTTGAAAGAGTTTTGTTTATTCTGGGAAAATAATGTAGCCCTGTGACTAAAGAACAAAAAGCAGTATAAAATGTATTAATTGAGATGACTTTTAGTGTCATGTATTAGGTGTATTATGTTTTCCCATGAGTCACTGTTATGTAACTTAGTGACAGTCACCTTTTGTTCATAGCTCATAGCTTTATCTCTGTCTACTCTTTCTGTCTCCCCCTTTAAAACGATTCCTTTTATATTTATTTATTTACTGAGTGGGAGCAGGGCATGTGCATGACACAGTGTGCTGGTGTAGAGGTCAGAGAACAACCTGTGGGAGTCTGTTCCTTTTTCTGCCATGTAGATTCTGAAGATGAACTTTTAAAGTGTTGTCAGACTTGGTGGCAGTACCTTTTCCTGACGAACTACCTCAAGGATTCCAGCTACACCCAGCCTTCCTCGTTGCTTGTTTATTTATTTATGTGTGTGTGTATGTATGCATGATGTATGTATGCATGCATGTGTATGTATGCATGTGTATGTCTGCATGATGTATGTATTTTCGTGTTTCAAGACAGGGTTTCTCTGAGTAGCCTTGGTCTTCTTGGAACTCGCTCTATAGACCAGGCTGGTCTCAAATTCAGAGATCTGCCTGCCTCTGCCTCCTGAATTCTGGGATTAAAGGTATGCACCACCACTGCCTGGCAGCCTATCTCCCTTTTGGATAAATGCATTCTTTCTCTTCTTTGGTTTTCTTTTCCTCTGTTTTTTCTTTTACTCTCTCATTTCAGCATTTTTCTTTATTCTTGAGAGTAAGATGCTTCTCCTTACCACAGCATCTCTCGAAAGCCTTTCCACCCACAACCCCCGTTTAAGGGAACATCATGTTGAATTTCAAGAGCAGATGAATACACGAAGGAGAATATTAGTATCATAGTATCAAAAATTTTGGTGCATAGCCTTTTGGTTGTATGGACAGGGACTGTATGAAACATACTTACAGATGAAGGATGAGGCAACCCAGCATGAGATAAAGGGTGTTATGGCAACTTGATACAGCATGTTTGGTTGATGTCCGTGGGAGGCCTGACCTTTTCTGAATAGAAAATAGAAACAGAGTGAGAATGGGTGGAGGCACAGAGGAGAGGTTGGGGGAGGGACTGGGAGAAGAGAGGACAGGGAAAATTGTGGTTTGGGATGTAAATAATAATAATAATAATAATATACTATATTATATATTATAACCATAGTATATAATAATTATTATATGCCATAATGGCAAATAGTACTTATTTATCTATTTTTAGTTCACATAATATGTTTTAAGTAATTAGGACTTTCATGGTTTACAGTAGCTTCTGGCTTACAGACAAGTAAGAGGACAATACAGAAAGTTTCTGGTTCTTCCATGGTCTTCATGGTTGTACTTAATACTTCACGAATGATTTTGCAAATTCTGTAGCTTGCTTATAAAGGTACTGTGATCAAATTTCATCTCATGTAAGTTCAACTTTTAAACAATCCCACAGGGTTGAGGCCAATCATGGTCACACTCCTTATGTTTCTTATTCTAAACAGTGGTGTGATCATTATCCTTCTAAATTAATCTTTTCACAGATTTCTGATTATTTCCTAGAACAGAGTCTCAGAGGTAGAACTGTTCCACTGAAAGATGTGAACTCTCTACCCCAGCCTCTTTAGTCCATATTTTCACATTGGTTGTATCTTCTTGGAAAGACAAAGACGAGACAGAAAAACCTGGAAAACTCACCAACTTCAGGCTTCTCCTTCTTTCTTTTTTTCCTCGCAGTGGCTGGCATAAGATTTGCCATGCAGCTGAGGATGATCTTGAACTTCTGATCCTCTTGTCTCTACCTTCAAAGTGCAGACATTACAGGCAGGCATCACAGTACCTGGTTTTATGAAGTGCTGGGGATCAAACCTAGGATTTGGTGAATGATAGGCAAGTACTCTTAACAACTAAGCTACATCGCCAGCCTCACATCGGAAAGTTATTGGAGTTTTGTTTATTTGTTTTGTTGTGTTGTCTTATTAATTTACCTTTATTTCAAATCCAAAGCTGCTCTAAGAAATTAGGGCACTCATCAAAGTGATTGAGAAATCCCTACTCTCAACAACCGGAAGCTGAAGATGGAGGGAGCCGCTAGCGGTGCGCAGAGCCCTCTGGGGAAAGGCTAGGGAACATGACCTTAAGTGTCAGTATCTCAGTGTCCGGATTTTACTGTGGAATCTGCAAACTAAGGACAACTCTTCATATAACAGTGGAAGAATAGGATGAAGCTTACCCACAAATGCCACCTGTAAACAAGGAGACTCTCGTGGCCCTTAGAAAAAGGCAAGGACATGCAGAAATACCTTGGTAACGCCAGCAGTTCCCAAAGTACCATCTCTGTACCACTTGTTTTGAGATTACATACATGAAAGCATTTATTCTAATGCTTATAACATTATCTTATTTTGTACCAGAAATAATTAAGACATTGTAATACTTTTTAGGGTGGTCCTAATCCAACAAAGAGTAACAAAAACAACTTAGAATTTTTTTTAAAAAAGTGTTTATTTTAAAAAAATAGAAATCCATACCATTCAAAGTGAAAAACCAGAAACACAGGTATGGCAAAACTGTGGTATGTATTCTAGGGAGTGACGCTACATGTAAATACAGGAATCTTGAAAAATTACAAAAGTTTTCAAGTTTTAACTTGAGTCACTTTAAAGTTTTGAAAGAAGGTACCTAATTAAAAAAAAAATAGTGACAACTCTTTTTGGAATGGTAACCATCACCATAATGCAATTACTCCTTGTAGCAAATGAGTTCTGAGTTTCATAAATTGTCTTCTGGTTCTTCACGGAAAGGATAGATATACTGCAGGTTAGACCACAGTGATTTGAAGGGTTTCTCTACGTGACAAGCATGTAAACTGTAACTCCGTTATTTTTAAAAGTATGCTCTTCACTTTAAATAAAAACACATGTAGGAAGAGAACCCTCCGTTTACAGGCTGGCGAACTGTTTCAGAGATAATTTCAGTGCACTGGAAAATACAGTAATTTCCTTTGAAAACAGAGAAATAAAAAAGTTTAGTACAAGCGGGAAGTATCAGGATTTTTGTATGTACAGACACGAACATTTTCAGTTTTGTTTTTAGATGCAAATTACTGAGAAAAGGGATGTCTTCATGCTTGAAAAACTGAGAGCTTAGGTTTTTTTTTTAAGCCATTAATTTTAGTTTCCTTCGAGGTCCAGAAGAATTTTTTTTTCCTGACTGCTGTTGAGATCAGATGGTCTCTAAAGAAATCAATCTAATTTCAATAGAAGAGCTATGCTGTGGTGGGATTTTTCATATAATCCAGTTGCTAAATGACACCAGGGCTACTTTGATTTAAAAGAAAAAACGCAGACGCCGTTGTTCTCCAAACCTTTCCATTCACACCAGATCAGCTGACCCAAAAATCTTTCCCTAAAGAGAAAAGATGCATTTTCCATGATCAAAGAAAATCAACATTAATAAAAGAATACGGTGCTGACATTGAATGTTATTTATTTGATGGCATAAACACAGAGCTAATGCCCTAAGTGAAAGCCATGGGAGAAGAGATGAGGTGTGAGATGCTCCCTCAGCTCCCACGCCACAGGGATGAGGTGTGGTTCGCTCCACAGGTGCTTTTGGGCCACTTGACTCAGAGGAGCCTGCACTCTCATGATTTGGCTAAGAAGAAGAAGAAGGTCATGAATAAAGAGGGTTGTCATTAAGTCTAAATTTGAAAATAATCTTCCCACTGCAAAAGGTGAGGAAGTTCCATTCTCATTATTACAACCCTCTCCCAAATGAAAGTTTTCAGCAGCTCTATCTAACAGGTGCAACAAAATCTCTCTTATTGACACATGGCTGCACAGGCTTGTAAGACATAAGAACAAAAAGAAAAAGAGATTCTATTTCTCAGGTTGTTCGATTACAGTTCCCAGTTACGATTCTTTGTTTCCTTCACCTCTGTTACTTTTTGCCTTCCCTACGATGGTGCTTTTAATCAGGTGTGTGACAAGGCCCCGTCTAGGAGGCTCTTGATAGCCATAACTTGTAACTTTGAACTATCTTCACCAGGCTTTACAAATTGGATGTTTTTGGAACTCCAGTCATTGGTGTTTAGATGTGCTCACTGAAAAAGGCTCAACGCCTGCCCCAAAATGACCACAAGGCACACCCCATGTACCAGTTGGGCACATTAGTTAGAGGATCCATATGAGAGCGTTCAGGCTGTCTTTTGCTAAAACCTGTGCTATCTAAAGGTCAGTCAGGAGACTGGTGTGAATTGTTAACACAATAAATAAATAAATAAATAAATAAATAAATAAATAAATAAATAAATAAATAAATGGAAATAAGAGAAAATTTATTCTGGAGCCAAGGACTGCACACGGAGCTAGGCTGCCCCAGGTCTTATTCTCCAATGAGGAAGCAGAAGGAAGAGAATGGAAATCTAGGCATTGAAAAGATGCATCTAGAAAAACAGCAGAGGGGCAGTAACCACAAGATGGGGGAGTCTCGCCCTAGGGCTTTGGATTTGATCTGATGGCAGCCTTAGCTTTTGGGTTGGCAGAAGCTAGTTGTCTGGTAAGTTATTAAAATTCTAAAGGTTTTCTTTTTAACCTGTGAATCACAGGATGCTAAAACTGACAGAGATGGGCAAGAAATGTCTATTGGGAGCTTAAGCTAGCATAAGATAAAGTGTAATCAAACTCCAAACTGCAACATTCCTGTCTCTCCACATCACTGCACTTCTAACACACCAGTCTTTGCAGACACAGCTCTCTCCAGAAATTCCTGCCACAGAGGAGTAACTGTATTGTGTTTCCTCTAACTCATAAACAACAAGTTGACGTTGTATAAAATGGAGATGCTTTTAAGAAGAGAGCTACTGCATTTCCTCACCTTGAAACAACTACTATTAAAGTGTTTATTTATGTCCTACTTCTTTTCTGAGCACATGTATGCACATTCATGTGCATCACTAAAATATAGTTCTACGATGTCTATGCATATGTGTATTGAAATCAATGTTTAAAGAACAGATAGCAGATAGCATGCTATACGTACTCTATTACATAGCCATATTGACATTCTATGTCGACATATATTTATGCGTTTGAGAGTTTCAGTGGCTTGAAACAATAGAATAAGGTAAGTGGCTCAAGAAAGAGTATACGGCAAAGCTCAACATTCCTTGCTAGCTCTGTTTTTTACTCTCCTGTAATGGGTTTTCTAAACCAGATGAACTGTAATGCTGAGTTCTTCCATCTATACTTGTCTAAAGTCACCAGCAAGTGCTACTGTACCCACGTTCTGATTCGTGAGCTGTATTCATCTGGTACGCCTTTCCAATTCTGGAAGATAATACTTTGCACAAGTTTGAGGAGGAGAAAAAAAAACCCTCAGTGGATGCCATTATTCTCAGATCTCTCTAGTCCTATTAGATTAGCTGGCTCAAAATCTCTCCCTGGAAAGAAAGAATATGTCTCCTGTGATCAAAGAAAAGCAACATTAGCAAAATAATATTATAACATAATAATTATTAGTGCTGAGGAATGCTATTTATTTGATACTACAAGTATATGTTTTGACATAAAGATTAGTATCTAGTCTAAAGTGTTCCATGAGTGTCTTTTAATAATAATTAATATTAGGTGTTAATGCCTGGAATTGGGTACCTCACAAATTATTTTGGAAAACAACTAGCTTGTCATGTCAAACAGTATAGCACATTCTTGATATTTCTCGTTTCTGTTGTATCATACTCAGGCATCCTTCCCCAGTGTTCCCTATGCGCGTTTCTATTACTACGGTAGTAATTTCATACCGTATCACAACTAAATGTGAGCTCTTTAGATGAAATCCTCTGGTTAGCTATATCTCTCTAGCGCCTATCAAGACTTCAACACTGAAAAGGCATCCCCAAACTACAGTCATACTGCCAAATCACTACCACATGGCTTCATTCCTTTCACACAACGCTTTGTTTAGCTTCCCCTGATAGAGCTAGGCCTAAAATAGACGAGTTAGAAGGATTTTAAAGAAAAAAATATCAGCTGATAATAAAGCATGGTAATGGTAAAACTAAAACCTGTTTTTTTTCCCTCATTGAGAATGATTAGCAAGTTTTCAGACTCTGGAGCATAGAGGCAATGAAGGCAGACATCTGTGATAGCCAGATGTGCCAGAAACAAACCTCACTGCATTGATAGGCATAAAATAAAAAAAATTACATGGGCACAAAATGTTACCTTTGCAATAACTTTATGACTGGCCGTTTCCTACTCAACATCATGACACATGTAGCTATCGGATATCTCACAAGCAAACATGCCCAGAACAAAGTCTCCCCACTCAAACCCAAGCCTTCACTATCCATGAGTGGTACTCTCTCATCCCTGCTGTGATTGACAGTTCTACCCTCTCAATTGCTTAGGCTGCAGAGCTTAGACTCATCAACTTTTCTCGTTGGCACACCACATCAGTAAATTCTATGAATTCTGTGCTTGAGATACATCCACAAACTGCAACCTTGCTAATTCCAGTACTGTCAGGTAGACCTGATCTCTTCTTCCTTTTCATTTACCATTTTAACAATTCCCTCATCAATATCTTGTGTACTCATGACCCACTTTCATCTATTCAGGCAGCACTTAGTGATCTTTCCCCATTACACAAGTCAAATTATGGTATCTCTTGTCCATTTCCTTTAAAGCCCTTAGGTCAGGAGTCCACATAGATTCCAGGAGAGTCCATCTCTCCCTTTCTCCACCTTTCTTACCCAAGCAGCCATATTGGGCTCCTGCAGTTCTTCCTGTCTCTGTCTTAGGGTTTTTACACTTACTTCTTTGGTTTGGAATATTGACCCAGATACATGCATAGTTCTGACCTTTATGTAAATATTGTGTTTTTGGTGATGACTTACTTTGCAGCTCTTAGATATGGTAGATTGGAAAACATGACCATTATCTTTCTACAGCATAGAACGTAAGCTGGACTGTGACTTACAGAATGTGCGGATACGATGCCTAGCCTCAGAGACTAATCTAGGGCCCATGTAAAGAAGTCTGTTCCAGACAGTGAAGGGTGGCAACTCACATCAAGGGAGAGGTCCCAGACATGTAAGGGACACCATCTTAGATTCTCTAGCCTATGCTACACTGCAAACCTCTGCTGTCACAGAATTAACTTAGCCGAGATTTATAAAAGAGCCTCCCAGTTGATCACAGTCCTAACCATTGACACATTGAATTGTGAGAAATAACTGTAGTGGCTTGCTGTTTGGAGCCACTATGCTTAAGGACATTTGCTATGTGGTAATAGGTAATAAAAAATACACTAAACTGTTCTAACCTTCCCTGGTATGTTATCTCACTATTACGTGTGACTGGGATTTAAGTCTTGTGAGGACAGAGATGATTTTCTACTTTTTACTTACTTCTGCTTCAGTATCTAGTATAGTGTCAATCAATAGGCTCTCAATAAATATTTGTTGAGTGAATAAATGGATTAAAAAATGGATGGCTGAATATAGATGAGGGAAGGGTCTTGCACGTCTGTCAGCATAGTCATTTTATTTTTAAAATGACATGTCTGGTACCTACAAAGAATGAGTACTAGTGTCAGAACTGGGCCCTTGGGACTTCTTGCTTCTACCATAAAAAGTTTGATTTTCCACATTTACACAATTTTTGTGCATTGAGGGCCTTTGTATATGAATTTGAATTTTTATTATTTCTAATGACAAGATAACAATTCAAACTAGCTTATTGAAAAAGAAGAGGCAACAGGATAGATGATTCATTTAGCAGGGGAGGCTGGGAGGCTGGGCTTTATGCTATGAATCAGGGACTCAATTGTCATTATTGAAGATCTGCCACAGTCTCTCAACTTCTTGGTCAGACTCCAGCACTAGTAGATTCATAGCTCTAAAGGACAGAGCTAAGTCTTTCCTGGCAGAATTCTAGACAAAACCCAGTGCCCTGCCCAGTGCCCATTCCCGAGTCAATCAATGGGAGTAGGAGTATAGCTACTCGCTTCCTAGTAAGGCCTCAGTTATGGGCCTATTGCTTCAGACGGAGTTGAGGAGCAGAAGCAACCTCTTCTTTGTGTGGAACATGTACCCTTGGGAAAGAAGTGTTCTGTTACCAAAAGAGTGAACATTCTAGACATGATAAAACCCCAAATGTCCACTTACACTAGTCGGCTAACTGTAGATTCATTGGCAGCAAGAAGTAGGTACTCATTTTCCCTCAGTAAAAGGACTAGTAATAACAGAGATAACATTCTGTGCTGGATGGGAAAGCAAGCTGAAGTAATGACCAATAAGTGAGAAATGAGAGAGTGAGAGAGAGAGAGAGAGAGAGAGAGAGAGAGAGAGAGAGAGAGAGAGAGGAGAGAGGAAGAGGGGATGGGAGAAAGGGAAGGAGTAAGGAAGGAGGGGAAGGAAAGGGGGTAAGAGAAAGGAGGAGAGGAGGAAGAGGAGGAAGAGGAGGAGGAGGAGGAGGAGGAGGAGGAAGAGGAGGAGGAAAGAAAGTGAGAGAGGAATTATCAAGCTTGTTTGAAGTCTCTTACCTGACTTTAACCAGTAATCTACATCACAGGCTTAGAATCTACAGATGGCATGAGGAGGAATATCTATATTCTTGAGAATCCATCAAATAAGTATCCATGGTTGCACCCACATCTGGAGGAAAAGTTGAAGTGCTTCAGGAAAGCCTGCCACGAGGAGACAGATGAAGTGGAGCGGAAGGGGTTATGTTTTATTAGGGAAAAATCACCATGTTTAACCAGGCTTCTGAGAACAGGCTAAAATGAGAATCTACATTGTCCATCGTAGGCCAGTGCTGAGACGGGAGAAGAGAATCAATATGCCTCACTGACGCTTAAGAGATGCTTTTCATCTGGGAAATGGTCTTAGGACCACTTTTGCTATTTTGAAATCTGGCCCAAGTACTTGTGAGAAGATGACCTTTTATATATTGCATTTTGCAGAGAACTATATAGAGTCGGATACAATATCTTGACCTAAAGGGGAAAAATGAAATAGGAAGAAAAATGGTGTTTGCAGGTTTTCAACCAAAATGCAGTCCACGACAGAAGAGAGATGCACAGAGGCTACAGACTTGGCCCAGTGGAGCAAGCTGGCTGAAATATCATTATCTGAAGGATTCTAGACATCTGCCTCATTTTGCATGAGCCACCATCAGTAAGTGACTCGGGGCACGGACTTGCAGTTCTTTAAAGCAACTTGTCGATTCTTGGCTTCCTCGGCTTGGCTCTGGATGGGAGGGGCTGCTGAGGAGAAAAGGTTACTGATTTCCAAAAGGTTAGAGGTTCCGTCTTTTTTTCTCTCCCTTTAAAGAATAACATTTCAGCTTGATATTATTTTAGTATTTACCACTCTGTATTGTCTTAGACCTCATCTTGGCAAAGGGCTCCTAAACAACTGCCATTTTTAGTATTGCTGCCAAAAGGCGCCTTTCACAATAAAGCATGCTGAGCTTTGGCAGGAAATCAATAAAGTGAAAATCTGTTCTCATCATCCATACATTTACCATCACAATCAACAATCAAAGGCAAGACCTGGGTTCTTTATCCACAGGCCCCAGCCTCCCAATTTTCTGCTATGAAAGGCAGCATAAATTAGAACCCTTGGTTCCTGTTAGCTGGGCTTAATGGGTATGATTTATGAACCATTAAATGAGGTTATGTAAATTGATCCTTAGCAGAATGCTAGCGCCCAGGTGACAGGTGCAGCGTGCTCGTCCACAAGGGTTCTGTACAAATCAGATTTCAGTGACATTCAGTTTGAGGAAAGAGAAATATGTTGTCAACAAGGAAGTGATTTAAATAGTGCCCTGGGCTCGTCAGCAATTATGCCTTTCTTCTTAATTGCTGCAAACTATATAAATTCTAATAGGAAATAAATTAGTAATTTACCAGTTAATGACAAGGGTATAAAGGAGAAGGGCTTAAATATTTTAAAAGCCATATTACTAGCGAGGCCATACTCTGCGGTGATTTCACTGATGCTGTTAAAGTTGAAGAGATGCTTTAAAACAGGAGTGTAAACTTTGACACAGGACAACTAAAATTGCAAGCACTGCAGCAGAAAGCTGCTGGATGTATGTTGGATGAAAGGCGCTTATAGAACTGGCCCACGTGTCCCCGGGAAATGGAGATGCCACGGGGACTTTATTTTATCATCACTTATCATTTGAGGCTAAAACCAAATTGTCTTTTAAAAAAGCAATCTCGGGATAAATAAGTTGTTTTGCATTTAAAACTGATTTGGCAACCTGGCCTTTGATTGGTCAAGTAGTAAACGTGTAGCCACAGGAAGAAAGAGATAGGGTGGGCAGCGTGGCTGGCACCACACAGCTTTCTCTGGCTCCTATGCTTCACCAACAGACAATAACTTATTTCCCGACGTATACTTGGTTATGCAAGGGGCAAGCTTTCTGCTTGGCGATGAACCCTTTAGTTTCAATATCCAAAGTAAAAGCATAGCGGTGGAAAAATGAGTCCCAAGACAGCACCTACAAATTAATCAGTTCTGAAAGTGAAAGAAAAAAAAAGTCTCAAATCTAGTCCTCTGTCTATATTCCTTACTCCCAGCGAGAAGGCGATGGCCCTGTAGGAAAGGCTTCTCCTTTTAAAGCCAATATCACCCCCAGCTTTTGTCTGAAGCCATTATTGTGCCTGTTTCCATGAGGCTGACCCCTGTAAGAGGACACATATGGATGTGATAGTTACGCCCTGGAGTCCCTGACAGAGCCTATTAGAGCTCCCCGACAGGGGGTCTCTAACACTGTTTTAATAGGCATTTCTGCTGCGCAAGTGGAGTTGTTTATGGACAGGGGAGATGATTTGACCCACTGTGGTGCCGTAGGAAAGAGCCATGAAGGGGCAAAGGTCAGATGTTTAAAGAGGCCGTGACTGTAACCCGCTTGGAGAGTCTCTCCCCAGCAAAGAGAGATGCTGAGATGTCGTTTGTGAACTAGAGAAGCGGCCACAATTGAAAAAGGACAAAACAACTGACATCTGCTGATGAGCTCGGTGCTGGTGGGTAACGATAACCTGGAGGTGAAGAAGTATTATGAAAAGAAGTCTTGTAGCTAGTGTGGGGAGGAATACTTGAGAATGCATGTCTCGGTACAAAGGCCCACCAGCTATTTCAAATATTAACACTGCTACTAAGTGTGTGGATATGGACAAGTTAGTGTACCTTCTCAGGTTCTGAGTAACAGAACTGTTATAAAGATTAAAGTAACACATGAAGGAACTGACATATAGCAACCATTCATTGGATGATTGGATATATATGTATATATGTGTATATATATATATGTATATATATGTATATATACAGTTATGTGTGGTATTAAACTACACACACACATGTATATATATATACTCAGAATCTTTCCTTTTAAAACTGAAATTTAAAAAGATTATCTACAGCACGGTGTTGCTCTAAAAGATTAAGTCAGTTGTGTATAGGAAATGCCAAAACAGAAGCATGCGTATAACATCATTATGATGACTGTATAGTATCCTTATGATGACAGTGACTCTACGTCTCTTGTCTCTGTGTGCAGCTATTCACCAGCCTGCCTGGAAGAGGGTACTGACTTATGGTAAGCTCCTAGCCACGCATGAGGTATTTTTCACACACTGTCTAGATCTACAATGTGAGGATTCTGCCCACTTGACATATGTAGTAGTGGCTTAGTGAGATTAAATAATTCATCAAACTTGTAAGAACTCTGCTATGCAAGATGAATAAATTCTAGCATTGTATGTGTAGTGAATGCAATGGAATTATGAAGATTTAGATACACTAAATGAATAGATTCTATTTCAGATATTCTTAACAGCAATACAATCACACATGTACATGAACACCAAAAAACATTTGAAACTGGCAGGTGGACTTGTACTTTGCTCGTGAAGGAAGGATCTTGGTTCTTTGCCTATATCAAATCTCACTGAGGTGTATACGTCCAATTAATGCAACCATTTGCATTATTATGTATACCCTAGATAAAGAAAATCTACTATAAGATAAAACCACATAATTTATCTAAAAATGTGGAAAAAAATAAATGCAGAATCAGCTCGGACTGATCCACAGTTCAGCTCAGCTGTGATGTCACAAGGCCATGACAAAACATCACAGGCCTGGGAAAAATGGACAGGATCCATACTAGCAGGGTCTCGCCTTCAAATCATCCAAAAGTGTTTGGCTTGATCCCTGCACTCTTTAAATTTTACTCTCAATGCCTATTAGAAAACAGATTCTTATCTAAACCACACTCCCCCCCCCCAAGACATTGAGTTTCCTTAAGATTGCTCAGGAGCTACCACAGAAAGAAGGCCAGAAAGCAGAGTCCAGCCTCTCTTGAGATGCTTATCTATGTCCAGAGTAAGCTCTGGGACTTTGGAGATGTTTCCAGCCCTGTATTCTGAGTCTCTTTACAAAACTATAGAGTGACATTATGACCCCAGGCTATACTGCAATAAATGTCTGTTCAAGCAACGTCTTTTGGGTTCCGTTCTTTGTAAGATGCTAAGTTGGCTGTTGAATAAACAACCTCTCCCTCCTGAAAACATCATCTCACAAGAGCTGCCTGCGCCTCCCTACTTACTCTCTCAAGATATATTTCTTTTAGGAATTGTGCTTTCAGCTCACTTAAAAGCTAGAATGTGAAATGTTCTCCAAAGGCTCTTAACCTTTTTACGTAGCAGTCCACCATTTCCTTGAAGAATATTTTTATCCCTACCCTATCTCTAAGTCTTATCTGTGTACTTTATCTTGTGAACACAGCTCTGTGCCCTAAGTAGCCTAATGCATTGGAAAATGTTCAATGAATAATCCAAAAGTGAACACCATTGCCCCTTGGGTGATGGACTCCACATATTCTCAATATTATCTGCTTGTAATGTGAGCCCCAGCTTTGCTAACCCCATCCTGACCAACTAGTCTAAGCAACTTATTCTACAAGAAGGCCTCACTAATTGAACCAGCCTTTCTAACTGTGCTTTGATTCTGTGTTGATCACCTCTGGAAATTCAGCAGATTCTCCACCACTGCTTTTTAGTAGAAGCTTCCCTTCCTCATTTCTAGAAAGAGGAACCAACAAAAATATGGATTCCAGAGAATGTTGCTGCTGGAGGATAGAATGCAAATGAAGTATTGTCTTCAAAGGAGAACAAGAAAAAGAATGAAGGCTCACCCATACTTAGAATCCCGCCTTTTTAGAATGGCATGGTAGCAGGGGCAGGAAGATGGCCCGGTGAAGTAATCATGCCTGCCAGCAAGCCTGATAACCTGAGTTCAAGACCCACATATGAGAATCACAGAAAACTGATTCCTATGAGGTTGTCCTCTGACTTCCACACATGCACACAGACACACACAAAATAAATTAAAATGTAATAATAATTAAGAGAAAGGATTCTATGGTATTTGAAAGATAAAGGCATCATATTGAAGGGATGCGAAAGTTGAAAGGACTGTGAAGATTAATCTTATTATATCTTGAAAACTTTAGAGATTCTGAAGGTCCATTATTCTCAAAATACCTATAGACACTTTTATTTGTAAGAAGAAAAAAAACAATAGGTAACCTCGACTGGCTATTCTAGAAGTATGCACGTATCTGTGTGTACCTTTTTGTGGGGGACTATCTCAGCTTCACCATCAGAACAAAGGGCTCATGATTCTAGCTGTGTACCAGCATTATCTGGGAGATCTAAAAGGATGACACAAACATAGACTTTGTCTTTAGAGATTCAGAATTTCCTTTGCAAGGATCTGACATTCTTGTTTTTGAAAAACCCCCCACTCCCGCAGATGAACATTTTTAGCTTTGCTAAGGGTATTAGGGCCTAATGAGCATCACTCAGCCTCCTGGCACAGTATCATGATACATGATGGCACGTGTGAAGTAACTTTCTTGGGTCGATAAATTCACTGTATGGGCCTATTCTAAAATAATATTTTCATTGACCAAAATACATTGAACTTAAGCGAAACTAGAACTTAATTAACACAAGTGTCATCTTTGTGAAGTCATTGTCTCTCTGGATAAATGTCCTGCTTTGGGAGAGCTGCCGCATACCATAAAGGTAACACTGCAGTTGCCTTTATCAAATCTGAGGCCCTGCATAAACGTATGTTTGACGTAGTAGATAAAACCAAGACTTCTAAGTCAAAGGTTAAGTAGAGTGCATCATTTTTTTTAATTGAAAAGATAGTACTTCCTGTAATAGACTAACATGCTTAGCCTGTGGTTTGCTCCCAAATCATCATACCCTTGTTTTTACCTTCAAGGAAACCATCCTGTGATTGATCTCATCTCACACAAAGAGATGGACTAGCTAGCCTGTGCTGTTCTCATACGTTTCCAGGGTACTAGATTGCTATCTAGGACTCCGTATCATTGTCCACATCATAACCTCTCTGGAGTAACTACTTAGCATCTCTCTCAATTTTGCAAAAAAGACAGGCCAAAGGGCTGATGCTCTTGGGAGGGAAATGACCTACATTCTTCTGCTGGGATGAGAATCAGTCAGCTTTTAGATGCTACCATGAACTGTGAGAATGTAGGAGCCAACCAGTCTACTGTGCAGTGAGGCAAAGATAGTGAGGCTGAGCACACCAACCAGAAGTGAGGACTGGAAAGCTTTTCAGCAGCATAGCTCTGCCTCTCCGGCTCTGTGAGCCTCATTTCACAGAAAGTTTGAATTCACGGGCTCCATTCCCATGATCCCTTGCAGCTTCCTGCTGTGACTTAACCAAATACTCATGTTTGGGGGGGAGAAGAATTTCTTTATTTCTGCCATAGAAGTCTATAATACAGCATCCTCAGACCTGGAATGAGCTTCCTTGGTACTGCCACACTTCTGAATTTGAGAAGAAAGATTCAAGCTTCACTGATTTTAGCAAGGGATTTCAACAGCTTATTTGTGCTTTCAGATTTGCTCATGTTCCCAAACCTTCCCTGGTTGACTTCAATATCCTATTCACAGCAGTTTTCAATCCATCATCTATAACTGGCCAATTTTTAAGAACAACATCAACAACTTAAAACAGGTTGCAAAAAAATTTGATGATCACTTCTCAACTTCCATTGGCCTTTTATTCATTTTCCCTCCTCATTACCTTTGTAAATATAAAAGATGTCTGTGATTAACATAAAAGTAAGGCTATTGTGATGGTTAGGTTTTATCTTCTAGTTACAATCTAGAATTGACTGAAGAGGGAGCTCAGTAAGCAATTGTCTTGTTGGGTTTGATGGTGGGAGATTATCTTTATTACATTGAGGTAGGAAGATACGCCCACTCTGGGTGGCACCATTCCCCAGGTAGGAGATTCTGGTTTGTGGAGAAAATAAGCTGAGCACTGGCTTTTAATTATTGTTCGCTGCTCTTGGCTGTGGATGTAATATGACTACATGTTTCTTCAAGTTCCTGTCGTTTTGACTTCCCCACAATAATGACCTATAAGCTGGAGCTGTGAATCAAATAAACTTCTTTCTTCTTTAAGTTCCTTAAGTTGCTTTTGTCACGGTCTGTTGTCTCAGTAACAGGAAGCAAAACTAAGACAAGGGTGTACATATTGTAGAAATATTAACAGCTTTCTTTAGCATACATAAAATCTGTAATCTGCCAAACAACATTGAAACAAAAAATACAGGAAGCAATATAATACCCCAAGTATTGCTTTCCTTTCTTCTATTTCTTCATTTATTTTACTTTGAATCTTGTTGCTTTTGATATATATATTATATATATAATGTTTATATATATAATGCATATGTATAATATATATATATATATATATATATATATATATATCATGTTAAAATTTTATAGCATATAAGGTACATATAAAATAAGCAGCTGGTGTCTTTAAGGACAGTGTATGAAGCTAGACATTCAGTTGAAAGATTTCTAATAAGTGACTTCTGAAATTTAAAATCAGAATAGTTTCCTACCAAAGTAAAGTGAGGTAAGCTTCTCAGATCATGTTCACAGCATAAGACAGCTTCAGCATAATACTTTTAATTGTTTTTTTTTCCTGGTGTGTTCTTCTTAAGGAATAAATCTCTAAGTTGCATTTACATAATTTTATGGCATTATTAGTTCCAGGTTTTTTCCTAAGTAATCTATAGCT
The DNA here is from genome assembly GCF_004785775.1 of Grammomys surdaster. Taxonomy (NCBI): domain Eukaryota; kingdom Metazoa; phylum Chordata; class Mammalia; order Rodentia; family Muridae; genus Grammomys; species Grammomys surdaster. Next base: position 12,402,232 of record NW_021604577.1, read on the forward strand.
ATGCTGCTTAAATTAAAAGATTCAGGCATAGAAATATATTACCATGTATCTGGAAACCAATTTCTATAAAGTATGTCTGGTTACATATACGATCTAATGAAATTAATATGGAACATTATTTCACCCTAGCAGAGTTTTATTTATTATAATATGGGTGTGTATATATAGCATGTGCATGCGTGTGTGTGTGTGTGTGTGTGAATATAGGCATATGCATGCATCCAGAGGACAACTTTCAGGATTCAGTTCTCTTCCTTCCACTGTGGGATTCAGGGATCTAACACTAGTAGTTTAGTGAACCATTTCGTCTGCCATCCAGAAGGATTATAAATATCATAAGCCATTTCTCCATCCTTCAGATTCTGACTGTAGAAGATTTCTGTCGAAGGTGAAAGCCAAGAGCTGGGACTGTAACTTAGTAGCAGAGTGCACACGCAGAATGCCCAAAAGGTGTTTAACTGCCAGCATCCACACAACGTAAGTGGTGAATGTCAATACTCCCCTTTTCACTTCTAGATTAGTAATGTGATTTCAGGAAATTAATCTCTCATCCTTGTATTGATTAAAAATTTCAACAAAACTTGACTAACACAGGCACCCTAGGCATGTTATTACTCTTTCTTGGGGTCTACTTAACAAGGAAGGCTATTCGACTAGTATGTCCTGTACCTTGGATTAAGAGCTTAGATACAGATTCCATTCTAATTATTGTAATGCCAAAGTACAACGTACTCCATTCATACACTGAAAGGGGTTTAAAATCATGAGTCTATCATAGAGCAGTTTGAGGACTTTGGCCAAAGAACAGTTGATGAATACGCTGAATGCCGAACACACTAGTAGGCATGATACGATACCACAAACTCCTTTTGTAGAGATCGTAGATGAAACTACCTTGGGGTTTGTGTGAGTGACATGCAAATTTGACACACACAGTTTCAAGCCTTTGTCAAAAAACTGACGTTTAAGCGGAGGCTTCAAAGGTGAGAAAGAATCAATCCTTGAAGGCAGAAGGATGTCTCAGTTAGCAGGACAGAGGATGTAAATCCTAGACACACAGATGCCTGGTATATTCAGGGAACCAGCAGGTCAGTTCAGGGGAAGATGATGGGAAGAGATGAGGCTAGGGAAGTGGGTGGGGACCTGGGTGTGAATGATCCTCTCCATCAAAGTAAGACCTTTCCTCATTTATTCTGGACAATAGGGCATCATGAAGACCTCTAACTGACTCAATTACACTTATACTATAAAAAGACATCCAACCATAGAGATATGTAAGAAATCTCCTGATTTCTTACATGCTGTGTGTGTTCTGCAATGGGAGTGGGTGATGCCCCTATTCCTAAGCATGGAGAACACTGCAGCTCTGCTTGCTTCCTCTTAGAAACACACACATCTCTCCCCTCTTAGCTAGTGGCTCCTGTGGATCCATCAGGATTTTTTTTTAAATTTGGCTCGTTCTCTTAAAAGAAAAAGTCTTAGTATGAAAGTTGGGTTCTCAGAGAGGTGTGTCTCCGGCACACTGAACCCCAGCTTGCCAGCTTCCGTCTGCCCCCCTTCACCTGCTTCCTAGTAACATTCTTCACGATTTGGGACTAGAACTTTCTGGAGGGATTTAAACAACCATTTTCCCACTTGTTTTAAAAAGCATAGACATTGCCTACGTTAAGATGTGTTCACACCACCTTCAGGACAGTCCGAGCTGGGGAGATGTGAGGGTTTGCTCATAGTCACATGAGGATCCGGGGGTCCAGGGTAGGGTAACAGCTGTGGAGTAATCCTAGAAACATTTATGAAACATCAATGAGATCAGATGGTAGGAAAGGGAAAATCCTCGAATCTCCAGAGTTCAGAGTCTCCAAAGGAATCGAAAAGAACTTTTAATGGCTGCTAATGGGAATCACGCAATAAACAATCTCAGGAAGATTGCTCCACGGTCGTATAAAGGCTTTGAAGCTATTATTAGTAGTTAAGCTGCAACAGTGCAATAAGCAGAAAAAGAATACTGATTTATAGCCTGGGAAAGGATTTCAAAATGTTGCAATCAAAAGCAAATGATCGGTGGGTTTTAGAAGCAGAGCAATTCCTTGTTTGATGGTGATCACTCAACTTAAATAATTCTTCAGTTTCAAAATAGTGTAAAAGTAGGTTTACGGTTTGAGTGACGTGGAATTGTCAGAGTCGAGTAAGATTTTAGGATAGTACTAATAAATATGTTATACCTAGGTATGGGACTACATATGTCAATGAAAATATCTTGCATGACCCTTATTGTGCTTGGAAAAATAAAAATGATAACCTTAAAATGCAAGCAGCAACTGTCAGTTTTTGAGTTTTTGTCTACATGGAGTATTCGTCTCAATGATTAGTCCCTCTTTGTAAAGTGTTGCTATGGACTAGATGGATCATGGCAGAAAGAGTCCACAGCATGTTACCAGGGTGACTGGGTTGATCTCCTCTTCTGTCACTACCTGCATAGACTCTGAAGCAAGATGTGTCCTCCATCCTATGGTCATTTAGCAGTGGCTGCTTCTGACAAGTTCTGTTTGTGCTTCAGAGAGAAGGGGGATGGGAGATGTTTGCACCACCCTATCCAGGCACCTTTCCTGGCCCATCAGTTGTGATCTCAGGATTTTTAAATGATCCTGCGTGTTTTCTGGTTGTCATGATGAACAGATCTTTACCAGCACTTAGTGACTGAGATACGAAATAAAAAGGACAGTGTTGCGTACGGAAAACATGGAGCCTCACCACCTAGCTGAGACAGAGTGTAATGCTCAATGCCATCTTAAAGAATTTGGATTTTAAAGAATTTGGATCTTAAGAATAGAGAGTCGAGGGTAATAATTTTCTTTTTTTAAAAAAAATATTCACTTTACATCTCAATCGCTTTTCCTTCTCCCATTCCCCCTCCCACAGCCCCTCCCCCATCCCCCTTCTCCTCAAGTGGAAGCCCCTGGGGATTCTCTCTACCCTGGCACATCAAGTTTCTGCTAGGCTCTTTTCCCACTGAGGCCAAACAAGACAGCAAAGTTAGGGGTATGGGTTCTACAGGCAAGCAACAGCTTTACGGATAGCACTGCTTCAGTTGTTCAGAACCCATATGAAGACTGAGCTGCACATCTGGTACATATGTGCTGGGGGCCTAGGTTCAGCCCCTGTATGATCCCTGCTTGGTGGTTCAGTCTCTGAAAACCCCTAAAGGTCCAAGATAGTTGACTCTGTTGGTTTTTCTGTAGAGTTCCTATCCCCTATGGGGCCCTCAATCCTTCCCCAACTCTTCCATAAGAGTCCCCAAGCTCCATCCACTGTTTGACTGTGGGTGTCAGCATCTATCTGAGTCAGTTGCTTGGTGTAGCCTCTCAGAGAAAAGCCATGCTAGGCTCCTGTCTGCAAGCATAACAGAGTGTCATTACTAGTGTTAGGAACTGGTGCCTGCCTATGGGATTGATCTCTAGTTGGGCTGTTTATGGATTAGCCATTCCCCCAGTCTCTTTTCCATCCCCCATGCCTGTACTTCTTGTAGGCAGGGTAAATTTTGGTCAAAAGTTTTTTGAGTGTGTGGGTGTCCCTGTTGCTCCACTGTGGTTCCTGCTTGGCTACAGGACGTGGTGGCTTCTTCAGGTTCCATATTCCCACTGCTTTGAGTCTCAGCTAAGGTCACACCCACTGATTCTTGAGCGTCTCCCCTATCTAGGGTCTCTGGCATGTCTTTGAGATGCCTTCCACCTCCCCCACCCCTACCAGCTACAGATTTCCATTCATTTCCATGGCCATCTCCCCTGTCTTTCCTCACACCTGATCCTGAGCCCCCTATCCCCTCCTTATCTTCCTTCTCAGCCAGTTCTCTGCCTCCTACAAATATTTTATTTCCCCTTTCTAAGTGAGATTCAAGCATCTTTGCTTGGACCTTCTTATTTAGCTTCTTTTGGTCTGTGGAGTATAGTGTGGGTATCCTCTATGGCTAATATCTAAGTATAAACAAGCACATACCATGCACGTCCTTTAGGGTCTGGGTTACCTCACGCAGGATGATATTCTCAAGTTCCATCCATTTCCTTGCAAAATTCATGATGTCTTTGTTTTTAATAGCTGAATAGTATTCCATTATGTAAATTACCATATTTTCTTTATCCATTCTTTAGTTGAGGAACATCTAGGTTATTTCCAGTTTCTGGCTAATATGAATAAAGCTGCTATGAACATAGTTGAGCAAGTGTCTCAGTGGTATAATGGGTCATCTTTTGGGTACATGCCCAGGAGTGGTATAGCTGAGTCTTGAGGTAGGACTATTTCCAGTTTTCTGAGAAACTCCCAAATTGATTCCCAAAGTGGTTATACAAGTTTGCACCCCCACCAGCAATGGAAGAGTGTTCCTTTTGTAGAGTATGACTTGTCTGGGTCATGATCCCTTTGGACATCACATATTAGATATCCTTCATATCAGATATTTACAGTGCAATTCATAACTGTAGCAAAATTACAATTATGCAGTAGTAACAAAAATAAAATTTTGCTGGGGGTCACCACAACATGAGGAACGGTATTGAAGTGTTACAGCATCAGGAAGATTGAGAACCACTGGTCTAGAGTGACTTCCAGATTTTTGGCTTGGTCTGGGAAGTAGATCTAATTACTAAGGCTAGGGACATGGGCAGAGGAAGCAGGAAGTAAATAACTAAAAAGCTGTCGAATCAGCATGTAGGTGTGTTTCCAAGGGAGGGTTGGGATGTACTGAATAGGTCCACAGAGGGGCCTGAGAAGAGATTCTAATTTGGACCTTAGAGAGCATCAGAGATAGGTGACATCATGGACACGCACAGAGAATTTTGGATTATTCAAGGTCAATTTTTAATCTAAGGCGGGTTTTCCCCGCTTCCTACTCAGTGTGTTCACAGGAAACACCAATTAAGATTAATTTCAACATAAGTAAAACATAATTAGCAAGATAAATTTGCTGCCAAAAATATAATGAACTCCAAGATGAAATGTAAAATGCTTTAAGCTCATTTCTCTGATATTTTTATGCGATATTTTATTTTTTTTTGTAGTTTGTGTGGATATGCCTATTCACTTGTGTGTACAAGTACACACATTTGTGTCTGTGTCTCTGTGTGTGTGTGTGCGTGTGTGTGTGTCTGTGTAGGTCAGAGGTCATCCTCAAGTTATTTAGGTGATAGCTTCTTTATTTTCTTGAGAGAGCATCTCTCACTGACAGTGAGTTTGATGATCAGGTTAGACTGGCTGGCCACTGAGCCCCAGACATCTGTCTGTTTTTGCTTCTCCAGGGGCAAGTGAATGCCATGGCAGGCCCTTACCAGCACAGTCATCTCTCTAGCCCATGGTGCTTTATCTTTGTAGATTAAACTGAAGCAGTAAACATTTTTAGAGATTTCAAGATGTTCAGCAACAGAAAAGTTTTCTTAAAGGCTGACAGCGAGTTTCAGTTGTCGACCTGAACTATCCAGATATTAGACATTTTATTGCTCATTTTTTTTTGCTTTGCATTGACTGGTTGAGAATTCAGAGTAAACATTTCAGTCCACCTCTAACAACAGCATATGAAGTTTTGTGGTATATACTCTGTAGAGATTTCATTTTGGCTTATATATAATTTCTTTGTTGTTTTTGAGGCAACATCTTACTATGTAGCTCTAGTAGACCTGGAACTTAAATTAGGTGAACCACAGTGAGTTGAACTTGCAGCGATCCTCCTGCTTCTGGCTCCTGAGTACTGGGATCACAGGTGTGCACATCATATGTGGCAAAGACATAATCAAAGACAGAACAGTTTTTTGTAGTTACAAGAAGTTGAACTATGAACTTACATATCTTTGGTAAGTGCTCTATCAGTGAGCTCCATGACAGTATCATTTTCCCATACTTTACATTTATTTGATTTCCAAAATTTTATATTCCCTCACTCTTTAGATGGATGTTTACTTGGCACCTTCTATGTGCCAAATACATACACACACACACATACACACACACATACATACACACACATACACACACACACATAACACACACACACATACACACACATAACACACACATACACACACACATACACACACACATACACACATACACATATACACACACATGCACACACATACACACATACACACACACACACATACACACATACACATATATACACACATGCACACACATACACACACATACACACACATACACACACATACACACACATACACACACATACACACACATACACACACACACATACACACACATACACACACACACATACACACACATACACACACACATACACACACACATTGGGAGTATAATCAATCATAAAAGAGGCACAGGATCTTCACTGTCTGGGTAGTAGTAGATATAGTGAATATGCAACATATTGTGTCTAGTATGATAAGTACTTCATGGAAAAGTAAATGAAAAATATCTAATCCCCGTGCTAAGACTGGGATACAATGTGAAGACTGCTATGTACTACCACCAGAAATAACCTTCTTCGAGAAAACTGGCATACTGACTATGTTGGATTCCTTCTTATCCCACAGTACTGGTGCCCAACCTGTTAGGATAGATCCATGCATCCTATTTGGTATCTGGCATCATGTCCTGGTGGGGCATTAATGTTGGTTTCTCCAGTTTGGGAGTTTGACTCAACATCCACTTTTATTTTCTGATTGAAAAATTTGCAAAGTCTTATGGATAAATATATCTTGTTTTGGATATGGTCTTGGATGGTCTGTGTTTTCAGTAGCTCTCTGTCTGGGGTCTGATTAAGCTACTGAATAAACTATATAGAGAGATATGGAGATAAAGGTATAAAGAGATGGAGAGAGAACAGAGAGAGATACAGAGGCAGAGACAGAAATGAGACTGAGACAGAGATGAAACAGAGACAGAGAGAGAAGGGAGAGGAGAAGCAGCAGTAGTGGCAGCAAGAAAAGCATGAGGACAGACATATTTATATGAATAGGCATTTAGTAAAAAGAGAAAAATAATGAAATCAGGACCCGGAAGAGGAGCTGTCAAAATACAAGAAGCCTACACTGGTTCAGGGTCACTTGGGAAGGAGAGAATTTTGTAAGCATTCATTGTTACAGAGAAATCAGGAAGATTAAATATTGTATGCAGCCAGTATATTTGAAGATGCCGCGGGTTATGTAACTTCCCAAGAGCAATGTTGCTGTGTCCTGAGGATGCAAAGTGTTAAGGCTTCTATAGTCTGGCAACCGGAAGCACTGAGGCAATGGAAACAGCAAGCACGAACTAGCTTATTCACGTTTGGAACAGAGGACAAGGGAGAACTAGGGTGGTACCTCAAAAAGACTGAGACAGGGTGGCACCTTAAGGGAATGGTGGGATCAAGGGAGGGTTAGTGCTTTTCTGAATGACCCAATGCTTCACCTGCATGCATCTCTCATCATAACAGACCGGTGAGACGTAGCTATGCTATGGGTGCTTGGCTGGGACAATGCGTACAGTCAACATTCTGAAATGTTTCTTTAAAGGGCACTTGAATCAGAGCCTAAAATTTTAGGAGGGGCAGTGATTTCTTATCTTCCATATCTTGATCAAACTTTAGATAGCCTTAACCTAATATTTGAAAAGTGAATAGTTTAAACTCATTTGTTGAGCTGTTCCTTTGCCCTGAGGTAATAGCCAAACAGTTACAACCAAACAAAGAGTTTTGCAAGCAGAATATCTACCTTGGTAGCAACTGCCACACTGGTAGCTATTCTGGGTGAAAGTCACATGCTTGGCTTTGAGTAGAGAGAAAGCTCAAAGGTTGACGATTTCCCTAAAGTCTTCCTGAACCTACATACAGAATATAGGATGGTACTTTAGGTAACAAGGCAATGGGAGAAAGAATTTTCTGGTGACATCTGAATATCACACACACACACACACACACGCACACACACACACACACTGTTGGTCGTTGCTGAGACTCAAGCTTGCTTGGAGTGAGATTTTAGAATTTTTGGTCATTGTATTTCTAAGGGAGGAGGCATGCAAGAAGTCTTGAATTATTTCCCTGAATTGTTGGCTTGGCTGCCTGAGTCTGATGCCTCTGTGGGCTGTAACCCCTACTGCCCTCCATCAACTCGGCTACTGCTGAGTACTGAGGTCTGGTTCCCTTTCATCCTCTCTGTAGATGTTTGTCCTGCACTGATGTGTTTTCTTCATCGTCAGTACTTGGGAATCTCCCTCCCTCTGACACTTTCTGTCACTTTCCCCTGCCTGGCTCTCCTAGGACCAGTTTTAAGTCACTGGATGAGGAAAAAAGCCGATCCTTGATGCCAGCCGTCTTCAGTGAATGTTCACTGTGTCCCAGGTGCCCTTCTACCTGCTTTCCATGAATTTTTTTTCATTTTTATTATTGGAAGTATTTGAGGTAATGAATTTGCAGAGGAAGGATCAGGACAAAGAGCTCGTGTGATTTTTCCCACTGTTACATAGCTAGGAAGTTTGAAAACTGAGAATCCAGCTGCAGAGTGCAGATCTTAACTCTGAATATGCTGTCTCTTGTGCAAATTTAGTTGAAAAGTAGCAGGACCAAAGGAATTCCTCTATGCCACCTGGAGTCAGAATCTCAGGAAAACACTTAGAATTGGGAGAATCAGGATCCAAACATAGAATCTAACGAATAGCCCTAAGTCTCACAAGAACTCACAAGTATTCACAAGAATGCTTCCCTCCACCTAAGGGACTAGGTTCCTGATCCTAACTCCAAGAAAGCTGTTCCTTAAGATGGCTGGACAGGTCTAGAAAATGGGGAAATACCTGGTGGGAGAGGAAGTAGGTGGAGATGAAGATTTTTTTCCTGCCAGTCCAGCAGCCCTTGTTGTTTTCATTGGCCAGGATATTTGTAGGATAAGCCTCCCATCTTTTAGGTGTTTATTTTTGTTCATTTTTGAAACAGAGTCTTGCATAACACAGGCTTGTTATTGTATTACTTTATTACTGTATTACTCTAATACTGTATTGTTCTAATACTTTACTGTTGTATTACTCTAATACTGTATTGCTCTGTTACTGTATTATTGTATTACTCTAGCACTGTATTACTCTATTACTGTATTACTGTATTTTTCCTAGGCTTAAGTGATCCTCTTACCTCAGCTTTCCCAGGACCTAGTAGTACAGGCACATACCCAGTTCTCATTTTGAAAACGTAGCATTCTGAGTATTGTTAAGACCTTCAAGTAAGTACCAAACTTAAGACCTTCTACAAAGCCCTGGTATGTATGGCTTGAAAGAATCCCTTCAGAAGACGTTGAAACACTCACCTTAATAACTAGGAGTGTGACCTTATTTGAAAATAGAGTTTTAGCATATGCTCAAGCACAATGAAATACTAATGGAGGAGGGAGGGCCGATCAAGTATCACTCTGTCTTTATTATAAGGGGCATTTGAGAACAGAGACAGACACTCACAGGAGGAGAATGTATGTAAAGCTAAACGAAGAGCTTGAGGTGGTGCATCTTCAGGCCAAGGGAAGCAGACTCCAGCAGCATGGTGAGACGCAGCTATCAGATAGAGCCAACCTTCTGGACACCTTGATTTTGAATTTCTAATCCCCAGAACTGTGAGGCAATACATTTCTGTTTTTAAAGTCTTCTCATTAGTTGCTTTGTTCTCTAGCCCTGCTAAGAAACCAATGCACACCCTAATACCAAGAGCCCATAGAAAGAGTCCAGGTTAGAGTTTGTGCTTGCAAGTCACAAGGCTATCTCAGGGACCCATTATATATAGTATAATATATATGTCAGAAACCCTGAAGCAAGCAAAATGGGAAAGGAGATTCAAAACAGAACATTGAAAAATCCTTGACGCTAAGGAGAGAGCAGAAAGAGACCATCTGTAGCCCATGACATATGCATTTCCTAAACTGGATTTTGGTTTGTGTGTTTATTTGAAGGTCTTAACACTCAGAATGCTACATTTTCAAAATGGGAACTGGGCTAGTAGTTTCCCAGGAACTACTAGCTCCTGGGAAAGCTGAGGTGAGCAGATCATTTGAGTAATACACTACCTAGGAGTAATACACTACCAAGTAACACAATAACAAACCTGTGGAATACAAAACCAAGTCTCAAAATGAATAAAAAAACAAGCACCTAAAAGATGGGAGACATCCTACAAGACTTCTGTTCCCACCACTCTCTGGTTGCCATTTCTTCTAGTAGATGCGGGATATTGGGGTTTGTAAAGCCATATCTGTAGGGCTGGCCTTGGAAAAAACAAAACAAAGTATTATATAGTTTTTGTAGGTATATGTATCAGAACTGTCAATTTGTAAATAACTGCCATTATTTAAGAATATGAACAGAAGGAGATAGTAGAATCCACAGATATGTTGGTACCAACTAGAAGTGTCAGAAGACTCATTAGTTCCATTGTTATGACCACTCTCAAGGGTCTGAGAGGTCTCTGAGAACGGGGATGAGGGCTCTAAGGACGGGGATGAGGGCTCTGAGAATGGGGAGAATGGGTCTGAGAACGAGGATGAGGGTCCTGAGAACGGGGAGAAGGGTTCTGAGAACGAGGATGAGGGTTCTGAGAACAGGGATGAGGGCTCTGAGAACAGGGATGAGGGTTCTGAGAACAGGGATGAGGGCTCTGAGAACAGGGATGAGGGTTCTGAGAACAGGGATGAGGGTTCTGAGAACAGGGATGAGGGCTCTGAGAACAGGGATGAGGGCTCTGAGAACAGGGATGAGGGTTCTGAGAACAGGGATGAGGGCTCTGAGAACAGGGATGAGGGTTCTGAGAACGGGAATGAGGGCTCTGAGAACGGGGATGAGGGTTCTGAGAACGAGGATGAGGGTTCTGAGAACAGGGATGAGGGTTCTGAGAACAGGGATGAGGGTTCTGAGAACAGGGATGAGGTCTCTGAGAATGGGGATGAGGGCTCTGAGAATGGGGATGAGGGTTCTGAGAACGGGGATGAGGGTTCTGAGAATGGGGATGAGTTCTCTGAGAACGGGGATGAGGGCTCTGAGAACGGTGATGAGGACTCTGAGAACGGAGAGGAGGGTTCTGAGAACAGGGATGAGGGCTCTGAGAACGGAGATGAGAGTTCTGAGAACGGGGAGGAGGGTTCTGAGAATGGGGATGAGTTCTCTGAGAACGGGGATGAGGGCTCTGAGAACGGGGATGAGGGCTCTGAGAACAGGGATGAGGGCTCTGGGAATGGGGATGAGTTCTCTGAGAACGGGGATGAGGGTTCTGAGAAGGGGGAGGAGGGTTCTGAGAATGGGGATGTGAAATGCAGAAAACTTGGAACTGCCAGCATGTGTGACTACACATCAACAAGTCTCCTCAGAGTCAAGGTTCACCCAGCACCCACGTCCAAAGTTCAAATCGAGTCGGGGTTCACACTATCTCAAATCGAGTTTTCTTGAGACAGAAAAACAATACCAAACCTGGCCAGGTCAAAAGGCTTCTAAGGATTCCCTTTTCTTTTATCCAAAAAGATTTCCAGCAGCATATACACTTGCTTATAAGCAGGTATGTTTCTGCCAGTGGACAAAGACTTTCTGCCAGGAAGGAGCGGCTGGTTGTCCTGAGCGCAAGACAAGCCCACTCAACCTTTCTCTCCTCAGATGCATGGGATAAGCTTGCCCTGTAACCGCAAAGCAACTTCTGATTCTACAGTGTCACAATTTTGTTTTTAGTCTCCCAAAACTTATGACTGTACAAAGAACATGCGATTTTCAGTATGTTCTCAAACAACCATTTTAGAAACCAGAAAAAGTGAATTACTGTCACAGTGGAAACATACCCCATGATAATTTAGCATCCTACCATTAGATAAATTTTTGTAATACAAATACTATTAGCCAGGTAAAATTATTCAATACCTGTAATAATTAGGCAAACACTGGTTAGGCAGTTATCAGCAGATGTGAAATGGAAAGGAAGTGAGAGGAGACATAATTACCCCAGTCCAGGCCTTTTCTCTGTTTTGATTCCTCTAGCAGTTTCAGAGGAGGTCTTTCCAATCTTCCTGCCCAGAACTTTCATGCCATTCACTTAGGAATTGTCAGAACAGATGTCTTACTCCATTACTCAAAAGAATATGTCTCCCCAAAGATCAAAATCTATTTTTATCCACTAAGCCCACATATAGGAGCGTTTTCTTTATCGTAATAATATTATTGAAATTTAAAGGTATTAAACATTTTCAGTGATGGTCGCTATAGAAATTTTGCCTTTTACAAAGAGGGGCCACATAATAGAACCCTACCTGCCAATTGCAGAGGACAGACGAGGCTTTCAGTGAATGGACTTTGTCCTGACAGGCTCTTAAAAGATTGTGTGTGTGGCCTTTAGCCCTCGAACATGGCATTTTCCACGGGTAGTAGCCTTGAAAACCCTATGGCCCATAACAAAAGGAGAATTTCCCTCCTTTTATGGGGTCAAACATATGTCTCATACTTCCCCGTCAGCCCTGACCACAGACAAGACCCTTTCATAGTCAGCATACATAAAGCCTGTAATTATCAGCCACAGGTAGTGGCCACCTGCTCATGGAATAGAGAGAAATGGAAAAGTAGGGGGTGGGTGTAGGGGGGGAGCTGTAGCAAGAATGCTCCTTTTGAATCAGCCCCAAGAGGCCCTGCCTCTGAGGGCCTTAGAATAGATCGGACTTTAAATCAGCCTCCTTTTGCTTACTGACCTGGCAATTTCAGAGGCAGAAGGTAATCATACGTAGACAATGTGGCTCTGAGAACTTCCCAAACATATCTGTGGAGTCCATGGATGCACTGAATCCCACACTAGTGTATTCTCTGGGCTAACTGCATGCTGCTTTGGGGCCCTGGTTCACTTGTTTGCTATTCATGCTGGCATTTAATTATGCTTCTGTGAATTGCCCTGATCTCCTTTAGGACCCAGGACTCAGTCTCTCAACTCTCAGGAGTGTTGCCTGCTGAGGAGTCGTGACGGAGCTCCTCTCCAGGAGTCATCGTCTTCCCAGAAGAGCTGCTGGACACAGGCATAGCCCTCTTCTGTGGTAGCCCATGTCTGTGTTCATTCTATACAGAGGTAAGGGCTCACCTCTTAGCTGAATTCTGGAAAATGCTGAAGGGCATTCTAGGTCCAAAGCTCCCTTGGGGATCTGGAATTCAATTCCTTTCCTTGCTGTCACCTCTCTCACTCCCTTGCTGTTATTGGCAGCATTCCCCCAAATTAACTACCTGCATATAACCCAATATAGATTTAGAAAGTTTATTTCATATTTCAAGTCTTACATTGTAAAACAGACATTAAAATTCAGACTGATGATCAGACCTTTCTGTGTCTCAAACTTAGAATCCTGGAATGAAGGGATCCAGCCATACACTGCCGGCTTCCCATGTGACCTTCATGTAGACTGACTCGAGGCTCGTCCAATCTGCTAGAGTTTGTCTGTAACTCTTAGGATTAGCTTTCTGTAGCTTCATTTCCACAGCTCTTAGTCACTTCCAGATTTCTAAAATAAGGCTTAAAATACAATCTGTTCAACATTTCCCTTTGATGTTGGGCAAGAATATAAACTTCAATCAGACTGGAGGGATGAGTACAAGAGCGCTGGTATGTATACAACGCGGAGAACAGCAATGTGGAATATTCCTGGAAATCACTGAGCGTTACATTCTAAGAGATCTGACCACACAAAGGCTGTGAGGTAACACATATGTTAATTCTGCTGGATTTAACCTTCTCATAATATGTACAGACTTCAAAACATGTACGATTACTATATTCGACTTCCATTTGCCAAGTAAAAATGATTTTCAAATGAGAATGGCTGGAGTTTCCTTGCTTTGTGAGCTGAGTTGTGATCCGGCCCTATATGAGTTAAGCAGTCGTAGGGATACTGTTGAATTCCTCTGAACTTTTTTTAACCTGTGAAGTGGAAACAAAGATAATCATCAATAGGGTTGTCCTAGGGATTAGGTGAGGTAATGCGTAAAAAGTTGACGGCCAAGGCACATAGTAACAAGTGAGTGAATTTTTGGTTGGTCTATGATTATTAAATTAATAAGAGATTTCCTGGAGATCAGAAAGAAGGAAACACGCATAAGGAGATATATATTCACATACACACACACACACACACAGGCACATGTCTTTAGTGGTTGGTGGCTCTGTGTGTGTGTGTGTGTGTGTGTGTGTGTGTGTGTGTGTGAGAGAGAGAGAGAGAGAGAGAGAGAGAGAGAGAGAGAGAATACACAGTTACATAGATAGAACAAGTGCTTCTTTCTCAGTTGGAATGGTAATCTACTGGCCTAGACAGGTTTTATCACCAACTTGATGCAGCCTAGAGTCACCTAATAAAAGTGAACCTCAACTGAATTCCCTCTATCAGATTGGCCTGTGGGCATGTCTGTTACAAATTGCTTTGACTGCTGACTGTTACGTGTGGATCCAGTCCACTGTTGGTAGCACCATTCCTAAGCAGATGGTCCTAGGCTGGATACGAAAGGTAGCTGACCATGACCAGTGATGGACTGTTGCCCCTGGATATGTAAGTTGGAATAAACCCTTTCCTCCCCTAGATTTTTTTTTTTGACCTTTTTCTGGCCAGTGCTTTATCACACCAACAGGAAGCAGCTAGAACTCACTAAGAAGGAATGGGCAGCAACAGCTGAATGGAAAGGAGACTGCTTACTTGACCCGTTGAGATAACCATCACTAGTGAGAAACAACTGACTCCACCCTGGACTCGAGAGGAAGCGTGTGGCTTTAAGAGTGCTCTGCCTTTAAGAGGCATGCTTTCTGCTTACATTATGCTGCTGGAAGGTGTTTAGAGAAATAAAAAAGGTCTATTGTAAGAACTAACAACTGTCAATGATGATGTAATAAAAAAAACATGTTTTAACATCTCCGCCCACCGCTAGAGGCATGTGCCTATTGTGAGCTCTGACAGGTGTGGGGATGCAAGTTTGGAGAAAAAGGCTTGGGAAAGATGTAATGGGCCTACTAGGGAGGGAAACATGTGAAGAGAAGATCATACACATTGGGAGACAGATGTCCAATCAGATTTTTAGGCATCTGGCCCTCCCCTGACACCCTACAGACTCTTAATGAAGTCATAATTGTCCATCAATGCTTGCTGTGTAAACAAAGATTTTTATGGACAAGTGAAAAGACTGTCGAGCTCTCTGTTAATGTTGGGAAAGGCTGGCTTGCCTGGAGGACATTCCATAAAACCGTCTGAAATTCATTTCTTGTGAGATGACTGCACATTCACTCCTAAGTCAGATTGCCTCGAGAATTCGAGTGTTTGTCCGATGCTTTTTCTCTAGTGAAGGTGCATCAAGTAGGAAATAATGTCCCCAAGTCATTTGACAAATAAAGCAAGCAAAGAGCATGTGGCTGGATGCTGTGCTGTAAACTCAGGAGTTGACTTAGAGGCTTAGTCGTCTACTCTTAGCTATTTGTTTGATGAGGAAGACAGACGAGGAAGATTGTGGCAAGGGACGTGATGGGGGTTCACAGACAGAGCTACAGGAGCACATAGGAAAATACATACAAGGAGAGACCACAGGCCCAGGGAGAAACCATACTGACCGACACATTCCACTGTAATCAAATAGTTCACTGAGAACATTAGTTTCAATATCAGTACTGAAGTGATGGTGGTACAACCATTTTGAGAAGTAGAAGTATTTGAATATTATGTTTTCTTAGTTTACCATCTTTCTTTCTTTCTTTCTCTTTCTTCCTTCCTTCCTTCCTTCCTTCCTTCCTTCCTTCCTTCCTTCCTTTCTTTCTTCCTTTCTTTCTTTCTTTCTTCCTTTCCCATTTCATCTCATGGTATCTGTAGAAATAACTTATTTCCAGAGAATTCTGCTCCCCAGAGAGAAGTCCTGGAAAAAAATACTCTTCAACTAGTACCTGTTTCAAGGAAGGACTAAAAGGGAAGAAACAGTTAATTAGTAAGAAAGGGAGAGAGTCTTGGATGAGAGATTAGTTCTCTACAAGCACAGTGATGTGTGCAGCCAAACTCATTTCCTAATGAGCTTGCTTTGGCACTGTGCAATTAATAGAATCACTGTAAAGTCAGAGCAGAAAGAAAATTTTAGAATAAACAAATGTATGTTTTGGAGCATAGCATTTTAACACAGCACTGTTGTTCAGTATAAATAAGACACTGGGGAGCCAGGCAGTGGTGGCACACACCTTTGATCCTAGCACTTGGGAGGCAGAGGCAGGTGGATTTCTGAGTTCGAGGCCAGCCTGGTCTACAGAGTGAGTTTCAGGACAGCCAGGGCTACACAGAGAAACCTTGTCTTGAAAAACCAAAACAAACGAACAAAAAAAGACACTAGGGTGACTAAAGCAAGGAGTCATTAAAGCAGTGAAGTGCACAGATTTCAGATAAAATCTATCTTTGATATAAGTTCAGAAAGTGACATATTTATTCCAGCATTTCTTAAAGTATCAAAGCGTCTTCAGGTTTTCCTTAGAGACAGTTGGAGGATTATTGTTTGGTTTTTGAGGCAATAGAGATAGAACTTGGGGCTCTTTGCATGCCAGGCTCACACAGGCGCACACAGGTGCACACAGGCGCACACAGGTGTGCCCTTTCACACTGAGCTCTCTCCTCAGCTCCAGTTTTACTTTTTATACTGAAACAGGATCTCACTAAGTTGCTGAGACTGAAATGAATTTTGATAGTCTTTAGGGGGTGATTACAAAAACATTTAAACTGTATTGTCATATATAATATATTAGTACACACGCTCTTTTGTGATTATAAAACAGAAGGAAAAGAGGGGACAGGAAAAGATATCTGTATAATCTGAAATATATCCCCCCAAAAAAGAGAGTAGGAAATCATTAAAATGTTTTAAGCTATATTTATATTTAAAATCAGTTCTATATTGGGAATCTACTACTCATTTAGAAAGCAAATGGATCCTAATATTTCATAATGAAAATTGCCCTGTTGAAGATATACCTAGAGTCACCAAACTCACATGCTTTAGAGTCATACTGTATGACTCTATAAACAACTAACACCTATGCCATAATTCTATCCCTCAGATAAGACATTGTCAGTCAGTGTGACTTTGAACTGCTTGAGGCTGTTTAACCACAAATCTCTTATTGACTTATTAGGATACCAGGAATTCCATTTCCCAGGAACTTAATTTCTTCAGACTAAGGAATTTCTCAATACTTAAATGCTGTATTGAAGGCCCCTTCTTTATGATCCTATAGCATGCTGGCACTTCTGTCAGAAAGTTTCTACGAGGTTGTATTGTTTCCTATTTACCTCGTAGGACTCAGCTCCTTCTAGAAGGTGCTGTGTCTTGGTGACAGTTTCCCAGTACATTCCTCAAGGTGAGTCACAAAGAAGGCTCTCAGCAAAATGTAAATTGTATGGAGAAACATTGCATGAAGACCAGACCTATTGCTCCTACTCCGACTGGTGAGAAGTTGAACTGTGCAAGCGTGAAGGCATTTTGTCAACTGTGGGCCACTCTACAACTGTACACTATTACCACCAGAATGCAAATTGATTATTTTCAGATGACTCCCAGGATGGAGGCTTTGAGAGTCGACTTATGCTGACCTGAATCTCCTCTACCTGATAAAGGCAATGCTCTCTGATCTACCTTCAAGTTGCTTGCATCCTAAGGATTCCAACTTCTTGCAGAAAGGACTGTTACAGAAAACAAACTAATGAGAAATGTTTCACTTTTTGTTAAAGAAAACGCAGTGATGAGTGAGTGGGAAAGATAATATAGGAATAAAGAATAAGAAAACACGGAGAGAGTGTCCTAAAGCCTCAGATAGGATCTCTCAGCTATTCCATAATCTTTGCTCAATGACATTTCTTTATGGCAGACAGAGTTCTTTGGCACAAGGCTTTTCGTCCTTGTGAAAGGCATGGCTTCACTGTCTAGGTTGTAAAGAAAATGTTTTAAAACTGGACTAATTGTCATTAGTTTCCCAGGAGACCATTTGGTTCTGATGCTAATTTGGGTGCCTGACTTGTTTTCAGTGCAAGTAGGGCCTGCTATTCCAAAGGAGAAAGAGCATAGCTGTCTGCTTTGGGACAGTGCCCACCAAGAGGGTGCCAGGCTTGGTGTGCCAAGTTGACTCACAGTTCCATCTTACGATCAGTGCCAGTTGGCACTAGGCTTCTCAGTTTCAGTCACCATGATTTGGGGCTGAGAGATGGAGAATTATTTTCAGTTCTGACCCCAGCAGAGTAAAGGTTGGGCCCAGCAAACACTCAATGCAGTCTGATTAGATGGAGCCGACAGGTTTGAGCAAGATAAACAGCTTAGATCTTGGAATGGTTTCCTGCTTAAGAAATTTCTTTTTATCTCCTCCCTCAGATGGAATGGTGTCCCTAGAGGGTGTGGGTACCTGGAGCTACCACTACCTTGGCATCTGCAAATGAACTATATTTACATTTCTGTGGCTTTCTCTTTTGGTGAGTAGAACCTCAGTGATGATGGCATTGGAAGGTGTGGCTTTGCACACCAAAGAATGTAGCTCTTACCTAATGCCTTTTATGTTCCCTAGAGAGGCAGCTTGTTTGTGTATCTCAGCTATACATGGATCTGAGTGAGAAGTTGGTTTGTTTGTTATAATCCCACTGCTTTTGGTTGGCTGTTCACAGATCACACAGCCTCTCATACTCAGACCTGCCCTTATAAGGTGAAAACCCACTGAAATGTCATGTAACCACCAAGAACAAACCCTGACCTCAGTGACCAATTTCTTAGACAAAGGTTTTTGCTTATACCTCAACCACATCCCCTTGAACCTAGTATATATTGCCCCAAATGGTTACTGATCACTTGAAATGTGGCTATTCTGTTTTGAGATGTGCTGTTCAGTGTAAAATACATAGCATAATTATGAAGACTCATCATGAAAGACAATGTAAACTATATCAATACTTATTTGTGTGATCTTTTATTAAAGTGATCATATTTTTAATTGTTTGGGTTAAATATATAACAAAGCTACTCTATTTGTTATTTTTCATTCTTTTGAATGTAACTACTAGACTTATTTATTTATTTATTTATTTATTTATTATTTATTCATTTATTTATTTTGGTTTTTCCGAGACAGGGTTTCTCTGTGTAGCCCTGGCTGTCCTGGAACTCACTCTGTAATCCAGGCTAGCCTTGAACTCTCAAACTCAGAAATCCACCTGCCTCTGCCGCCCAAGTGCTGGGATTAAAGGCGTGTGCCACCACCACCTGGTGACTAATTTAAAAATTAGTGAATCACATTATTTCTTGATTAGACAGAGCTGGTCTAGAGTGAATAACATGTACTCATTGATTCTCTTCACCTCTGTTTTATTGAGAACCCAATGTGCTGAAATAGATCCCAGTCTGAGATTCTATTCTCTGAGAGTTCCAAGTCTAGCAAATAAACACATAGCCCCATCAGGAGCCCAGAGTAAGCTCTAGCAAGACCAGTACATAAAACACTAGGGAGAATGCTATGAGAGCCCTTGGAAAGACACTGGTAGATTATGATTATGCTGACTTCAAGGAGTGAATTTTACAACAGAGTAGTTTCAGCCATCAGAGAAAAAGATGGCACAGATGAAGGATCAAGCCTGGTATGTGATCAGAGCACAGACAATCCAGCTAGGCTCAGGTAAAGCCAGGAAGACATGCCACAGTTCAAGAATATAAAAGACTAGATTGCAGTTAGACTGTAGGTCAGATGTTGCCTAACTCTAGTAGGCAGAAGAATAGTGGGGATTGAAACATGCCATCATGGTTGGACAGAGGTTCAGTGGTTATGAGTGCACACTGCTCTTGCAGAGGATCAGAGTTTGGTTCTCAGACAATTTACAACACCTATAACTCCAACTCCAAAAGATCTAATGTTCTCTTCTAGCTCCCTAGGGCATCAACACTCATGTACACACACAGACACACACAGACACACACTCAGGGGTGGGGGGAGAGGACAGAGAAAGAGAGAGAGAGAGAGAGAGAGAGAGAGAGAGAGAGAGAGAGAGTTTAAAAGAAAATAAATATTTGAAAAATGTCATTTACCTAGAACTTTGATTCTAAGAAGTTTCACCTTAGAATCAGCATTTGATCACCAGCATCCCAGATGCAAACCCCACTTCAAAAAACCAATACCTCAAACAAGGAAAGCCTAGTTAAATGCTGACAAGACCATATCTGCATTTAGAGAAACTGCTGCAAGAATACAAAGGAAGTAGGTTGGGAGAGGTCTTCTGAGAGCATTTTAATTACTAAAGTCAAAAAATGATCTTTGTCTTAGTTTGTCTCAGTCTATACCACAGACTTAAATGACAGCTATTTATTCTTCACATTACTAAAGGCTGATAAATTCATTATCAACATAACAGCTAATTTGGTTATATATGGAGACCCTCCCTCCTTTTTTACTTGAAGAAAGATGTTCTTTGTACGCTCACATGGAAGAAAGACAAAGAAAAATAGAGAAGCAGAGAGAGGGGCAGAATGAATCATCTTTTTCATGCCTTTATGTATATGCACACTAACACCATCTTGAGGACCTCATCCTCTTGACTAAATTACTTTCTAAAGCCCCCATCTCCAAATACTATATATTTGAGACTTAAGGGTTCAACCTATGAATCTGGAAAGGGGAGGGAGGACTGGTATGTATGATGTAACTCCCTCTGAGATACAAACATTTCATCTTAGAGGCAAGCACATTAAGACTCATGAAGTGAACAACTCAAAAGCCCCAGGAAGTCCCTGAAACTGACTAGATACACTATACCCTTTTTTTTTTCCCTAAGGTTTTATGTAATGCAGTACGGATTGCTGAGAGACAATCTCAGATAAGCACAGCTACCTAGAAGAGGCCCAGACCTACTGATCTGTCTGGAACATTCTCCAACCTGTTGAGCTTCCAGGAAATTGTATACTGAGCTCTAGATTTCCAGGTTTCATAAGTCATCATCTATGCTAAGGTCAGCATTTGTTGAGGTCTTTGAGTAATTTCTACTCTTGTAAATAAGCCCTTACCCCTACTCCTGTAAGTAACTTCAATAAGTTCACCAAGTTGGACTTTAGTGGTATCCTTACTTTGGTCTGTTTGTTGGTTCCTCATCTGGAGTGAGTTGATATTTGCTCCTGTCTTCTAAAGAAAAATGTTACACAAATGATACAACATCCAGTCAAGAGCAGTCTAAGGCAATGGAATTTCAAATGGAAAGAGTGATGATGACCAAAGAGACTTAGGCAGTTTTACAGCCTTGCTGACACTGGTCCTTGCTCTTGTAGTCACTTCCTGTCCTCATGTCACCTCTGTGCACTGGCTTTGTCCTTGGGAGGTGCAGACAGGAAGATGTTTAAGGGCCTTGGGCTAGCCAATCTAGATAAACAATAAGGATCGGTTTCAGTGGAAAAACCTGTCCCAGAAAGACCTACAGAAGATCAAGGGAGTCAAAATCCCAGCATGGATGGAAGACAGACTCTCCAAAGTCCTATCCATAGCTGAGAAGCTATTGGCATTTAATGGCTGCTAAGGGATGGAGAGTCAGTTTTCTTCAGGGATGCAATCTTGAGAGACTGCCCATGCTCTGGTAGATGGTCCTATACCCATGCACATACAGGTTGCTTTAAGTGAACTTGGTGGATTTTAAGAAAACAACATAACAATTTAGGAGGAGAAAGTCAGTGGACAGGGATGCAACTGGAGAACAAGGAATAGGTGGTGAATTTGTAGAGCACATTATATGCTTCCTTGAAATTCTCAAAAAATAATACTAAGGCAGAGAAGAGATTGAGGAAGACATCCCAACACCAACCTCTGACTCCACTGACACATGCACTTGTATTTCATGTACACACATGAGCATGGGTAGACCCTCAGTGAACACATGCATATTGAACGATAGTCCAGTTTTTATTTGCTATTTTTGTTTTGTTTTGGGCAGAGGATCTCATGTATCTCAGGCTGGCCTCAAACTATATGTAGTGAGGATGACCCTGATTCCTCAGCCTTCATGTCCATAATGCTGTGATTGTAGATCATTGCTACCAGTCACATCAGTTTATGTGGTACTGGGGGCTAAACCCAAGACTTCCTGCATGCAAAGGAAGCCTAAATAAGCTACATTTTCAGGATCCAAGGATGGTCTGTCATCTCAATTTCCAAGGTAGTTCACTTTTTCCAAGTTGCAGGTTTTAGAAGTAACAAGGTTAATTTGGAGTTCTTAGGCTCAGCAGTTATTTGGGGGGAATTAAACCATGTGTCTGTGCCAAAAGTGATGTAACTATCACCTGATACCATGATGATGGACATATTGACTCTTCTTTTCTCTAGACTTCAGCTATGGTCAGATCCAGACACAGAGTGTAGGAAAAAACCATGCCTTATGAACCTTCAAAGCTGAATGGGAAGTTAAAAGACAGACTGACAAGTATATTGAAAACTATGATATATTATAAGAGATGTCAAATTAGAAAGAAAATGATGAACCACTCAATTAAAAGCATTAGACAAGTGTCATTTTTAAGTAATGAAATTAAGAGGAGACCTTATCTCATATCACACACAAAATGAATTTTAAGTGATTTGAAATTTAAACATTAAAACATAAAGCTGCATATTGGAACTAGCTTATAATATTTTGTTTTCTTTTTCCAATACCCACCTCCTTTTACCTCTTATAAAACAAACATATACGGGATACTGTGGTTCACTGCCTAAACCCTCCTTTAGGAATCATGCTCTGTTCATCCAGCTTCCTGAGGTATTAACTGATAAGGGTACTGTATTAGCTACTTTTCAATGTCTGTGACAAAATACTATGACCAAGGAAAGCTATAAAAGAAAGCATTAGATTGGGCTTAGAGTTTCAGAGGGCTAGAGTCCATCGAAACGGGTCAACATGGCAGCTAGGATCAGGCATATGGGCACTGGAGCAGCTAAGAACTCACAGCCCCGTCCATAAACAGGAAGCGGGGAGCTAGCATACTGGGAATGGCATGAGTCTTTTGAAACCTCAAGTCTGCCTCTAGTGACAGACTTCTTCCAACATGATCACATCTCCTAAGCCTTCCCAAACAGTTCCACCAACTGAGGACTCAATGTTCAAACTATGAGCCCATGGGAGCCATTCTCATTCAAAGCACCATAGGTACACTGAGAATTCCTTCTTGTGACATACCCTCAACTTGGATGACTCTCAGGTGGAGGCAAAATACCCATAGGAGACATTTGACAGTCTCCAAAATAAAGATATTTTGATTGCAATGATGAAGAAAATTATGGAGTTTAGTTGGGACAGGTTACACATATTAATACATATTGTAAAGAGCACAGAAGACAGCCTCTTCCCCAACAAGCAATTAAAAGGTCCAAAACACAAAAAACACTACTGAAGAATCTTGAATCAGGGCACTTTGGATCAAGTTTTTAAAAACCTGGCCCTGCTCTTTTTGTGGCAACTCCTAGATGGTTAGCCACGTCAAGATGAGGTTGAACATGTCCTTCCTAGTCACTGGCTGTCAGATGCACTAAAGTGGACAATGATTCCAAGCTTCATACTTTCTATGAGAAGCACGTGGCCATACAAGTAACTGCTGATGCTTTGAGTGGAGAATGGAAGAGTTGCATGATCTGAACCAGTGGTAGGAATGACAGACAAGGTTTTCCCATGAAGCAAGGTGAGTTGATCCTGGGCATAGTGCTCTTGCTGTTGAGTAAAGGACATTTTTTATATAGACCAAAGAGAACTGAAGAGAGGAACCCTAAGTGTATTCACAGACACACTGTACATGATATCTAAGTGTTCTAAACTTAGTTATTGTAAAGAAAGGAGAGACGGTATTCCTGGACTGAAAGATAGTACCGGGCCTTGGAGGTTGAGGCCCAAAAGAGCTAGCATAATCTGAAAGCTTTTCAATCTCTCTAAGGAAGATGATGTCCACCAATATGCTGTCAGAAATGCTTAAACAAAGAACGTAAGAAGCCAAAGCACCTAAGGGTCTTGTTACTCCATGTGTCCTGCAACACAGACATCAACACATTGCTCTGAAGAAGCAATGCACCAAGAGAAACGAGAAACAGGCTAGAGAGTATGCTAAGTTTTTGGCCAAGACAATGGAAAAAGCCAAAGTAAAACCCAGGAACAGGTTGCCAAGAGACGTGGACTGTCCTCACTGACAGCTTCTACTTCTAAGTCTGATGCAGTCTGAAATAAGAGTCTTTAAGAGTCACAAATAAATGACCAGACTTTGAATCTCAAAACAGCAAGGACAAAATCCTGCCCGTCACCTCAGTTTGAGAATAGCTTTGAATACCAGCATCATCTAGGGGATTGGCTGGGGTTTATGCTGCAGCCACGTTATACCTATATATGCTATCTATAAATTTTCCCAATATCTATCTATCTATCTATCTATCTATCTATCTATCTATCCATCATCTTTCTACCTACACATATCCTCATGAAACAGGCAACTTTCTATCTCAGAGTCTATTTCCCAGAAACCTGCCCTAAGACAGTAGACTCCAAGAATACAGCTAGGAATCTCAGACACTTGAGAGGCACAAGAAGACTATATATATAAAGATTATGGAAACAGTTTGACTACTTGCTGGATGCTATTACTATATTTAAAATAGAACCAAAGGTGAAAAGATAACTCATCACGAACTAAATGGAGTGTGGAAATCAGAGGTCTCCTTTGGCCATGTGTCATTCTTCTTTCCTACAGCTAGAGGCCCGTGATCTGGACTCAGTTGTAAGGGCAGAAGGGTGACAAGGAAAGAGAACTTTTGAACATAAGAACATGTCCTACACCGATATCAAGAGCTTTATTGGGAGTGGAATTCTGAAACTTGAGATGGGGTCATATGAGTTGCTGCTTTTAAGAACACAGAAAATAGCTCAGACTGAATGTCAAGGCCTGCTGAAAACGGACCACTCTACTTTTTGCTAATGGCTAGTGTCTCTTACTCGTCACTAACGATGCTTCTGAAGGCTTCTGTTTACTAGATCACACAAGCCCTGCAGAGAATCCACCTACATTTCCTTTCTGAAAACTAGGCTAAAATCAAGAATCAAGTTACCACATGACCCAAACAGGGAAGTGCTGAGCCTATAAGGAAATGGAATAAATACTAAGCATCTTTGGGACACAGACAGATGGCTGGAGGCCAAGCCAGTACCCCAGGACCTAAAGAGTCAGGATGAAAGGAAAGAATGGAAAGCTGGATAAAGGAGAGTTTTAAAATATAGGAGCATTCTCCTAAGACATAAAGTTTAATTCCCAGCAAGGACCCTAGGAGACAATGACAGCATGATGAGGGAAGTTGGAAAAAGTAAGGGTTCAGATTAAATGTGAAGTGCTTGACAATGGTGAATGAGCATGCCATCACAAATACATGGCACAAAAATAAAATAGGTCCCAATAAGTGATATGTATCGGGGAGACCTGCATGGAACTCTATTCACTACAGCAGTAAAGAATGGACCAGGGCAGACCATGACTGCTGAGCAGCTCAGTGACAGCTGCCTTCTGTGATCTGTGACTCAGGAAGGATTTTTTTATTACAGAAGTGCCAGTCATAGGACAGTGGTGGTGATATAGAAACTATGCTGTCAAAAGCAAGATGATCGCTGCCTATGGCGTACCCACCTATAATTCTAGCATTTGAGAGGCTGCGGAGGGAGAATGGAGAACTTGAGGCCAACAAGAGCCTCACGAGAGACTCTATATCCCCCAAAGGGCAACATGAAACCAGTTGCAACAATGAGAAATTCTGGAGGAGTAGCATTCAGATGGTTTGACAGTAAAAGAGCTGTGGAGACAATTAGTAAAATGCAGTGTTCCCAGGGGCAGGGTAGATGGGCAACTGGCAAGGACATTGCCTCATTTGCACACCAAGAATGAATGATGGAGATGCTGAGGGCAGCCAACTCAATCGGGGGAAAAAAAGTGTTCTTTTTTAGTTTCTGAGTCTGAACCAATTCTCAGACACTTGAGTCCACTTGTAAAATGAGAGGCTTTGGCTGAGCAGCCTCATGGTTAGAGTATAATACAATGATTCCCCAGGCCTCCCCCAAAGCATCCTACGACCACATGCTAAAATAACTGCAGAATAGATAACAGAGAATACACAGTTTTTAAAATGATGATTGGATATAGGGTTTAAGTTGACAGTGATACCTAGAGATCTCCACTGTTTGACTAATCCTCTTGTTTTGGGGGAATGCTGGAGTCATATGAAGTATGAGGCCTTAACCAGTTCATTCTGGCCATTGACACTGAGACCCAGTCAGTGACTATTCTGATGACATATGAATAACTGTTTGTGGTGAGTGCAGTTGGTGGCTGGAAGAACCCTCACCTTGGCTCATTCCATAAAGTGAGCTATCAAACACGTGAAGTCTAAGTAGAATCCTTTCACCCCATTTCACCACTCAATCATGCTATCAGTCAATAGCGTGATCAGACCTTGAGGAGAATCGTAAAACACTGTCAGCTTGAAGACAAAGGATGTGGGGGTGCATGCTGTACTTTTGTACTCCCTGCCTCATTCTTTACTGCAAGATGGCACATGCAGCAGTCATAGCCTAAGAGCAGCGTGGTGATGGTGCTCTGGGATCCATCGCTCTCAGAGATGAGAATGCTAGTTTCGGTACCTAGATGGGCAGGGCTTCTAACAAAGGTGAAAGGGATCTAGAATAGTTAATACATTGGAAAATTACTCTCGGCTTGTGGCCCTCGAGACTGAATACAGTAGCAGGAGCTACACATGTTCCTATTTCTTCTTCTTTCCTGATTATATACAAAAAGAAACGCTAACAAGAATCCCGGAGATCCTGCTTCTACGTGGAAGGAAGCGGCTGTGAGAGGCAGGCCGTTCCAAAGAGGCACAAGTTGCACGTGGTGGACTCTTCTGCGCTACCCTGCACATTCCCTCAGGGCTTCTGCACTCGTTCTCTCTAGGTCTTAGGAGTGTTAAAGGTTAAATTTCTTCTCTGGAAATTTCCCTAGCCAAAGTAGACAGTCTCACTCCAGGTTATGTCCCTTCTATCACACAGACTTCATTCAACAAGCAGGCATCCTTATAACTACATCTGGGACCATTCTGAAAGGCCGTTCTAGCCCCGGGGGCTCTCCGTCGTACTGGATGGGAGTTTCAGTATAAGTACATCAAAACCTAATGCTCTCCACGGAGCCTTGCAAAGATAGGAACACCCTCTCCTTCCCCAAAGTGCACATCCCAGAGAATTCCTGGATGCAATGTCCAATCGAGAGTCTATTACCAAAGAAGCTAACGTTAGACAGTATGCCGCCCCTTTGTATAATAACTGCAAGGGGTGTGTGTTTTCCAGTGAATTAAAACAGTGAAAGGGAATGCTTTAGGAAGACATCTTTGCCCAGGCCTTGTTTATGCCTCACCTGACCTACTCGAATAGATTGCACTGAGTGGGACCTGCATGGCAGTGAGGTATGCAGCTTTGCATGCTTCTCAATAGGAGTTCTCAGTTTAGCATTGCTCTGACGTTCCAAATTTTTATTAAAAACTCCAAAAGCTTCAACCCTCTAGATGCCTTAAAAGTCAAGCATAAAGCATTGCTAATCTGGAAAGAGAGAGAGAGAAAAACCCTTTCTTGCCTTCTACCACTCAGCACTTAGTAGGGATCAGCCAAACAGTGAGTTTCAGAGCTGCCAAGACAAACCTGAAGGGTAGCACATCTACGTGACCCGAGACAAAACCAGACAGGCACAGGGGATATTGCCTGCAGCTTATAATCTTTCTGGCTCCTTAAAGCATGGACATTCTTGAGAATCTCTCAATTTTAACAGACACATCCCTCCAAAATGTATTTTGATGCATAAGTGAGACAGACTAAGATCCCCTTGTGGGCATGGGATGGGATTGTGATGAACGAATTGAAAACTAAGAGAGAAATACAATCAGCGACAAGGCCAGCTCTTCCTGTTTTACTCACACTAGCCCGGGCTCCAGGTTACTGTCTAGACTATTATTAGCCCTGTCAGCAGCTGGCCCCACAGCCACCCTCGCTAAAGTCCACAAGTAAGTGGCAGGTGATCTCCTCAGGCTTTTAACAGGCTATCAGGTCACACACAGTACTTTTCTGAGAAAAACTCACTTATGTATCTCATCACTGATCAAATTCAAGTACTTTATATTTACAGTTTAAAAGCCCAAAATGGGTTAGTTTATCATAGCCCAGGTTCATGACACTGACGCATGTGCTCGTACCGAGTGGCTATGAGCACGGTGCTCTTCGATTTAAGTGCAGGAAGCTTTTATTTTTGAATTTCTACCTACTCATGGCAATACATCAAACAATCAGTTTTAATATCTTTAGGGTTAAGTGCACTCATGCAATTTAGAATTAAATGATTTTTATTAAGCACTTTTTACAGACTATCTACATGCTACACAGCTCTACTGACTAAGGATCATGGTGACTGGCAAAACAGCAGCCCCCATGAATTAGGGAAACATTAGTGAAATGCATTTTCTGAATACATCACAGAGTGCATTCAATATTAAGTAACTCAAATGTCACAAGAGTTCAAATGAAAATGTTCCCCTACAAAGCAAATACACAGGAACCCTGTGAGCTATATTGAATTTTAATAGCGGCACTTTCCTGGTTTATTGCCTTTCTGCTTCTTCAGTCCTATATTTCCCCCTAAAATCCACCCTCACCATCCAGAACTCAGTTTGTAAATCTAGAGAAGTGATTTCTCTTTAATGCTCCTGGGAAGGGAAACAGGAAGTAGACAATTTACCCAAAGATACCCTTGGGAAAAAACTGCAGTCAAGCTGCTTGCCAGCAGAGGGCAGCACAAATCTGTGGCCTTGCACATGCTCAGATACCCTTTCCTTTTGAAAGTCAACGATATCAACCAACCAGAACCCCCAGAGCTCCCAGGGACTAAACCACCAGCCAAAGAGGACCCATGGGTCTAGTTGCGTATGTAGCAGAGGATGGCCTTGTCTGGCATCAGTGGAAGGAGAGGCCCTTGTTCCTGTGACGGCTCAATGCCCCAGTGTAGGGAAATGCTAGGGGGGTAAGGTGGGAGTGGGTAGGTGCGTGGGGGAGCACCTTCATAGAAGCAGGGGGAGGGGGGATGGGATAGGGGGTTTGTGGAGGGGAAACCAGGAAAATGGATAACATTTGAAATTAAATAAATAAAACATCCAATAAAAAATAAAATAAAAATAAATAAAAATGAAAAGAACTCATTCCTTCATAGAAAGAAAGAAAGAAAGAGAGAGAGAGAGAGAGAGAGAGAGAGAGAGAGAGAAAGAAAGAAAGAAAGAAAGAAAGAAAGAAAGAAAGAAAGAGAGAGAGAAAGAAAGAAAACAAACTGAAAAGAGAGGTGGGGTATTGCAGCAGGTATCATCAGAACACCGTGTGGTTTTGGGAACTCTTCATTCAGATCGTATCTCCAATTTATGGATACTCGAACAACATGAAGAAAAACTCCTCTTTCCTTCCATTCAGCTGAATGTGGTTCATTGTAAAGATCATTTAGAGACACACCTGGGCTTTCTCTAAGATTTTTGGATGAGTCCTCTTATTGGTTGTCCAACGCGGTGTGGTCAATCTTGAAGTCATATTCTGCATACAAAACAACAAAACTGGACCCACAAGATTGTATTTATGTATAAATGTGCATGCATGTATGTATATATGACATATATGCAAAGAAGAAGAGGGTATCAACTTGAGAGTGAAGGGGCATGGGAGGGATTTAAGGGACGGTAGCTGGGAGGGGCTGGACGGATGAAACGTAGAGAGGACATGATGCAATTCTCTTTCAATTAAAAACATTTAAGAAAAGAGTCTTCAGAAAAAAAATCACAGAAATTTCTTTTTTGCTCAGAGGGGTTTTGTGTTTTATTATAGAGTCCTGGGGCTTATAGGGAGATTCTCTTCCCCACCCCCACCCCCAAAGACAAATCATATCTAGATATTTAAAAGAAATTATTCAATTTGTGTCTACATGAACAAGAAAACCTTTCTTTACCTGTAGAAAGGTATCTACAATTAAAAAGATGTTAAGAGGAGCCACTTGCCCTGTGTGAGCTAACACCTACTTCCGCTAACTCAAATAGTTGCTTTTGGAAGGACGTCTAATCTCAGCTATAGGAGAAATCCGTTTTCCAGTATATTGAGCAGGGCTTGATGTTAGTGGAGTCCTTAGGGCAAACCTACATCAATAGATACATTGTTTCTTTTATGGAGCATTAGTGTTGTAAGTTGAATGGTCTTTGTAACAATTGAACTTGCCTGCAAGGATGACACATTTCTCAACAAAGAGGATACAATACTGTTGCTAAATATTTCTTCAGGAAATGAAATGGTCTTCTGAATACTTCTGAGTGAGGAACATCAGCACATCACCAGGTCACTGTAATGTTACTTGAGTTTGCAAGTGAAAACTCCCAAAGGAGTCACGTGATGCCTCCTCCAGAGGGTGGAGGTGATGATGATTGCTCACAGGAGGGCCACAGGGAGAGTTGAAGAGAGATCTAGGATACTGAGATGACAACACAAGGACTCAGGGGATTCAAAACATACAGATTTAGACAAAATACTCTAATAAATTATCATGATTTGAATAGTTAACACTACCAGTGTATACATGAATTTCCTCATTAGCACCTTTTCTGCAGTACACTTTTTTTACCTGCTATGCTAGATTATCCTAAAATATCACTATTAATAGTTTTTAATTTAATTTTTATGTAGTCAAATTTACTAGTTTTTTTTCCAGTATTTGGATCAGGTTGAGATCTCTCTCTCTCTCTCTCTCTCTCTCTCTCTCTCTCTCTCACACACACACACACACACACACACACACACACATGCACACGCACCATGCACACTAAACCTTGAGTACTGTTCTAAAGATGAGGAAAATGAGCTGTAGAAGCCACAGTGGCACAATTTATAGGGAAGAGAGATCAACCTTGGCTACCTGAGGAAGGACTCCTCCTGACCGGTGCACCATGCCTATGCCCAGTGAGACTTCCACAGCTCACTGATCACACTCATGTTCATGCTTGGCTGCTGAACGGTGAAATCACTGCATTCCAGGGTGGCTGCTTTTACAAGCCTTTGAAGGCAGCGCACTGTGGAGAGGAGGCTGTCCATAACTTCCCTCGAGAATATCATAAAAGCCCTTGGACTCTGTCTTAAGCCAGTCTACGTATTTGCACACATGGACACATACACACATGTGGGAACATATGCACACACCATCACACACCAGATGTCAAAAAAGGATGCAGAGACTTGTACACTCATTATTGTGTCACTTCAGCATGAGCCAGTAAACACATTTTTAGTTACCTGGAACCTGGATTGGATACTTACTGTTTGGTTTTGTTTGTTTGTTTGTTTGTTTTGTTTTGTTTTTTATTTGATTTTCTAGAGAACAGTATAGTTTGATTATATTTGTATTTGTAGCCAGGTGACAATGACCTATTTAATCAATACATTTAAAGGCTAAGGGGTAAGCTATCTTATTCAGGTTCTTCAACAAAGCTTATGCTAATTTAACTCGACATGTAGCATTTCAGGTTAATATGATTTGGGTCACATGTATCATTTTTTAAAAATTGATGTTTTTGTTGCTGGTTTCTCCTGACATTTCTGAACTACAATATGGAATGTGATACTTCAACAAAGAAGGTAATTCTCACTAGTGAGGGTAATTAATGGCTATTTGATCATATTACAGCATAGAAACAATGTTTTTGCCACACAATAGGTTTCCTAATTGGTGAACCAAAGATGACCATGTTCATTTTCTGCCCATAGAGATTTCCTACTGTGCATGGCATTATCTCTTAATACTGTGCTCACGGCGAAGGATGGTCATAGCTAGTAAGAAAATTAATTTCCGTGCTTCAACGATCATTATAAAAGACCTAATAATGCTAATTTAGATTTAGGATGAATCATCTAATTAGTTAATTATGCAGGACCTTGCCGTCAGCCTTCCACAATGGAGTGTGCTGTTGGAGGTATTTGATAAGGATGAACAATAGCAAGGGAAAGGAAACGGATGAGCGCCGACCCCCGTGAGTGCGCGTGATGTTTATAGTTGGAAAGGCTCAAGCAGACGCAGTTGCTTTGCTCAGAATCAGAACCAAACAGCACCCTCTACCACCAATGTAGTTATTTCATCTCTACTTTATTAAGATAAAAAAAATTAATGGTCTATTCTTCAGCTCTATAATCCTTTAAAAATGTATTTAACCATTTGGTTTCTGAAGTTCAAAATACTGCCACAAATTTATTATCATTTGGTTTTTCTTAAGAAAAAAAATTCTACCATGGAGATGAAAATTACCACCACCACCACCACCACCACCACCACCACCACCACCACCACCGCCGCCTGTCTAATTTCTCTTAACTGCAGCATCACATCTAACTTAGAAAATGTATATGTAGGCCATGAAAAAAAGATGTGAGTTTCTAATTTTAATTAGCTTGCCTTGCTGGTGGTCCCACATAGCTGGGGACCCAGAGAGGCTAGTTATTTCTCCCCTTTCAGCTTTTGTTATTGCACACTAATGGGTTTTTGTATTTTCATTCTGTCTTCATGTGAGAAGTACTCTGTCTCTTCGGTGGGTTTAGCTGCTTTTTCTAGGTCTTACCAAACATCCTGATTCCTTCCAGGGGGTTGGGGAGAACAGGACAAGTACCACAACAACCAGGATATCACATGTTTCTTATTTGACTACAACACAATTGCGGAGAAAGAATAGAACATCTACCTTTACCAATGGGGTGAATTGTGCCTTTTCTAAATGCCAGCTTGGAATAACTAATTTAAAATGTTTTTGTGTTACAAAAAGAGAAAGTATTGAACATGATTACAATAAAAACTATCTAATGGTTGAATGGGAGTTCAATACTGTCTTAGAGTTTGCAAAACCACAATAGATTTTTCTTTCTGTCAATTCAAATATTCATAGGTCATCCAGTCTGGCCTTCTACCACAGTGAACCTATAATTCCTTATTTTAAAATATTAATTAACTTTTAAGCAAAAGTCCTTTAGTTCTGGATCCAGTGGTGCCTATATGAAGGAAATAACAGGACTGGGGTAAAGAATGGTGTGTCTTGGAATAGGTATTGTTTGCCAAGCTGTAGCCAAGAGCCCTACAGAAAGCAGAAAAAGACATTATAGAAGAGTGAGCAGACATTTTTACAAGGTCACTTTATTCAGACTGGAAAGTGGCCAGCACAATGTCATTATTTACAACAGGATCTGGGAACACTTGAGGAAATTACAGACCATTTAGTTTTGATTCCATTGTGGGGGGCAAAGTCTTAGGAAGTATTTTAGGAGATTAAATGGGGAACCCTGAGAAAAGCACAGCTTGATCAAGGATAGCCAATGCAGCTTCTGAAATGAAAGTCATGCTTCGATAATTTTTTGACTTCTTTAAGGAAGTGAATGCCAAGAAAAGCAAATGAGTGCTTTAAAACTCTCTACTCTAGATTTCCAGGAGATGTTTGTTAAAGTTTTGCTTGACGAGGTCACACACAAAGAAGTGGTTTTTAAAATTGGAGAAATGCTGAGGACAAAGATTAATTGTGCCTTATATTAATTTTAAAATAAGAAGAAATCGAGGACCAGAAGAATTTTTGCTGAGACAAAATCCCACTGTATCCACCAGCAGAGTCACCATTAGCTTTATATTTCTGTGAATTTATAATGTAGACTTTTCCTATAAGGTAATGAAAAAAAAGAAATCTGTGATATTGCAAAGACATATCAGTTAATAAAAATAATGCTGATTTAGATTTATCTAAGTACACAGAAAACTAGACAAACAGAAAAAAATATAATAATATGGACATCTAGGTTTCTAGTAAGGAGAAAAACATGTTGGGCTTGGAATCTCAACTCTAGCAATCACGGAACTCCTCTTTGGACTGGGGAGTCAGATTCTTATGGCATGTTGGCTTCATGGGCAAGCCCTATATGGCCTCAGGAAGGGAAAGAGAGGCTTGAGCATCTTCTGGGCCCAAGAAGGATCTGAAATGGATGTTATTCAGTGTCCCAATATAGGTGAATTGTGGGAGAGAGGTGGATAGGCAACCTGGAGTACACACATACACACACACACACACACACACACACACACACACACACACACAGGGTTAGCTAGAAGCAGGTAGAAAACAGATCAAAAAGGAGCAAATGGCATCACAGTACTGCAGTGTAAGTCCTCCAGGTCGTTTTCATTTCTAAAACACTATGGCCTTAGGGAATCCTCCAAAAATCTTTCCTAATTAGACAGAAAGGATATTCTGGGTAAACCATCAGGGCTACCCAACATGGTCTACATGGTATGACAAGACAGCTGGAAGACATGTTCACAGTGTCATTTATTGAATACATATGATGCCAGAGAACTGTATTTTTTAAAACCCATGTTCATTTATCTTAACATCCCCCCCAAGCCAGAAAAGTGGGGAGCTATTATAATTATATCCTTTGGCAGTTGAGGAAATTGGATTAGAACGAGACTACAGCTTGCCTAAGATTCACACAGCATGTAAATGAAAGCTAATGGAGCCAGTTATTTTAAGCCACTGTATGAAAGTCCTAATCCACCTGGTTATGATTTATCTGAGGTAGTGACAATATAAGAACATTTACTCCAGGTCTTTTTGCTACTTTTTAGAAGTAGAAGGGGAAAACACTACAGACACCCAGTGCAAGCCTTTATAAGCAGTATGTGAGAAATAGAGACCTAATATCATGCTGTCTCCCAGGAAACCAGTTCTGTCTATCAAACTTTGGCAGCTGTTAGTCTGTAAGATGGCAAGAGAGTATGTTTGCCACTGTCCCCCCCCCCCCACCCTAGCAGAGGGCTGTGAGCCTGGAGTCTCATGGTGGCATTTGGGTTAAAATAGGCCCTCTCACTCAATAAGCCAGCTCAGAGGATCAGCAAAGTTTTGCAGTAAGAAGAATAGAAAAAGAAAAAAAGATATCGTCATGTAGCATTATCAAGGAAGGAATTCCTTCTGACCAAAAAAAGTGGGGGGAATATAAAATAGAACAGGAAGTATTGAAAGCACCAATTCTTGAGTGGCTAGAATTGGTTAATACTGTGGACCACACTGTTATTTTTTATCTTTGGTAGCCTTGTTAACAGAATTCTTAAACAGATGCATAGGTCTTTTATTGACTAAACAATGAATTCATTTTAACGTGTAATCTGCTGTTTGCTATAAGAACTCTAAAAAGATAACACATTTAATTAAATGCATCAGAACTTCAGAGGTATCAACACACTCTTCAAAGGATCCAGGGGGAAACTAAGCAATTACACATTCAAATGAACGCACCCATAATGGACTGGAGATTATTAGTTGTAAACACCTCAATCAACTCAATGAATGTTTTTTTGAGCCTCCTACTACTCCATAATGCACTGGGACTATCTCTGTGAGGAATACAAAGATGAGTCCAACAAGCCTCTGTGTTAAAGAAGCATCATCATTTATTAAAGGAGATGAAAAGTACAGGAATGGCCACAATCCAAGTTCTACTACCTTGAAAGAGTATCACTGGGTCTTTGGGGAGTTCAGATGGCCTCCAGACTCTTAAAATCTCCTTATAGAGATGACGTTTGAGGTGAGACTGGAATTGTGACGTTTTCTTTTAAGGCTTAGAACATTCTCATTTTGAATCTTCATCTTCTCAGAGAAATAAGGATGATAATAGCACTCACAGTAATATTTACAGGATCAACCCAGTGTTATGGACAATTAAACAATGGCTGCTTCTCAAAAGCTGCACTCTTGCTGCTACCTATTGTTGACTCATTTGCTAATATTGTTAGTGTTGCCTTCAAAGACTCTAAAGCGATAAAGCATCAGTCTTACAGGGAGCCACACAAAGGTAGACCAGAAGTATGAATGTTCTGTGTGCTTGTGTTGAGTCCCTGGCTATTTGCACATTAGTACTGTATGTGGAGGTGGACCACTTGTCTATAGGGTTACCTCTTGTCTATAAGTAGAGGCTAAGAAGCATAGCATTCTCTTAACTTGTCCAATGAAACTCCTGTCAGCTATCTGAACTTTTCTCACCCTACTGTCCTAGTTTGGTTAGGGCCTGTATTACCACCTCTTTACAGCATTGATCATTTATTCCACCTGACCACTCAATGTCTAAGCTTTCTTTCACAAAGTCTGCTGTTCTTTTGTCAGACCGCCCTCAGATTAACTTTCCTAAAGTTCAGCTCAAAGTATTTTGATCAAAAGTCTTCCATGGCTTCCTGCTGGTCTAAATAGACAATATGAACCCCAGAGTCTTCTTCTATCTTAGACTCATCATAGATAGACCTAGTGCATTGTCTAGCCTTAAATCCCATACTATTCCTATGTCTTCATATTCACTGCTGTATCACTTGCTGGATGAAATACTCAGTAAATCAGCATATGTAGCAACCACTCATCAACATCTGCCCAGTTCAACTTCAACCCTTGCCAGCTAACTTGACATATTGTTTGGTACTATTCCTGGTTAAGTTCATAGGTATATTCTTCAGGATAAGAAACTTTAGCTTACAACGTGATCCAACTTGATACAATATTGCTTCATGCATTGACCTTTGCTTATTTTAGGCATTTAATACCTTGTATAATTATATATAATATTGATAATAGTAACACCATTTTATTAACTACTTCGTATCTTATGTTATTTAAATCTTTGTATGTATTATCTTACTTTACTCTCTCAAAACTCCTCTGGAATGATTATTAAGATTGGCCCCATGGTGTATGTAGTGAGTTGAATAAAAATGACCCACATGGTTCATAAATTTGAACGTTTGGTCCTGAGTTAATGGACTGTGTTGGGAAGGCTTAGGATGTATGGTCTTATTGGAGGAGGCTTGTCACTGGGGGTAGGCTTTGAAGTTTCAAGACCACACACTAAGCTCAGTCTCTTTATCTCTCTGTCTGTCTCTGTCTCTCTGTCTCTCTGTCTCCCTGTCTCTGTCTCTCCCCCCCCCTTTCTCTCTCCCCCCCACGCCTCTCACCATCTAACTTACAAATAAGATGCAGCATACTCTCAGCTACTGCTCCAGTACCATGCCTGCTTTCCTGCTGGTACTCTTCCACTGTGATGATCATAGACTCACCTTCTGAACTATAAGCAATCCCCCAATTAAGTGCTTTCTTTTGTAAGTTACCTTGGTCATAGTGTCTTTTTACATCATTAGAAAAGTAACTAAGACAGAGGAGAAACAGACTAAGACACAAAGAGTAATTTGTTCAAAGTTACAGAACTAATAAGTTGAACTCAAATGATTTTACTCCTGGTTCTCTCAGTGAATATAGAACACATCACACTAGCTCCAATATTATAAAAGATATTTTTACAATCTATAACCTCTTTTACTCACTAAATGGCTTTTATCTTAGGCTCTTCCTTTCAAAGAGTGAAAGACACGGTTCGATGATGAACCCACATTGTCTAGTGAGTCTTACGAGCAAAGATTGGAGAATAGCAGCTTATTCCTCCTCAGCAATGTGAAAGTCTCAGAAACACAGCCTTTTAGTGAAAATAAGGGTAAACAACTGGGAATGTGGTCTGGGCATTTTTTAGTATGTAACACTGGTGAATTCCAAGTGTCAATGGACCTACCACATGGTTACATAACACAAGTAACAAAACAGGGGCATTGAGCTATCCCATTGCTCTTCGTTTAGTTTTATGCTATCCCGTGCTATTTTATGCTAACACATACTTGTTTAGTTGGGGTTGGGGGGTTGGTTTGGTGGATTCTCTGCCTCAGTTATTTAGACAGAAAGTTCCATCCTGCAGACAGTCTTACCTGACTTTCTTCAGTAGATGTTTCAGTCTTAGTTTATTTGTCCAATGCCCCAAAGAAGAATTTGGATGCATACAGTTTACCTAGGAGATGGTTCTAGGCGCCAGGAGTAACAGAGTGGAGCGAGAGCAATAGAAGTCTATTGTTGGGGGATTATTGGGCAGAAGTAGCAAAATTGGCTGTGCCTCAGGGGATTTTTGGGAAGCATACAGTCTCACCCCAGAACTGCCCTCCGAAAGGCAGAAGACTACAGCGCCTGTCTGCTGTTCTGATACCCCAGTGCTTGAGAATGTAATGGAGACATCAACCCTTCTGTGCATACACTACTCTTGAGAGCATGCCCAGTAAGCTACTACATCTTTGAGAAGGCTCTGGAGTAACAAAAAGCAAAAATAATAACAACAACAACAACAACACATTTTTTTAAATGTAAAATACGGTGCTGAGCTGTGTCTGAACTAGCTTGAAGACTCACCATAGTCACGGCTATAGTCAGTAGTAGGTGGAGAGGACCTAATATGGGCCTGGAATTTTTCTCTTATATCAGCTGGAATGAATAAAAAATTTAAATGCCCACAAAGCACCTAGGGATTTAGTTCTTTGGATTACTTATAAAATAAACCCATAGTATTATCATCTTGAGTAATTCCATTACAGTGCTCATACTGACTCTTTCCTATTTAAACATTTTGATAATATATACCAAGATACTCTACTCCTAAAATAACATGTCTGGATATCATCAAGCTTCTTGGAATTTAAAATAAATGTCTGAAGATACTATTAAAGACGATGGTCAAAAATAAGATAGACATGGTGATACATGCCCTTAATCTCAGCACTAGGGAGGCATAGCTGGGTGGATCTCTGTAAATTAGAAGCCATCCTGGTCCATATAGGCCTGTATAGTAAAAGACCCTGCCCCCTCAAAAACTTGCAAATACAAATATGAAATGTTGTAATATCATTACAAAGAACTTAATGAAGACACAGAAGATGGCAGCTAGTAAGCTGTTTGTTTTTCTGTGACTGAGTTGAATTTAAGTTCTGCAGCCTCAGGATTTCTCCCTCGGCTTCACCTACATGGAGT
>NW_021604577.1:12441212-12522306 GCF_004785775.1 Grammomys surdaster
ACCTCAGGAAAGAAGAGATGCTTCCAGGTTTCCACACTGAAGTAGAGCGTCTATATACCCCCATAAATGGGGCTGAGAGAAGACTCCCCACTTCTCAACGCACTGATCCAGGACTTAAGAGTCTGGGAGCTGCTCAGTAGAAGGCTGGGAAATGAGA
The DNA here is from genome assembly GCF_004785775.1 of Grammomys surdaster. NCBI lineage: Eukaryota > Metazoa > Chordata > Mammalia > Rodentia > Muridae > Grammomys > Grammomys surdaster. Next base: position 12,441,370 of record NW_021604577.1, read on the forward strand.
AGTCTTGCTCCCTCCTGAGGAAGGCTTTCCAGTTAGGGTCTTAGGAAAGAGAGTCCTGCGTTCTTGTCTAGAACAGAGTCTCTTCTCTAGTGATTTAGACAAAAGATTCTACCTTGTATACCCTCTTACCTGATTTTCTTCAGTAGACATTTCTTCGTTTGGCCATTTTCATTTAGGGCCAGTTTCTGAGACCTTGAGTGTTTGTTTGGAAGACTTTTCCCTCATTTTTCTTTTAAAGTCTTGGCTGCTTTACCAGAATGGTTCATCAAAAATCTTTGTACTATTGTGGCAGAGATTAATTGAATATTTTGAGAAAAGGTTTTTCTGTGTAGCCTTAGATAGCCTGGAACTCATTATATAAACCAGACTTGTCCCAAATTTGTGAACTATCCTCCTGCCACGGCGCTGGCAACCTGAGTTAGGATGACAAGCATAGGCCAGTTTGCCCAGTTGCAGAAGTCAAACACACAGTTGAGCATGCAGTTCGGTTTCTAAGTGTCAGACTCCTGCACTATTCATAATTTCAGTCTTTCCTAAATTCCCACCATTTATTTTCTTAGCCTGGAACCTCCTTGCCCTTAGCATCAGCATGACTTACTCCCTTTATCCCTCAGTGCTGACATGGCTTACTCCCCATCTTCAGCAATACTGACATGGTTTATTTCTTCTTCATGTGATTATTCAATGAACTCTTTTCTCTTTAAATAAAGTCAACCCTTTGCCATCCCAACAAAAGACAAATAGCAACTCTTGCCTTCCAGATAATCTTCCCCTCCGGCATTCATGATTGTTGATTCTCAGAGTGTAGTCTAGATTGGTCCAAAAGTTTCCACAGTAATCTAGCATTTAATACACATGAGCACACATGCATGTACATGTGTATGTGAGCTTACATGTGTTTCTGTGTATATGTATGTATATGTGTGTGTGTGTGTGTGTGTGTGTGTGTGTAAAGGAAGGCCATGAATAAAAGAGGAAGGAAAATATATGAGAGGGTTTGACAGTAGGAAAGGGAACCGGAAATGAAAATCATACTATAATGTTAAAAATATACCTTTCATTTACTACTGAATCCTTACTATCTTAAAGAATCAGTACATAGTAAGCCCTACAATTGTTATTGTGACAATAATCTTGGCACTCTTGTTTATTAAATCTTTTGGTGCAGTTCTATTAGTAGTAGTAGTAACAATTAACAAAATAATTAACAATGTTTCTTCTACTTCCAGGTGTGAAGAGTGAGATTTGGAGACGGTAGGTAAATACAAACACTGGAGAAGCACAAACTGCACCACCACTTGACTAAACTTCATTTATTCCCAAAATACTTATATTTTAATAGTGTAACCTTTAAAATATCAAACATCTTCAAGTCAGGCAACTTTTCAGATATGAGAATCATTATTTAAAGAATCATTTATTTTATATATATGAGTACACTGTAGCTGTCTTCAGACACACCAGAAGAGAGCATCAGATCCCATTACAGATGGTTGTGAACCACCATGTGGTTGCTGGGAATTGAACTCAGGACCTCTGGAAAAGCAGACAGTTCTCTTAACCACTGAGCCATCTCTACAGCCCTGAGAATCATTTTTTTTTTTAAAGAGGGGTTTGATTTTTGTGTGTTTACTTGCTCTGCTCATGGCTATTTGGCGGTGTGCGCTGAGTTAAACGGGACAGAATGTCCAGCAATGTACAATGATGCACAATTCTTAGCTTACAGGAATTACAGTAGAACAAACAAGAGGGACATCAACCAGCCTCAACGTAAGTTACCAGAAACCTAGTCGCTCTGGGAAGAGATTCCCATTACTAATTACTCACTGCAAACTCTAGTGTCTTCTCTGAGGACAGACAATTAAACACTGAGAACGTTTATTAGCCCAGAGTTTATGTGAAAGTTATGGAGCCTTAATTCTATATTGCTCATAATAAAGGAGTCTGATTAGCTTACTTAGTCATAACACAAGAAACTGGCCTTTCCTGAAAACCAGGGAGACAGGTAGCACAGAGGGGCAGCTGTAGAAATGGCAAATCAAGACAACATCTCAATTTGTGTCTATTATATAAAAGAAAAAGTGATTTAATAAGACTGTATTAAACAATGAGATACAAAATTCCAATAGGACAAGATACTTCATGAAAAAAATTCTGACATAGGGAAGTCTCCATCTCTCCTGAGTGTTAGATGTAGGATCAAAAAAATCAGCTAATTATCCCTGCCTGGAAAAGAACTAAAATCCAATGCAACATTAGCATCACTCACTCTCCCTAACTTTCTATTAAAGCAAAATATTTCTCTTTTTCAACCAAAAAAATATGTAAAAATTAGTGTGTTTTGTTCCTCTGTATTTCTTAAAGGTCTTCTTGTGTTGGCTTGGGGGAGAATAAAGGAGTCTTGGGTTGTGGAAGCCATGGTAAGAAGCAATGGAGCAGAGGTTTTTTTGAAAGGATTGTTTTGAAAAGATAGTTTGGAATAAAAGCTATTAGTAACTTTGATGAGGAGAGATAAATACAGATACTACATACTCACAGTGTACTATTTCCTGAGATCCAGCCTATCTCCCTTGATCCTTACAGAAATATGGCAGATCTTATGCCAGATCTTACAGATGTTTCAACACAGAGATTCTGCTACTTGCCAAGTGGTTTGTTTGGCCCGGTAAGGTTAATGGAACTTCCTGGCTTGGGATTGTAGTTTCTTGAGAGACCTAGGTGCTTAAAGCAAATCCCAATATACAAATTTGATGTTTAAAGAGATTCAATCTTAGAAAAGGAATAATTAAAATTCAAAAGGACTTCCCCCAGTACTTATTTTATATCCTTTGTTTGTAAAGAGCTACTTGATTAGAGGTGAAGAAGAATAGGGTGTGTGCTGGCAATATCTGGCCAGGAAAGGAGAATGAAAGGGAAGACAACCTGCTTCTTATTGCTGTCTGTCCTTTCAAGATGTTCTACATCACTACAACCTGGGAGGCAGAAAAGGGGCTGCTTCCTGGCCAGCAAGCAGATTTTTTTTTGTGTGTATAATAAAAGTAAGATCCCCTTTGGGGTCAGGCTTGCCCTTAGCTTCTAAAGACTGGGAGTTCCCTACTGTGGTGTACACATGTTCTGTGTCCTATGTGTTCACCTAGCACCATCTCCTAGTAACACCTCCCTCCCCATCACACCATGATGTCAAGTATTGCGTATCTAAACTTCACATGGCTATAATGCCCACCTGTTTACTGATGAGTTTAAAAACTGACAGTTTCACAGTCAGACTGAGATGGTGTGCTTACCTATCACTGTTTAGCATTTAAAAATAAATCTGACTTCCAAATAAAACAATGTAGAATTGCATACTAAAGATATTTTCTTCTTTCTGGAAAACAAAGAGTGTTTTGAAAGCCTGTAGCTTAGGGCTGTGAGGTAATTGGTGGGTAAAGAATTTTTTGCCACTGTAAGTGATAACCGGAGTTCAGCCCTCGGAGCCCACATGGTGGAAGAGAGAACCCACTACTACAAGTTGTCCTCTGACTTCCATGAAGATGTGGGTGCATACCTTCCTCAATAAAAGTAATTTTAAACCATGGGGCTCTAATAAAATGGGACTGGTTTTTTGATGCAGCATTTTCCTACCAGGAATGGTAATACATGGTCTAAGCAGAATAAGAAACATACATGTTCTAAGCTGTAACATGTTACATGTTAAGGCATGGTTTATGGTAGCAAAACTGAAAACATGATAAATGGACAAGAATAGGAAGTTATAAATGTGGCACAAAATATCATGTACATTTCCTTGTAATAGGATATTATATATAGTCACTGAAAATTATGTTAGAAAGCAATATGTTTTTAAAAATATTTTAAATACATCATAAGGTTTACTTCAAAAGATGATTATAAATAGTAATTCTCAATATTTAAAATGCATGTATACATTCTAACAGAGATAGAATGAAGGTGACCTACACCCAAGTATTAGTAAGGAGCCTACATAGTAGAAATCTAGATTGTTTTGTTTTTCTTATAGTTGATGTTTCCTAAATTTTCTGCTAAAAATATTACAACCATGAAAGGACAAATAAATAAAACTCACTAGTCACACTAGGAGCCTCTCAAATACTTGAGTTTGTCACTGAGAGTATATGCTAGCTAAATTTTCCTTCTCTTCATAAGATTTTATAATTTTGTCTTATGGTTTATAAGAACTCATGGATATATCTAACCCAAACAAAAGTGGACAGAAGTGTTCAGCAAAGCTTTCTTTCATGACTGCAGAGTCCGTTCCAACTAGACCATTAGCCCTCTGGGGACAGGCACCTTAGATTCCCCTGCTGGGTTTAACAGTGCCTCGTTTTGTTTTTTGTTTTTTTTTGTTTTGTTTTTTGTTTTTTTCTTCTTAACCAGTTCTCAGTGAATCCATGTTAAATGGATTTTAAACTCCTCCACATTGGAACTAATTGCTATCGGTATCCTGCAGAGTCTGCTATGAGATGTACATAAATTATAATCTGCCAAAATGAGAATCTAACACTGTTTCCGAGGATCAAAATTAAGAACACACTGCTATCATTTTGCTAACTGGGAATTAGATTTGAAAAGCAAAACTCAAACCCCAGTGTTGATCTCACAGCAGAATGTAGGCAAGGAACTCCGTTACTGTGTCTGGGGTGCTAGTTTCTAAGGTAGCTTTTCAACGTACTCTTCACTTTGATCTCATGCGCTGTGATCTACTGTAACTACAGAGGATTGGGTAAACCGCCAGTGTCCTAGAAGAATGTAGCAGTATGGGACAATTGTCGTGATTTAAAGTGACATCCACTTGCCTACCCCTTCATCCAGTTGGATTTCAACAGAGGCATATTTTCCAAGTTAAATTATTTTTTTAATAAGATAAGAAGCCCTTATCTGCAGGCATGCTTTTCCACCCACTATCATTTCCGTCGTTTGAATCACCCACAGGAGTTCAAGGAAATCGCCGTGAACATAACAAGTCCTTATCCCCGTCCCGGGTATTCTGTTCACCTAGTTTATTGCCTTACCATCTGCCCTTCACTTCTGGAGGACTTTCAATAAAGCAGGAGGCAGAGTAAATGCAGATACCCCACTGCTATCTATTTAGCTTTCATTAAGTGAGTTGGTGCCGTGCTCGGGCGCTGTCTCAAAACCAGCCCGTCATCTAAGAGTATTTACATAAGACTCTTTGCATTATATTCCAACCTCTGCAGCACTAGTATTAACTACTGACATCTGCCAAGTCTGACTGGTAAGTGCTTTACAGTATCAATTCATCCCAAGCAAAAAGCATTTCTGAGTGCCGCAGTGCTCTCGTTAATGCCAATAAGAAGTATCCAGGCTCATATGACACCTAGCAGAAATTAGTACCCACATTCAAAGAAAAGTCTTTGTTATTTCCTGGAGTATTATGTGGACTTTATTGAGATGACTGCATCTGACACCTGCTGTAATATAAAATGCAGCTATAATTAGCCAACTGATGCTCACTGCAGTTTAGGTCGGATCCCTTCTGTGGGAATTATGCTTTAAAATATTCAGAGCTCCAAGTGGCTCTCATTACATTTAATTTTAACTTAGAATTAGGTGGTCTAGAAAAAAAATTTAGGATTGTAATAGCCCCCTGCTGAATGCCACACAGCAACGTGAAAACCCATAGGGTTTTTCTTCCCGCTCTAAAAAAAAAAAAAAAATGAGAACAGCAGACTACACTACAGCCTTCAATGGAGTCTGGCTCTGCTTAATTGTACTTTTGCACTCATCAGTCTCCCCTCTTAGAGCAAGCTACAAAAATTGCCTGAATAGCCAAAGAAAAGTTTCCCACAGTCACTGGCCACAGAAAAACACCATTGTCCTTCCTCACAGTTTGATGGACAACATTTCTATAAATGGGTAGCCAGGCCGTCAATGGTACCCTTGCTGAAAAGGCAAAAGAAGAGAACGGATCCTGCCAGTATCTGACAAAGCATGTTAACACATAATCAGGCATTCACTAGTCAGGCAGCTGCCCCTGGGACCTTCATCACACAGGTGCCTTTAAGCCATTTCCTATTCACAGATAAAGGAGAAAGCAGGAGATACCTGGGAAAGGAGCAGTCTATTATGGCTCGCCACATGTCCATCTTCTGAGCTGTGTGTCTGAAAAATGCCAGTGTAGCTGCAGCCAGAAATCACAGAGCAGCGACACACAAAACCCACAAACTAAGCTGTGGGTCTTTCCCCTGCTCCCTCTCTCCTTAGTTTCTCACGAGATGTATTTGTCATGTGTGTGGCATGGCTGTGGTCTCGTCTAGTCGCAAAGCTCATATTTTCCTCCGTGGTCTGATGAATGCATTTCCCAAAGTCCATCGTACATTGGGCTAAAAGAAACACCTAGTCGAATCAATTCCCGAAAAGCAGGGTATCTCTTTCTCGTTTGGTTTCAGCATATACATACTCATAGCCTGGACCTCTCCCAGCATGCACACACATGCACATGTATTCTCCATTCCAAGACCTAGGCTCAGTAATGTGGAAGTGATGTCTGCGCAGTGCTTCTGGGACAACCTTCGGGAAACCCCAAATAAACTATTACCACTCAGTCTAAACATTCCCCCCACACTATAGATAAAAAGTGCTTCTACACTCACTAATCTAAAGGTTCACTACACACACATATTAATACTACACACAAACATGTGCACAAGCACACCTGCATGCACATACCACACACCCACACCCCCCCCCACACACACATTATTAAGACAACGTCCTTGATACCTGTCCTTACGAAATTTTCAAATTAAAATTTAGCGTTGCCGTTCTAAAGTTGTGAAATATAATTTTTAAATCTTTTTTTTTTCCATTTTCATTTACCTACCATACTACCAGAGAGCCCATGCTTAATAGTATTGAGTAAATTTGAAGAAATAACCTTGGGAATATGAATGTGACCCTGGGAAGTGATGACATCTTTAAGGAACTTAGATTATGCTCAATACACTCGGAACCATAACTTTAAATATAAAAGGCTACGTGCTCTAGAAGTATTGATGGACAACAAAATCAAGACAATAGTTTAAGCCAGGGCTATGACTTAACATACCAGATTTCAACTAAATTTGCAAACAAGAGACGTCTATTACAGACATCGCTTCATTACCTGTAGAATAGGAGTACAGTATTCAGTACAAACAGTTTTGAAAAGTAGGCAGCACTGAAACTTTTGCTCTTAGAAGAAGAGAAAACATATGCTAAGTGGAATGAAACCTATAAATGTTCATGGATGCTTTAGAAATGTCACATTAGATTTTACCAATTTGAATTTTATGTTTTCTTTTTATTGGCTTCTTAATAAAATAAGAGTTATGAGGTTCACTTTAGGATCTGTTAATTTTATAAACGTTAAAACATGGATACATTAAACCTTTTCTTACCATTTAAATTGAGACTATCAGTAACTGTCTATATAGAGTGTTGCCATTGCTTCTAATATGTCCATGTGCTACGTGCTTCTGTTAGTCCCTTTCTTGGTGTGAGAACACTCAGGAAAAGCAACTTAGTTTTTTTAAAACCATGTGGCTGTGTGTAGGTGTGTGCATGTGACCTTAGGTGTCCGAGGAGGCCCAGGCCATCAAAAACCCTGGAGCTAGAGCTGTAAACAGTTGTAAGCTTCCTGACATGGTGTTAGGTATTGAACTAGGGCCTTCTGCAAGAGCGATTCAATGCTGATTCTTGCTGGGCTGTCTCTCAGCACCAAGAAAAACAGTGTAGAAGGAGGAATGATTTATTCTAGCTCAGAGTTTCAGCGGTCTCTGTCAATGACTGCTTTCAGGCCTGACATTAGCCAGATTATTGTGAAAAAGAGCATGTGATGGTGCAAAGTAGTTCCTGCCATGGCAGACAAGATGGAGGGGGAAGGGAGGGAAAGAGGGAGAGGATGAGTCAGGGGTGAGCTAGACCCTTCGGATGCGTGCATTAGGTTCCTTACTTCCTCCACTAATTGAGGAAGCTCATCTCCTTTTTGCTCATTCAGCTATGAATCCATCAATAGATTTAACTAACCTACTCATCCACAGATGAAGTAAACATTGTCATAATCCAATCACCCTTCTTGCAGAAGATGGTGCAGAACAATTGTAAGATCCAGAGGAACAGGGAGTTTGTTCTGGGATTGTGTCTCCTAGTAACACCAGAAGCTACACTCATAAAGTCTCACCAACATGACTGCGTGGACATAGCTGAAAGAGAGCAATATGACATGCTAAAAGAACAGGAAAGAGAGAAGTCCAGGAGGCCACAACCCCAAACAAAGAACTATAGGCCAGAAGGAATGTTGACACTGAGAGAGGTAGTCTTTCCCAGGAAACAGCATGCTAATTGGTCATTGTATATCAAATGGTCAGTCCCTCAAAACATTTCAAACAAGTTTATTATTTTGTGTTAAGCCACTAACTAGGTTCAAATTAAAATTCTGCTACTTAGTAGAAACCAAGTTTCCTACCTGTACAATGGGACTATTTGTGGTACTTGCTTCAGAGTACAGTTGTAAGGATTGAATGATAAGTATATGTAAACTGCACCCCTTCCCAAAACATAATGAAGCCTCAAGTGTTAGAGGCTTGTGTTAGATGACCAGATGCACAATTATGATGGGTCTAATTTCCCCTGAGCCCTAAGTACAAACATACATACAAGAAACATCATACAGACTGAGCAGCTTAGGAATATATGTGCATGTACATATATGTATATAACAACAGTTAATGACAAACTAGGTCATGAATTTTAAGGTTTTGGAGGGAGGTAAGAGCGGGAGGACATTATGTGGTTCTATTATAATCTTTAAAAATACTGACAAATACTATGTAGGGTTTCGGGCAATTTTTCCCCCAATATTCTGTAATTCTCTTTCGTAAACTCTGCTGTCTTGTCACAATGTCAGAAAGTTGCACATGCTTTAATGTCGTGTTTAAGTTCATAGAAAACTTCATCTTATGTATGTAGCAGTTGTCAGCTCCCCCTTCACTCCAGTTGAGCAAACCAGCTAAGACCAGCTCCTTCCTTGTTTATTCTCATGGTAACTTCTAGTTGCCGCATTTTTTAACCAGAAAGACTTTCTCCTTCTTCCTTCCTTCCTTCCACCTTCATCCTTCCTCTTTCTAAATTTAACATTTCATGCCTGTGTCTAATAATAGTACGCCACCACCAAGAAAATTTAAAAATAACTTCCCCATTCCACTTAGCATCGATCTTTGGCTTGATTTCATCTTTTCTTATTTCTTCATCATATGGCCTATCACTATGTGGCTTATTGGTGTAATGGCTGATAATTGGTTTACAGAGCCCAAAAGTATACCCCTCTACCAAAGTATAGCCCTCTTGGCTATACAACACAACAACACCAACAAAAATGAATCTATAAATAAAAAAATGTAATATCAATGCTCCCTGATCAAGTAGGTAAATCTCTTTCTTTTTTAAGACAACAGCCTTAAAATTTAGCTTACTCTAGCTCTATAGTGCAATCCTCCTTCTTCAGCCTCCCAAGTCCAGTTATACCAGCTATGTACTATTACCTTGACCTAGAATATGAAAACATCTCCACTCAAATCTGGCGTCAACAAAATATGAGAAGCGTTTCCATTAAAAAAAAAAGATGGTTATAGAAATCCTTAACACATTGCATAGTCTCTTATCTTTCTTCTTCCTAGGTACATGATTGGCCTTCCTGACTCCTATTTGAAATTATCATGGCCATATAATTTGCATTATTCAATTAATGTCATTAGAAGTAATGAACAGCATGTAGGGGGAGAAGCTTTGGTAGTCCCAGTGCTATTTACCATTTCACGTTTTCCTTGCTGTGCTTACTGTAGAAGAATAAAGGTAGAGGCCCTTCTCAGACAAGGTGCTCAACCGGAAGTAATGGAGAACAGACAAGGTCAGCTTATGATGGCCCCATAAGAAGAGGAGGGAATAAAGTTGACTTATCTTGTTGGAAGCCACTAAGGTTTATTACTATAGTGTAGCAAATTCTAACCTAACTGATAGCATTGCTCACTACTGTCAAGGCAGGTAGTATGCAAATACAGAAGAAGACCTAAAGCAGAGGAAATGACAAAATTGAAGTGTCTTTGAATGTGGCCCCAATCTAATAGTTAGGCATTTCACTCACTGGAGAAGTGTTTTTTTCCACCTACCCAATATTGCAGCCCTTAAATACAGTTCCTTGTGCCGTGCTGACTCCCAACCATAAAATTATTTTGTTGTTCCTTCATAACTGTAATTTTGCTACTGCTGTAAATTGGAATGTAAGTATTTGTGTTTTTTCAATGGTCTTAAGTAACCCTCATTGAAGGATTGTTTGATCACCAAAGGGGTAGGGACCTATGGGTTGAAAACCACTGCCCTGGAGTGGTAGGTGGGAAACTACAGTCAATAGAACTGCCAATCACTGCATTGCTGAGTTGTTCAGCTTCTTCACCCTACGTCCCCTATAGCATCTGTTGTCCTTTCTAATTCTATGCAGTATTTTGACATTTTATACTTCGTATAGTCTTTATTAAAATATGAATCACTTAAGATTTAGTGATAGATCTGTCAACTGATAAGTTGGCATCAGATCTAACATGAGCCTCACAACATTGAAGGTAGAGTTGCAAATCTTTATGTGTGTTTTATCTTTTACTGTGGGTGTGTCCAGGGAAGCCACGTATGAAATTGTAGATTTGACTTTACTCATCTATTTAAGAGTTGCCTACAACCAGCAATGGCATGCGTGTTCGTGTGTGTGTGTGTGTGTGTGAGAGAGACAGACAGACAGACAGACAGACAGACAGAGACAGACAGAGACAGAGAGTGAGAGAGAGAATGCGAGAGAGGGAGATTGTTTTCTTGTGTTTGTTTGTTTTTTTTTTTTAATGAATGTATTTCTAAAGTTTCAGTCATGGACTCTAACTTACTCAGCATGCCGACTTTACTTCCACGCTCACCCTTTTTATATATCAGTATGCTGACAGACACGTATCCCCACGCCTATATCTTCAACACATATGAGTACCATGTGCTTATGAATAGTAAAATGATTAAATAGCATTATGGAAAAAAAAAACGGGTACAGCTTTTATTTTTTTTAATTTCTCACTCTTGAGGACTCTGCAATATTTCCTGCTCCGTATTAAGTTTGAGAGCTTCTGAGAAGTATTCTTCGAATTCCAGTCTTTGGAAAGAATAATGATTCAATTAGAGTTTCTTAATCAAGATGATTACTTTATGATAATGATCTTACATGGCTAAGATGTTGTACTTACACTGCACTTCCATGGAGCGTTTCATTTTAACAAATTCCAAGAACCATCCATGACTTTATTGTTGTACCTGATTTTTACAAGTTCTTTATCCAAGAACCTCTTCATTCTGAGCTGAGACGGGGAAACGATTTCGCAGTAAAGTGAACCCAGTGTAAGCTGAAAGACATGACAAAATGAAAGATAACGGAACAAGACGAAAGCAAACCAGAAATCCTCGTTCACAGTCTTAGAATCATCTAAGACGCCAGCTTCTCATAGATCCCTGTCATTCCCGTGGAATTTCACTGGGAAACACGGATGACACAAAGAAACTAATTCTTCCCACAGGAGGAGGGGACATAGGCAATGTCACTGTCACTATTTCAAATAACATTTTGTTAGCTAAAAGATGGGCCAGCCAAATTTCTGATAACTTCACTCATTCACATGAGAAGCCAAAAAAAAAATAGGAATAGCACTTAAAACTGGTTTCTTATAATTATAGGAAACATATTCTAAAATGACGACTCTGGGGCTAACAAGATGGCTTAACGGTAATAGACACTCGGTGCCAAACCTGAAGACCTCTGAAATCTACAGGGCAGAAGTTGTCCTCTAGACCCCTCAAATATGCTATGACATCCTCTCCCCCTGAACACAAATAAGTGGAAAACCAAATCTGAAACAGATAACTCATCTTTCAATCCTAATTATGGCATTCCATTTATCGGAGCTCACTCAACTAATATTAACTGAATGGAGACTACAAACTCCATGCTCCTGCGGGGGAGAAGGAGGACTAGGAAACGCTACGGTGGTAAATAATGCTACCACTCTCAAGAAAGCCTAGTATGAGAAGCATCAAATCTGGCCTTTAAAAAAAAAATAGAGAGATTTTTAGTTTTGGGAACTATGGGTGTGGCTGATACAAGGACCAATCAGCTACAGCGCTTTTAGCACACCTTTGCCCGGAAGGATGCTCGCCACACAGCTGATGGTCTGTTACTTTATAGTAGACATAAGGGAAAGTGAGAAAGCACAGGCTGGTGATCTTCGAGCTTCTCGGTAAAGTAGGACGATGATTATCTGGTGAGAAAGGAAAGGGTAAGTAGTGAATTACATGTGTGAACGGAGAGAGGCTTGAAGCACCTGCTAAGGGAAGTGCGCTGGGGAGTAAATGGAAGATCAATATCTGGGTTATCAGGCAGCAATGAGAAGCCAGCAGCGCTGTGATCAATGGATTTTGTAGTAGGCTGAGGTATACACGGCTGTATGAATTTCTCCATGACTACAACTGCAACAAAACTCACCATGGCATCAGTAAAGGATCAAAGAAAACATGGAGTAAGGTAGCCTCTGAAGGTCGGGATTGCTTCCGAGGAAAGAGGAAATTAACAGACAGAGCAGAGGTTCACGTTTTGCTAAAACCAAACAACTTGGTATTAAATGATAGTTCTACATTATTATTATCCTGTAAGAAAATGAGTTTTCCTACTCATTTCTCACATTGTGTTCCTATGTAACTTGAAGTAGATGCGGCGTTAGTGAGTAGCGTCTAGAATTCCTTTGTGCTAGAGTGACTTCAGGCGTGTTCTCTTGGGATGAATTCCTCTAGATGCCATGAAATCATAAATCTTAAATTCAGGATACTGAAAAATTAATGACGAGGTAGTGCTATTTGCTTTTCTGTTGTGATATTTTTGGAAATCTCATGCCATGTAGCCTGTAGCTTCCCTTGTAGAAATAAGTGAAGCCCCTTTCGGGAACATTAAACACACAGAAGTAAAGATCAGTGTCTACTGATTTGGCTATCATTTTCATTTGTGTTGCCATTATAGAGTTAGATTTACATATTACATATTTCTTGCTAGCATATTTGTAATGCTTAGAAAAATATAGTAAAATAGCATACCCTGTTCAAAAATGATATGATTGAATACATCACAATGTTAAAGATAATTATGTCAGTATTTAGTAGCTTACATTTTAACCAATTTTCTGGCACCCGATTTTTCCTCAGTTTAAATTGGAGCCTATTTTAAGTTGATAGATGGCTAACTATGGCTTTTTTTCAATTTTCCTCTCCGAGGAAGCCAGGTAGGTAAGAAAAATGAAAGTATGTAGCCTTCAGGAAAAAAGCATTCAACAGAATAGAAACTCAGAAGCATTTTTAACATGTGGTGAATCTTTTACTTTTTTTTTTTTTTTTTTTTTTTGGACTGCCTTAGCTTCTGTGTAGGTTGGGGGCTGGCTCATGGTAACCAGGAACTTGGTCTCCAGGGTGATACTAGGAGAACATTTTTGAATCCTTAAGAGACATAGGACTTCCTTTATAGGAAGTCCTTAGGATGTCAGAAGTGCTACCTCGCAAAGGACTTCGGGACCGGTCTCTCCTTGAGGTCCTGTTTAGTCACTGTACTCTCTGGAGCATACATCCTTAGCTTCCATGATGTAATCGAGCCAAAACACAGGGCTCTCATCAGAATTTCAAGTATGCAAGGTTAACAGAGTCGAGTCTCTAAACTCTGTGAACCAAATGAGCCTCTTCTTCATGTAGCACAATGTTGACTGATACAGGAGCCCTAAATTCCCAGGACAGGGTTGAACTCACCCCTTAAAGAGTCATATACTTGTGTGATCATATTCTGTATGTCCGTGAGGTGGATGTAGCTGGTAACATTCACAGTCTAACCCCCATAGTCTATCATCAGCACACACATAATGGATGTAGTAGGAAGGACTCTAAGAGCCCCGAGGGAGTTAGCTTCCGTTCTGAGTTACATTTCCCTAGGCAGTGTGTGAAAAGGGTCAGGGACTGAACAAAACATCTGCAATTTAACAACTGTCTTAATAATAGCTCATGTTATTAAACACCAAAGAACTTTCGGAACTACTCACATTAAAAAAATTTAGAAAATTGCATTCAAATTATAGGTAATTTACATATGAAATCACTTGCAGTTAATGTGTTGCTTAATAGTCATACATTTGTTCACGTACATTTTAATGTTTTCTTTCTCCATGGTTTAACAAACTCACCTTTTAGAGAAAATCAACATAAAAATTCAATCATTCTTTATTCCTTTATTTCCTTACTATTTATTTTTAGGAAGATGGTGCTATTTCTCAGACATAAATAGGCAAAACCAGCCTCAGGGGTTTTATTTTTGCCATTGAAACAGTTCATGGTAAAGACAAAGGAGATGGTACAGTTTATCAAATTCATGGAGATGTCCCAAGTGCTTTAGAAATAGATTTGTTTTAACAATAAACAAATGAGATAAACTTGTCTGAAAAGCGAGTTTTCTGTGTGGGAATTCAAAGGATGAATTACATTATCTTTCAGTTATTGGTAATGACAATAATTTACCATTTCAGTATACATTTCAATATGCCTTTCACATTGTTTATTTAGATTGATTTGGACATTATGTGGCTAACATTAAATCATTGACTTTTTCTATTTCTTTCGTTATTGAGACAACCAGTACTCATTATAGAACTTGTAAGTACAGAGATCTATATAAGAGAAGATCAGCCTGAAGCAATAGTAGTTAATACTTTGATGATGTTCCTTTTACTCTTTCACATAAGCTATTCCTGTGTAGACATAAACAGTCTATACATTATTATTCACCTCTCCCTGCTGGAATGGCTGTTTTATCTTTGTCTGTAAAAATAGTTCAGTAACAATATATGATATTTCTAGTTTTCAGACACTCATAAATAGATAATACTTCAAAACCTTGTTTCAAGGTCCTCATTTTCCTAAAATGAATTACGAGGTTATATTTACTAAATACTAGAAACAACCATAGAATCCAAAGGGATTTTTCTGCATATAACTCTCCTATTGTTTTTGAGAATAATTCTATATTTTTTACCTCTCTTAAAAATGCATCAAAAGCCTGGTGGTGGTGATGCACACCTTTTATCCAGCACTCAGGAGACAGAGACAGATACAAAGACAGAGACAGAGGTGGAAGCCAGCAGATCTCTGCAGCCTGATCTATAGGTGAATTCCAGGACAGTCAAGGCTACACAGAGAAACCTTGCCTCTAAAACCAACCAACCAAACAAACAAACAAATAAACAAACAAAGTACAAGAAAGAAAGAAAGAAAGAAAGAAAGAAAGAAAGAAAGAAAGAAAGAAAGAAAGAAAGAAAGAAAGGAAGGAAGGAAGGAAGGAAGGAAGGAAGGAAGGAAGAAGAAGGGAAGGAAGGAGGGAGGGAGGGAGGGAAGAAGGAAGGAAGGGAGGAAGGAAAGAAGGAAGGAAGGAAGGAAGGAAGGAAGGAAGGAAGGAAGGAAGGAAGGAGCATCAGAAATTTCCCCCCACCTCCTTTGCACGTTAAACACAGAAGCCTTATAATCACAGCTTGCCTTATCCTCTTATATTTTCTAGTAAAACTAAAGATCTATCTTTTTAATCTTGAAATAGAGATTTAAAGAACATGCTTTTAGTGTTTTTCCAAAGTTAGATATATTCTTTAAAATTTCGCCAGTTTTTCGTTTGCTTTCATAACTTTACCTCTTTTGCATCATGACATCATAAAACTCAGACACCATCGCGACTCTTCTTTCTTTCTCCTTTCTTTTCTTTCTTCCTTTTTTCCTTTATATTTCTCTTGGACAAGGTCCAATTGTGTATCCCTGGCTTGCTGGGAACTCACTCTGCAGACCACTCTGGCATTGAACTTTGCAGAGTTCTGCCTGCCTCTGCTTCTTGAGTGCTGGGATTAAAAGTATGAATCACCATACATGCCTATGGTTTCATTATTTTTCTAATGAAAGTTCAAATAGTAAAGCTGAAGGCTGAGCATTAAAATTCTAGATGAAAAAAATGACAATATGAATGGCAGCAACCAAATGTACTGAGAATCCCTTGTGTTCCCTGAACACTGTGCTGAACACTGCGCTAGGCTCTGACAACAGTGACTCAATAAAGAGTTTGCTAAATGTGCTATTTAGGAGAGAGATGAAGCCGATCTTCTTAACAAGCTAGGAATGGGGAGGGAGTGATATAGGAAGAGTGTTCGGTTTTCTCTCAAATAAATCTGGAATATTAAAAAAAAAAACCCTGGCTAATTATCCAGGGGACACACCAAAAGACACTCTGATCTCCAGGGTATTGTAAGTCTATCCTTAGATACCATTAAAGATGGAGAAGGAAATCAACTTGAAGAAGAAACAGATCATCGGCAATGGTTTTCTTTGCAACCAAAAGTAAGAAATGTCAGCAAATATGACCGGTGGGGATATGAGTGAGGATCAAAGCAGACTGTCTAATAACTTAAGAAAAATGACCAAAATAGGCATGTAACAATTTGAGAAAATAAGAGTTCTACATGAACCAGAAATAAGCAATCCAGAATAAATATCTCCCCTTATGCTAACCAAAAGATACCTCACTGAATCTCTATAGCTTCTCCTCGAGTCAAGCCCCGCTGTTCCATTCCACCTGATCATATAAGAGGCTAAGAAATTTCCCAATGTTTCACGTGACGTTATTTCAAGAGCCAGGATTCCAGTTCTAAAGTCCTTAGACACTGCTAACTGCCTCTTCAAAGTCTTCCGAACACAAAACACTTAGAAATGAGGCAAAGCAAACACAAAATAGAATGCTAAATGCATCACGTTTATTTATATTCTGTCCTATTCCTTCATCTTATATGAAAACATAAATGCTATAATAAGGTATTTGGTCTTTGGGAAGACATATACCAATAAG
Source organism: Grammomys surdaster (assembly GCF_004785775.1). Classification (NCBI taxonomy): domain Eukaryota; kingdom Metazoa; phylum Chordata; class Mammalia; order Rodentia; family Muridae; genus Grammomys; species Grammomys surdaster. Next base: position 12,458,375 of record NW_021604577.1, read on the forward strand.
GTTTTCCTTGCATATTACCGTTGAGATAACTCAAAGGGTTTCTAGTTTTGGATGATCAGAGGGAATTGGAACCTTTGAGGCATCAAGTCACAGCAACAAGTCAAAAGACAGTAAAACAGAAGAGATTGTTAGAAATTTGATCAGACTGAGAGACATGTAAATATATCTTGAGATAATGTTTGTAAGGACGGTACTTGGAGACCAGGTTGAATGGTTATACTGTGAAGGAAGTGCAGACAAAATTTCCTGTAGTCCTTCTAGACAATTATGAGATTGGAATGTCAATAACCAATGTGGAGGGTTTGGAATGTTGCAGGTCGAGGCCTAATTACAAACCAGCTTGAATATTTTGTCCACTTAATGTCCATTTACTACCAATCTCTGCATGTGACCTAACATCTTTGTGACTATTAATCAAAACATTTGGAATGTACAAAAGGTCTGTTAGCTTCTACCATCCAAAGGCTAAGAATGCTGTCAGATAGCATTCAATGTCCAGAACTGATTTCCTTCTTTCCTCTAACTTGATGCTTCCACCAAGTATACTCATGGGAGCAAATATGGAGACAAAGTGTGGAGACTGTTCCATCTGTGTATCCATCCCATGTGCAGTCACCAAAGGTAGATGATGATGTGGATGCCAGGAAGTGCATGCTGACAGGAGCCTGATACAGCTGTCTCCTTAGAGATCTACCAGAGCCTGACATATACAGAAGTGGATGCTCACAGCTAACCATTGAACTGATCATGGGATTCCCAATGGAGGAGTTAGAGAGAAGACTGAAGGAGCTGAAAGGGTTTGCAGCCCCATGGGGAGAGCAACAATACCAACCAACCAGAGCTCTCAGGGTCTAAACCACCAGTCTGGGAGCACATAGGGAGGGACCCATGGCTCCAGCTGTATATGTAGGGGAGGACCACCTTGTCAGGCATAGGTGGGAGAGGAAGTACTTGGTCCCATGAAGGCTGGATACCCCAGTGTGGGGAAATTTGAGGGTGGGGAGGTGGGAGTGGGTGGTTGGGGACACTTCCTCATAGAAGCAGGAGGAGGGGGGATGGGATGGGGATTCCTGGGGGAGAGAAAATGGGGAAAGGGGATAACATCTGAAATGTAAATAAAATATCCAATAAAAAAGAAAAGTGTCTTGATTTATGGATTTCTTTGTTCTGGTTCTATAAAATTTTGATGAAGCTGCTTTCTCATTGGAAGACAGAATTTGAGTAACCTGAATCTGTGTTCCTGGGACATGGTCATTCATATTTGGCTCCAGAGTAAGCTATCTCTTCATCCCCCTTGAGGAGAGAGCTGTGGGTTTGGGCATCAACCATAGTTAGATTGACATCAGCAGCCCATTGAGGATATGTGTCCTTCCTCACAATTCGCTTTGGATCTCACATCCCATTTCCCCGGTAACACCGTGAAGAAAAGCGTTACAGCTACCCCTCTTTCTCACGAAAGGACAGTGCTGCTAGAATACAAACCTAACATGTGTTCGATTACAAATGAAGGTTGATAAACAGAAAGTGACAGACAGCAGGCATAAGCGGTGCACTTGCAAATAAATTCTTAATTGTCGTTCTGTCATAAGGTGCTCTCCAATTCATCCTTTAAAACACGGATTTATTTTCATGCCGCAAAAAGGATGTGCATGAAATGTGAAAATTAAACTGTATACATTTAAATAATCTGCAGATTCAAATATGCAAAGGTAAATTAAAGATAACCTACACATTTAGAGGGAAAAATCAACTCACGTGTTCTTAATTTCTTAGTCAGATTCTCGGCGCCAGCGTTCTACCCCACCGACAAGCACCAGCGGTAGCTGCAAGAGTGAGGGAGACAAGCAGGAGAGTAGCAGTTAAAAGGTAAATTAGCCTAAACTTTTAGGTTACGTATATTTTTAAAAGGGTAAGAAAATGTGCCTAGTCAGTGTAAAGATACACCCTATGATCAATGTTGTGCTACATTAAGATGTATGGCAATGGGGACCCATCTACCAAAGGATGGCTTTTTGTTTTCCTGCAGGTATAACATGATTGCCATCTTGAGGTAAAGACTAGCTTGGCTAGGTAGCCATGGCAACTAATTGAGTAGAGCAATACAAAAGAAGCCAGGTGTATGTATATGGTAATGGAACTACTGATGCTATCTGGTAAATGGAGAAGGGGAAAGTTAATAGAGTGCTCACCCAGGAATCCAGATGTCACTTTATCTGGTTCTCTTGCAGCTACACTTGATCCTGGGAGGTGCTAGAATATATAGGAAAGAAAGAGAAAAGTTAACAGAAATGGGGACTCTATGATGCGGCTTCCACGAGGTCATTGCTGACGATAGAGTGGGAATTTGTGATACACGCACCTCTGAAAGTAACCCTTCCCCTATGTCCTGTAAGCAAGCTCAATAAACTCATTGAGTCACCAAGATGGACTTTGCTGGTCTGTTATTGGTGTCCTATCAGGGGTGAACAAGAACTTGCTCTCATTACCCCGGGAAAAGTTACTCCTACTTCATCTTAAGTTAACATTGTTCATACCAGAAACTAGTTAGATGGAGATCTGAGGGAGAAAGGAAAAGACGCACCAGTCCTGTAAGGGAGCTTACTTCCTAGATATTCTATCACCTTCTCCAACAGCGCCATCAGTGGTGGGCGGGCAGTCCTGCACGTGAACACATGGAGCACATTTCTCATTCAAACCATGGCAGGTTGGATTGAAGAGGCTGGAGTCTTAAAGTGGTAAGGACTAGACAGAGGCCTTTGGGTCATTGAGGACACACCCATGAAGGTGATAAAGGACCTCCAGCTCCTTTCTCATTTTCATTTGTTTCCAACTTATGAGATGAACTATTTTGCTCTGCCACATGTCCTGACTGTGATATGCTGTCTTGCTACAAGCCCAAAGCAATGAGACAGGCCAATCATGGACAGAAACCTCTGTAACTGTGGGCCAAAATTAACATTTACTCTTTATAAGTTAATCCTCTAAGGTTATTGATACAAAATTTAAGGTTAATTTTTCTACAGCATAATGTATGTGTGTCTCAACGCTTATATAAATATTATGCTCATTCAACTCATTTAAAAATACAAAGTTTAACCCAAGTCCTTTTAATAGCTGCTATTGCAAACTATTAAGCTTAAGTTGTTGAGGGAATACAAGTTAATAATCAGACAGTCAAACTCATGGTCATATTAGATACTAGTCTGTATTATCACAGAAATACACATCATGGATTAAACTGACGATAAATAGGTAGAAACAGGTAATGTTTGCTTGTTCAGATATGCTATGAATAGATAGGTGGTCTTCAAAAACCTCAGAGACTCACAGAATATAGCATTGAAAGATTTTTTTTAATTAATGTCAGGCTTTTTTGACATTGAGACATGTCAACTTCTGGCAGCACCCCACTTAACTAGGAAGATGTGACAAGATGGACACATGGTACCTGAGCACAGGCAACCAGCCACGTGGCAGAATGTAGGTTAAAAAAATTGGGTTGTTTCAAGTTATGGTCTAGTCAGTGGAGAGCCTAGGTACCTGGCCAAGGTATTTGTAAATGTATCTTCTGAGTCTTATTTCTGGAACCACGGAGCTGGGAAGAAGAACTGGACCTAACTTCTACATAAGGTATTTGTAACAGTAACTGAAAGACTGACCGTTTCTGGCCTAGCAGTTTCTGCTTCTGTTTTACTTGGTGCTAGACATCTTCACCCAGAACAAGAATAGACACGCTTTACCTAATTTAAAACATCGCCTTAGAGCTGGAGGGATGGCTCAATGGTTAAGAGTGCTTGCTGTTCTGGCAAGAGATCCAGTGTGAACTTTCAGCACTCACATCTGGAAGCTCAATAATACCCTTCTGTAATTCCAGTTGCAAGGGATCCCACATTTTCGTCTGACCTCCACAAGCACCAGGCACACGTGTGGCGCACATACATACATATGTATGGGCAAAACACTCACACACATAAAATAAGAGTAAAAATAAACAAATCTTTAAAATACTGTTTTCTTTATCTGACTTAGAAATGTTATTAATCCCACGTCACAACCTCATCAGGCACAACTTCAACTCATGCCTCTGCCACTGCGGATTAGTAATTATTACTCTAACTGCTAATGCATTCCACTCTTCTAACAGAAAATTATTTAATTTTAACCCTAATTATGATTAGTCACGCACATCTTAAAGCTAATCACGAGGGAAAAGAAGTTATTGATTTATTGATGATTTTATGCAAGTATTTTAAGCATTATGTGTTGAATGACATAATAATAATTTGAAGTAATAAACACAAACCTTATTGAATGCTTATTGGATGCCATGATCTTTTTCAATGATAGAAAGAATATCTTGTATATTCTATGGAAGCATCACCTGTCAATTAAAAAGCCTATGGGAAAGGGCAGAATAGAAGGGAGAATACCAGGGAGGCAGCAAGAATTCTGGGATAGAGCCAGGTGTGGGAGATTCGACTGAGATCTGACTGGACACAGGTAACCAGCCACATGGCAGAATATAGGTTAGAGTGAATGGGTCATAAATAAGTTATGACCTAGTCAGAGAAGAGTCTAACTATACGGCTAAAGTATTTGTAAATATACCTTGAGTCTGAATCTTATTTCTGAGAGCATGTGGCTGAGAGTAAGAACCAGTCTTAAACAGGCTTAAAAAAAAAAAAAGGTTAGTATATTCATTCCCTAAACATGCTACTACAAATTATCACAACTTGATGGCCTTGAATACTTCTTCTCTCAGTGTCTTAAATTCTAAACTTTAGATAAAGGTTGGCATCAATAAGCATGCATTTTTGTTTTATATGCAGGCTTGTTGGCTTTCTTGTCTCAGTCTGTAACATCTATGGCTTCCAGAAGAGAAACTTCTAATCTGATAGCTTTAAATTTTCATGTACTTCAAAGTCCTACACTGGATTCTCCATAGTTTTTTAGATGACAAAGAAAAGAAAGAACAAGAGAGGACCGTGGAGGAGACTTTAGTACCGTGGCCCGGATAAGGTGAGCACCATTCTTCACACATTTCAGAGATCAAGTTCAGTAATATGCATCCACCTAACTGTAAAAAGCCTTGGAGCCAAATTGTTACTACCCATAGAAACGCATCTCTAAAGTCTGACCCAATGCAACTGCCTTCAAACAGTGGAAGTTACAGCTAAATCTAAAATGAGACATCTGTGAGTTCCCATAATTCTTTGGATGTGTGGGGTGGAGGGATGGGTTCCTAAATACGTCTTCACAATCAGAAATTATTTCATATTCCAAATTAGATCAATTATCAATAAGATAAATGCATTGGTAAGTAGAAGAATTTACTGCAGGCTAAATAAGGATAACGGAGTGAACGGGGCTTTTTAATACTTGAAGTATCTTCAAAGAAATAAAGGAGAAAATCAACAAACAAACCAAGATAGGAGGTGATTAAACAAAAAGTAATTTAAAAATAAACAGTCATCTAGCCTATAAATAAAAAAGCACATTTGGAATTAAAAAAACAAAAAACAAAAAACAACTCTAGAAGATTGACAATAGAAAAAAAATACACATGGAGAAGTAATAAGTGAGCTGAAGATTGAACTGAAGGACGTTCAGGCGCCAGGATACAAATGTGTGTAAAAAGTATACATGAAATCAAGCGTGTAGTCCATGTCTCAGTCCCAGTGTTCGGGAGTGGGAGGCAGAGGCAGGAGGGTCTCTAGGTTGAAGGCAGCTTAGGCTACATATTGAACTTTCAGTCAGTCTGAGTTACAGAGCAAAAACCTCATCTCAAACAAATTAACAAACAACCACATCTAAAACCAAACATGAGGTGGGAGGGTAGTTTTCTGATAGAGTACTTACCTAGCATACTAAAGACCCCACGTGTGACCTCTAGCATCTCCCAAAAGAGAGGCAAAGACACAGAGAGCAAGACCCACAAACATTTAGGGTACTTTTTTTTCCTCTGTTTTTCAGGTTTCTCTGTGTAGCAGCCCTAGCTGTCCTGAACTCATTTTGTAGACCAGGCTGGCATTGAACTCACAGAGATCGGTCTGCCTCTGCCTCCTGAGCTTTTAGTGTACAGTTTTTTAAAGAAGAAAATAATAGAGATGGTAAGTAGGCACATCTTGAAAGTAACTAACAATTTCACAGATATTAAAAGAATATATATGTTTTTATACTTCAAAAGTTTATCAAGAAGCTGGGGAGATGGCTCAGTCAGTAAAGTGCTTTCTTGTCAAGTATGATGACCTGAGTTCGAATCAACACTCACATCAAAAGACAGGCATCCCAGTGGTAGAGTGCTTACTAGCACATCAAGCCCAGGGTCAATACATACGACGTCCCAAACAAACAAACCACAAAAACCCAAAAGCAAAGTGGGCAGCAATTTAAGAAGACATCTGGCTAGGCGTGGTAGCACACACTTCCTTAATCCCAACACTCAACAGGCAGAGGTAGGGAAACCTTTGTGAGGCCAGCATGATCTACATAGTGAGTTCCAGGAGAGCCAGAGCCAGAAAGACCCTATCTTTAAAAAAAATGACATCTGACATCAACCTCCGGCCTCCACATTCAGGCACACATGTGTATGCAAATCTATAGGCATACAATTACACATGTGCATATAAACAAACATGTATATGCAAAGAAACATTACCAGATATTGAGCTGCTAAATTAATGAAGGCAGTCTATAGCTTCAACATAATTTTCATAGAAATCAGAATGAAGTAGAAAAAAAACAAAATTCATAAATTTGCACCCATGCACACACACACACACACACACACACACACACACACACACCATGCAGCCAAAGCTGTAGTAAAAGACCAATGCTAGAGATATCATAATAACTGATTTCAAATAATACTACAGAGACACAATAACAAAAATATCACGATTCTGACACAAAAAGTGACATAAGGAGTTATGGAATAGGACAGAAATAAACCCACACAGTGACAGCCATCTAACTCTTAATAGTTGGTCTCCAACTTCCAAATTATGCCAGAGAAAAAGACAACCTCTTCAACAACCGGTGCTGGAGAAGTCAGATACCCATATTAGAAGACTGAAATTAGATTCCTATCTATAACCTCTTACAAAAATCTACTCAAAATAAATCTGAATCGACTAAGATATCCTAAATGTAGAAATCACTAGAGGAACACATACAAAAAAATCATTTAAGATATAGGTATAGGCAACAGTTTTCCAAATGGAAATGTAGTGGCTCAGAAGATAATAGCAAGGGTCAACAAGTAGAGCATCATGTTAAGGTTTTGCACAGCATAAAAAAAAATAAGAAAAGAGGCAATTTGAAAAACATTGGAGAAAGGGCCAGTGAAATGGCTCAGTGACTGGAGAGGATTACTGCTAATACTAATGACATGGACTTGTTCTTCACAACTCACACGACAGAGTGAGAGTCCCCTAACCTCCACACCCACGGTGTGACAGATACACAACACACACAGTGCAAACAAATACATCAGTGTTCTTAAAAATGGGAGAAATCTTTCCCAGATACTCGTGTGACAAGGAATTAATATCATGATAATCCTCTGTGAGACAAACCATACCCAAACCGCCACGCACTAGAAACGAGGGACGGTGACGTCACCGAAGGATAAAGAAACACATTTCTAGGGTAATCCCTGTATTTTCAGGAGTCAACTACCTACAGGCAGTTTCCACGCTTTATATAACAGAAGTAGAATGTAAATAAAATCTAGTCACGTTCCAGGATTGAGGAGACATTGGTCAGACTTTGGGGATGTGATGTAGGTAGAATCTGTGGGGCCAAGCATCCAAGGAAAAAGACTTCTGCAGAGACACCAGCAATGGACATCTGCAAAGAGGTCTTCCTGAGGCTAAGATTTAAAAACAAACAAACAAACAAACAAACAAACAAAAAAATCCCACTAAAGAGTGGAAAGGAAGGGGCAGGAATGTTCCCAGACATCACCCTGGTGTAACTGTTCTCTCATTAACAAGACTGGAAAGATGTCCTAATATTATTTAAATGGTTCAGAGAGTCCCTTAGTTGACAGATTAAATCAACCTTGTCCCAATGACATTCTGAGCATTCCTTAGCAAAGTCTGTAGCATCAAACTTAATTACACATCAGAATAAAACCAAGCCCAGGTAGTGGTGGCGCACGCCTTTAATCCCAGCACTCAGGTGGCAGAGGCAGGTGGATCTCTGAGTTCCAGGCTATCCTGGCTTACAAGAGGAGTTCTAGGACAGCCAGGGCTACGCAGAGTTACGCTGTCTCAGAAACAAAACAAAACAACAAAAACAGAGTAAAGCTATATATAAAATATATAAAGAAATGCACCTAAGTTAAGAATTGAAAAGACAGAATTTATAATGTTTGAGGATAAAACACAAATGGAGAAACTAGACCTCTCTAAATAGGGCAGTAAAATCATTCAATAGAAACAGACCCAGATTCCCCTGAACCTTCACCCAGCCAATACCCTGTTCTGAAAGATATCTGTACCCACCCTGAACACCCACACTCCTGTGTCATCCCTTTCCCCACATCCTGCCTTTTTGTGTTTATAAGCCCTGTGTGAATAAAAGGTTCATTGTAATATTTCAGAACGTGTATTTATTAAGACAACTTCAAATCCAACTTCCGTTTACCTACCCCTTCCCATCCTTCCTAACCGTTAGTAGTCACTATCCCGAATAGTCTGACTTTGTAAATTTCAACATGATAGGCCATGCAGTATGTACTTTCAGTGCCTGGTTTATTTAAGATGATGTTCTTCATTCCCATGCAATCCTGCTTTGAGAATGAATAATAAATAGTATTTTATTGTGTAGATATGTATTTTACATATCTCAAGCTTCATCATTCATATTTCCAATTGATGAGTACCACAGTCAGCATGGGCTCACAGGTATCTCTTTGTTATGTTGATTTCACTTCCTTTGAATATTTGCAGAAAGTGAGATAGCTGGATTATATATACAGTAGATCTATTTTTAAGGTTGATTTTTTTCTTGAGTAACCTCTATGATGTTCTCCATGACAGCTTTTAGTGGATTACGTTATAGTCAGTATGTAGCAACTCCTTTTTCTCCACATCTTTTCGGCATCTGTCAGATTTATTTTTGGATAACAGCCATCCTAACTGGGGTAAAATGATATGGCATTGCAGTATTTGTTTGTGTGTTTTGTAAAACAAAATCTCACTACGTTGGCTGGGTTAAAACTCATGAGCACAAATGACTCTCCCGCCTCGGCCAAAGTGGGGACTCCTGGTGTGTACCAACAGCAGTCAGTACTGCAGGTTTGAGTTTTGTTCCCCTGATGATTAATGATATTGAAAACTTTTCATTGGCCATTTGCATTTATTCTTTACAGAGAAGTATCTATTCAAATCATTTAGCCATGCTTTATTTTTATTTTGCTTTTTGTTTTTTCGAGACAGGGTCTTTCTGTGTAGTCTTGGCTGTCCTGGAACTCACACTATAGACCAGGCTGGCCTCAGACTTAGAGATCTGACTCTCTACTTCTTGAGTTCTGATCATGTTTTAATTAGTTTATTTGATTTTTTTGTAAGCATTTTCATTATTTGTAAGTGTATTAATCACTTGCAGGTGACTAGTTGGCAAATACTTTTTAAATTATTTTTACTCTTTTGGAATTTCCTTTTGTTGTACAGAAGAACCTTTTGCTTTGAATACCATTTGTCTCTTTTGTTCTTGTTTTCATATGTTTTTAGCACATATAAAAAAAAATCACTGCCTGCACAAATGTTTTGAATTTTTTCCCTGATTTTTTCTTTAAATAGATTTACAGTTACAGCTTTCCATTTAGGTCTTTGATTAATTTTGAGTTGATGTTTGGGTAGGATAAAAGATACAGACCAATTTTGGGTCTTCTACATGTGGATATACTCTTTCCCCAGCACCATTTGTTGAATAGGCTGTCGTTTCTCTGCTGTATGTTTTGGGTACCTTTGCCAAGAATTAGTTGGCTGTAGATGTGTTGGGTTGGCTCTGAGATCTCTATTCTGTCCATGGGTATAGATGTTTGATCTTATGTTAGTATCAGATTGTTCCAGCTATTATGCGTCTGTGATATATCTTGACATTAATTATTGTGATGACTTCAGCTTTGTTCTTGATGTTCAGTATTGCCTCGGTTCTTCAGGGTCCCCATATGCCTATATAAACTTTAAGATTTTTTTTTCTAGTTCTGGTATTTTCATAGGGATTGCATTGAATAATGTAATATTGTCAATAAAAACCAATTTTTAAAAAATGTCTGATCAAGATCTGGCCTGAATGAAGACTTAACATGTCAGTTGGGCCAGCTCAATCACCACCAACCCCTAAGAAGGTGAGTTAACCTTAAGCCAAGCTCAGCCGATAGAACGATCAGTCCTTTTCTAAGATACCGAATGAACTTCTTCCCAGAAAGCGCGCCCGTAGTGCAGTAGTTGTGTGTGTGGGGGTGGGGGTTGGGGGAAGGGCCACAGCCTTGCTTCCTAAACTAGCTGCTTTTCTAAATTATTCAAAATTATTCAGATAAGCATAACTTCTTTTCTTCTCTTTCATGTGCATGTTTTCTTTAGCACCTTGGACTTCCCACAGAGCTCAAGGCTTCTTTCCTCTAAAGCGTCCCCTTCGCCCTGTGGCTGCTTGTCTACCGTGTCTGACCTCCATGACAGGGCAACTGGCATGGTGCCCTTCACTCTTGCCCCTATTATCCTCCTTCCGGCAGCTTCTGAGGTGTATAGCGAGATTTTCTTTGAAACTCTAATAAAAATTGTTCTTGATCTTTTTCTTTGAGACCATTCTTAAATTTTTTCATTAACAAGACAAAGAACCTGACTTGGGGAACCCTGATATCTTTTGTATCATCTGGTAGCCATGAAGGAACCCCAGTAATGATGTTACTATGGCCATTTGGTAATTGTTAATATTTTCACCGAAGGAGATTTTTCTACTTTAGTGTGTGTCTTCTACAGTTTCTTAGATGAGTATTGATTTTTTTCAGATGTCCCTCACATCCTCAGTAAATTTATTTCTTTTTAATTTTGTCTGTGGCTATTGTGAACGGGATTTTTTAATTTCTTTCTCAGCATAGTCATTATGGGTGTGTAAAGATGCTATTGACTTAAAAGCTGCCTTCAGTATCCTGCAACTTTCTTTAATTACTCTATCAGTTCCCTTTCATACATAATTTGTTCAGTTTCTTTAATCATAAAAGAGCACTGAATTTTATTTTTTCTACATCTATTGAGATGTTCATATGATTTTTATCTCCTGCTCTGTTAATGAGGTGTATCATATGTTGATGTAAAAACCACAGCTTAAAGGGAATAAGAAACAGATGTACTGAGTCATTTGGAGTGATCATGGCCTGGGAACCCAGATTTAGGTTACCCCAAATTCTATGTGCCTGTGTGGGAGCAGTACCACGGGTTTTTATGGTTGTCTAGAGCAAAATGTCACAAATCAAGGCAACTTTAAAATGCATTAGTGGGTACAGCAGAGGGGCAGGGACAAGGAGACAGAGGAGCTACTCTATAAACCCAGCATACTACTTGATGACGTTGTTAGCTCTTGAATCTTCAGAGTTAATGTTCTGCTAAGTTAATAGCTTCTAAGAGGTTTTAAATCTTATTATCATGAGGGGTGGGACAAGGAATGACTGTCCCAGAAGGCTAAAGATAGACAAACATGAAGCAATTAGTCTTTGAACCTACAAAATTTCATTTTCCTCACAATACTAGAATTACAATCAGGGCTGGAGAGATGGCTCAGCGGTTAAGAGCACTGACTGCTCTTCCAGAGGTCCTGAGTTCAATTCCCAGCAACCACATGGTGGCTCACAACCGTCTGTAATGGGATCTGATGCCCTCTTCTGGTTCGTCTGAAGACAGCTACAGTGTACTCATTTGCATAAAATAAATAATAAGAGAGAGAGAGAGAGAGAGAGAGAGAGAGAGAGAGAGAGAGAGAGAATTATTTCATTTGCAGACATACACCCTCCTTCCGGGAGTCTTTTAATTACAATGAGACACAGTTTCTCTTTTAGGAATTTTTGTTCACAATACACAATACTTGTTGAATTGTATATGTATGTGTTCTAGTTTCCTTTTCTGCAGCAGCAGCGTCTTCTGTTAAAGAGGCTGTGATTGTTAAAATTAGCCCCACTAAAGAGAAGCCACCTGCCACACATTGGAAAAGGCAGTAAACAAGCAGCAAGACCCCATCCAGTTAAAAATCCCCATTTATTTCCAGCAAAGAGTCTAAAAGGTTTTCTACCCCTGGAATATAAACCCTTCTATACAGATGTGATCCAAGGGGGTGAAAATCCATGCCAAGCTGGCACTCAAACTTGGCAGTGCCATCCACATGATACTGGTTTGGGAAGCATGGACGTCGAAAGATTGGCAGGGGATGGGCGTGAGGGGTGGGATACTAGGGGTGGGGGTGAAGAATGGGGTATTAGAGGTCGGAGTAAGGGTGGGGAATTAGGGGTGGATTCTTCCTCCATGGTTTCAGAGAGCCTCTAAGGCCAGGGAATGTATCCCTACAAGTAGGCCTGAGAGCCCTCTGTGTCCCCACTGTGTGAAAGTGTAAAGGTAAAGCCTGGATTGCCATGGAGACCCCAAGATGTGAGAGATGCCAGAACTGTAAAACATCTGCCAAGGAGAACTACAATGCAAGTTGAACCAGTCCAAAAGGGAAAAGAAGTATGGTGCATATGGTAGAAATATTATTATTTGCTTTTTAAATTTTGAAGTTAGTGTTGTCTTTGTCTTTGTCTTTGTTTGTTTGTTCTTTATTTCAATCAGAGGTAGTTAGTGAAAAAAACAAACAAACAAACAAACAAACAAAAAATCCTCACATTTCCTGAACTTGAATTTTCCCCTTTGAACCAGCTAGCCAGTAGTGTTAGCTTGTGAAGCCCAGCACTCATCCATGGGATAAGATGTAGTCACTACCTACGTCAAAGATAAAAGACAGAAGTCATCTTGGCTAAATGTATGGTAACCATTGACACTATTCACTGTTTCAGGCATCCACTGGAAATGTTAGAATATACCTGACTCAGTTAAGAGGGAGGACTGTACTGAGCAACTCTGTGCCAAAAACTGTGCAACAATGTGAAACAGTTTAGTACTCAGGGAAAACAGACATGTCATTCTAAGGATCTTAGACCTGACCAGCAGGTGATGTAGAGCCAGAGGCAACAAATATATTTATTTGATTTTTCTGCACTAGGGGGGGAAAAGGTTGTATTTTTTATTCACATATTTTAAAAAACATGATACCTTGGGTATTTTTCTGGATGATGGATTATTTGATGGAGCTCACTATAAAAGACAGGGTTTTTTTTTCTGTTTTGGTTTGGTTTGGTTTGGTGTTTTTTTTGGGGGGGGGGTTGTAAGGGAGATAGCCTAGATTTCATTTCTATTTTCTATCTTCTCAGTTGTTTCTTGGCATAAGCTTGCAGGACAGTAAGAGTGCTGCCTCTAATGCCAACTCCAACATTCTGAATCATTTCTGCTGAGCAGTAGGTTTTCAGCAACCCACTTCATAAACTGTAATTAGTTTTCTATAAAAGGACAAATTATTCCCTTTCTAAGTCCCAGTATTATAATTTTGCTATACATTAGTATCTATACATTTCTGTCTGCAATGAGCCTAAGGGAATCCACATCTTTTCATCCTAGAAAGCCTTCTACTGAAAATAGAAGGTTATTTTTATTAAAAAAAAAGAAGAAGAAAATAAGAAAATATCTGAAATGAGCTCACTGGGTATCAGGAAGGAATACAAGATGTCATGAGACAGAAGACACAGTGTATAAAGGAGTTAACAAACTCTAAGCATTATCTAAATAAGCAATAATAAAATGTAAGTGCAGGTCTGGATTTTGAATAATAGATTTATCAGATAGTTGAGACACAAATCAAATGACCATTAGTTATTCTTATGTTAGGGGTTCAAGAAATCAAGTAAGGAGCTGGATATGGTGGCACAAGCATTTAATCCCAGCACTTGGGTGGCAGAGGTAGGTGGATCTCTGAGTTCCAGGCCAGCCTGGTTCCAGGAGTTCCAGGGAAGTCTCAGCTAGATAGAGGAACCCTGTTTCTATAAAAACAAAAACAATAGAACAACAAGAGATCAAGTAAGACTTGGAATTTGGGGCTGGAGAAAGAACTTGGTGGTTAAGAATGCAACTGTTCTTGCAGAGGGCCAGAGTTGGATTTCAGGCACCAATGCCGGGCAGCTCACACCCCATGCTTCTGGCTTCCTTGGGCAATTGTGCATGAGCAGAAGTATGAGCGCATACGAACACACACACACACACACACACACACACACACACACACACACACACACAAATTAAAAATAAAATTTGTGAAATGAAAAGCCCGGATTTCACAATCAGTCATGACAAAGAAAACAATAAGCAGCACCCTAATCATTCCCAAATGTGTAGTAAAAAGTTTTTTATTGAGTTAAAAAAAATCTCATTTCATTACTTGGTACAGAACAAGGACTCTTAGATTCCACATTACACCTGCCCATTGACAAGAGACTCAGACACAAAATGTGCTAACATTGCAACGAATCATGAACTTCTATTACAGATATGAGTGATTTGAATGAGAGGGTGCTTGATTTGAGTTTGAATCTTGGGAAGATTGTATTGTCAAGCCTTAGTTTACTTACAAAGAAACAGACAAGCTTTCTCAAGATCCTGTTAAGCAGGATAATACCAAAAGTCTTTGGATATAAGTGAGTAAGAGGTTCCTTAGACAGGTAAAAGGAGTTCTTTCAATTTTACTGTCCTTATCCAAGTGCCCCTTAATTCCTTATTTCTTCCTTCATTCAGTCAGCTCTCAAACTATAGAATACCTATTAACTTCATACTTCTACTTCCTGTGTGCTAAACGCACTCAACTATCACGAAAAAAAAAAAGAGTCTTAAATCGTTTGTTTGTTTGTTTGTTTGCTTGCTTGCTTGCTTGCTTTTTAAGACTGGATTTCTCAGTGTAGCCCTTGCTGTCCTGGAACTCACTTTGTAGACCAGGCTAGCCTCAAATTCAGGGTTTTATCTGCCTCTACCTCCCTAGTGCTTTGGGATTAAAGGCCTGAGCCACCGCCGCCACACAAGTTTGAATTCTTTTGTCCTTTATCTCTTAAGCTTGTTTTAAAAATTTAATAGAACTCTATATTATAAAAGTATAACTTTTTCGCTAAAATAAAGCTATCTAATAATACCCGACAAGTATCGATTTAGTTTTATATCCTAATTTGAAAGGGTGTGGTTACATGGAATAAGTTAGTTTATCTTTCTATTGGATTTATATTGAAACAATGTTAAGGTCAAGTGTCCAGTTATCGTACTGAAAAACTGTTGCATGTCAGAACTTTGACATAAACTATTTTGCTGGTGTAGTCATCAATGTCGTTCTATGGTAGAAAAAAGAGGCATTATGTAGCCCTTGCGTTCTTTTTAAATTTGTCGTATCAAACAATCTTATAGAAATGAAAATGTTCTATCCAGTAACGATTATCCTGGGTGAAGTTTCCCGTAATTATAAAATTGTGAACACTACTCCACCACTGACCTCAATCTTGTTCCAGAACAACTCTACCACCGCCATGTTAAAATTTTAAATTTTAATAGCGGGACCAAAATTCTAACACTTAACAGTAAGGCTCTGTCAACATTCACAGGGAGCGTCTAAAAGCCAAGTAGTTTTCTAAGTCAAGGCTGACCACTGAAAACATCACTAGACAGTAAGTCCTGTTTAGCACTCAAATGGTCGAGCACAGATATTCTTGTTCTTGATTGGTCTTCGTCCGTGTCTGTCACACACAGAGGGTGGGGTCTAGCCTCAAGCTCTGAATGAGACGCTGTACTTTTACGTCATCTCAGTGCGACGAGATCCGCGAGGGAGGGGTGGGGTGAGCACTCTTCGCGGTGGTTGGGGGGCTGCTTTGAAGGTGTCATGGCTGCTGCTGCGGAGCATAATTCCTCAAGCAGCAGCGTCAGAAACCTAGAGCGAAGCTCCAGCCCCCTCCTCACCCGAGAGGTCCTCTGCGAAGTCTTTCGTTCCTTGCACACCCTGACAGGACAGGTAAGTGGAGGTGCGGCGGGGCGCTGGGGGAGCGGGTAGGGAGAGCACCCCGGTTCTGTCCCCTTAGTTCTCTCGGAGGCGGGGGTCGCGGAGCCCGCTGGCACGGTGTGTGCCGCTGGTGTGCCGAGACCGAGCTGCCGAGACCCGGAGGAGCCCGGGCCCAGCTGCCTGGGACCGGGAGATGCCAGCGGCTCACTCGATGGCCAAGCGTGAGTTCCAAGATCTAGAGAAAACCCGAGTCCTGGTGCCGAACGCTTGCAGAAAATTGATGCTTCAAAGATGATGAGGGTTAAGGAGGCTCCTGGACTCTTACGGTCCTTTTGCCTCTAGTGTGTTTATTGTAGAAATTCACTGACTAATATGGCCTCAAACTTTTCCTAGCGCCATCTCCACTCTTTAGAAGTGATTTACTCTGTTTTGTTTTTGTTTTTTTTCTCCTACCATTGATTGCATCATCTCTTGCATCTCTTACTGTTTTAAACGGGGAGTGATGTATAAGGATTTCCACAATTTCATTCGTAGTATGCCTAAATTTTAATGTAAATTGTTGGTTGAGTTACGTGTGGCCACTTCTAACCACATCACGACTGTGGTGTAACTTAGCTAACTGCTCTTTACAGAAATGAACCTGGATTTTAAAAACTAGGTTGCACTTTACTAGATAGTCATTCATGATGTAAATGAGACAATTTTAAAATAAGGAACAGAAGTATGTTTGCCTGCTTTTAGAAGAGTTTTGTGTCAAACATGTTTACTAGTTTGTCTGGAGGCTGGTATAGTGCGTGAAATGGAGACAACACACATTTATGTCAAGGGCAGCGGGACCTGTGAGAATAGGGCATTTACCTGATTTGTGAGAATTATTTAAAATCCTTAGTTGGAAAACCTTAGTAAATTTATTTTGAGTAGCAAACTACTTGAGTTGAACATTCTGTTTGGTGTTATGAGGCAATTATTACTGGACTTCTAAAAGTTAAAATTTTTAAACTCAATTACTTGATAACCAATTATGAAAAACTTCATTACAAAGTCTTAAGCACTTTCCTTATTAATATTTCAGTAGTAACATCCCAGATCTTTAAATAGTTTAAAAGTTAGAGAACTTTTTCATGTGGATTTGAAACTTAAAGATTTGTTCATTTATGTTCTAATGTCAAGGTGAGAAAACTATTCTCCAATATTATGCTTAGAATTTGCAAAATAGTTTACATTGATAAATTATTTGAATATCTAAATTTTGCATAGTGAATTTTTCAAAATTAAATAAATTTATTCCAAAGGTTCAAATGGAAAAATCTAAACTTAAGGCCACCTGCCAAAAACGTTTAGAGAAAATAAAGTTTTATAACAGTAAAGGGGTCTTTATATAAGTGTCAAATATAAGATTTTTAAAAATCAAATGTTATTTTAGTAATATCATGTATTTTGAGATGCATGATTAAAGATGAAAGCCATCCACACTTATAAAGTTGATCCTGTGGAGTGTGTCCTTTTGCAACAAATTAAAAGGATTTTTAAGATGTTTAATATGTCTAAGTTCATATTAAGTATCATTGAATTATTAACACTTTTCGATAGAAAGTGTAAAACTGAATTGTTAAAAAGTATTTTTCTTCCAAATGCAAATTATACTAATACTAATGTTTTTCTTCTCTTCTCATTGGCCCAAATTACAAATCTAAAGACTGTTAGCTTGTTTTTTTTTTTTAAGTAATGTGTTTCTACTGAACATACATAATTCAATAGTCAATGTTTATAGTATATTAATAGAAAATTTTGGATGCCTGGCTACTGTCCCAAGAATTATGGGTAATAATTCATAGAGTCCCAATGTTACTGGGGAATTTGTTGAATGGATAATTGGGTTATTTGGAGCTCATTTTTAAGTTAATTTGTCACCCTATTGTTTGGTTTCCATAAAAGACCAAGTGTCTTGAGTTGCCTTTGAAAGCTTCCATAATTCTTCCAAATTGACATGAGAATACGATCCAAATCTTAAGATTTCTTTCCTATAATTATTTTCTCTAGAAAAGGTGATACTTTACTTTGGTGTGAGTTTTGCCTGCTTATTCCCCAAACATAGATTTGCCATAGTCAACTATAGATCTCTTGGAGGACTATAAACATGTGCTGATAGGTTACTTTCATACACAGTAATGAATGCAGTTATCTTATTAATTAAACTTACTGTCAAATTCTAACTTAGTATAAGTTTATCTTTGTCAGTATAGCCTATGTAAAATTTCATATTTCTTTATATTTACCGAATGTGGACTCAGATGCCTCTGGACTCTGGAGCCATTATTTATACAATAAAGTGCTTAACATAGGAACCTGAGATCTCTTTGGTTCCATGGACAGCAAATTCATGTCTTGGTTTTTTATTCTTACAGCTTATTAAATTTGTATTTGAGCTCATGAAACATGTATCTTTACTTTGTAGAAAATATGACTTAATTCTTAATTATTCTTGCAAAATAAGTATAATTGACTTGCTTCCACTTAGATCGTGTCTTGAAAAGTTTATAGTGATTCCCCCATATTCAGTCAAATGATTACAGGTGGATGCTTCTCCCTCTAAGGTTTTGACTGGTTTTGATATTAATTTCATATTCAGGTTCTTGGTAGTTTTCTGAATATACTTTTGGTGTATTAATTCACTAGCTCATGAGAAATTTTCATGTTTGAGACACATCTTTCTAGAAAATCCTTAGGAAGCACACTGGACATTCACTTTTTGCTTTGATACACTGCTGTGAGAAAGTACTTGTTTTTTATGTTAAACTTGTTGTACTTCATAACTGATAGTTTGATTTTTATTTGAAGTAATTACTGTCATCTGCTCCTATTTGTGAATAATCTTTAGTTTTAAATACTTTTTTAATTGGTTAAATTTGAAAATAATAAAAATGATTGAGAAGATATCAGGGTAATGATATATTTTAGGCATGTGTTTGTGTGACAAAGAGAATACACTTTCTGGACTGCCATAGTTGAACTTCGTCTGTTGAATGCCTAGTTGGGATTTAGTAGGATTCTGACAAGGGCAGATCTATTTTTGGATACCCTCCAGTGGTATTTAAGATATCAAAGTATCAAAAGAGGTTTACCTTTCTTGGATAGCTTTTCAAAAATGGCCCCATTATACAGACATAGAAACAGAATTAAAATAATAGATTTTTTTTTCAAAGCTGTGCCTTTTGGCTTTTTAAAATGGCAACTAAGTAAAGCATTTTATTATGTCATTGAAACTTAGTAACTTTGAGCAAAATAGGCATGCATTACTCCATAGAAATCTTATTTTTGTCATAATCCCAGATATTCAGCTTAATCGTGTAATTTTTGTGATGTTGCTGGTTTGCCTCTTTGAAGCTTAACCTCAGAGATGATGTGGTGAAAATTACAATCGATTGGAACCAGCTGCAGAGCCTCTCAGCATCCCAGCCTGCACTGCTCCTCACTGCACTTGAACAACATATTCTGTATTTACAGGTAAATTTCTGATTAGAAATGTTTACTGGATATTGAAAATAGAAATTAGCCATAGTTAAATTAACTGAAGTATTTTTAAATTCTACCTCAACATTCTGTTAGCAGTATTATTAATAAAAGGTTACTGAAATCCATATTGAATCTGGGTCTGTTAATTTCACTAGTGATCAGGATAGTTATGAGAATATAGCCCAATAGGCCGATGTGGATATGAGATTGAATAAATGCAGTCCTATTCAATTCTAGGCTTTGCTGAAAATTCAATACAGTTCATCTGTGGTGGGTTATAATTAAGCAATAAGACACGGCAGGTGTGAGTCATGCTATGATAATGATTCCATGCCTTGGGTGAGTTTGGAGGCTCATGGAGTGCTTTCAGTGGTTCAAGAAGTGGCATTATCCCAGCATGACACATCCTGGAGTGTCTATTGCAATTAAACAGTTTCAGCATAGTTTTTAAAAAGAAAGTAATTTCTGTGACATTAATGTTTCATCTTAGTGAGTAGCCAGTCACTATTTCATCTTAATAATTTGAAATAATTTATCCTTTATTAGAAGTCAATATTGAATTATTTATAATGGCATTGTTACGTTTTTAATATTTCAGTTTAAGAAATGAACAGTATTATAACCTTGCTGTTGTTGTCAGAAGTCTCTGCGAGTGTAATTGATGTGAGTTGGAGGTCTTCTCTCATCAGGATACGCAGAACTGCTTTTCCTGGTCACTTTATCGTATTGAAGATGTTAGAAGATTTCAGAAGAGTACTTGGCATAGCAAACAATGGAAACAAAATTGTATGAAAAGACAGATGATCGGAATATTGTTTAGAAATAATGTGTTAAGTTTCAGCCCTGAATTCATTGACTTTCTGGGAGTGTTTAGCTGTGTTTCATGATAAAAATAACAGTTAACACTTTGTTTAAAGGGCACGTGATGAGCTATAGGACTCAAATGTGGACCTTGGGCTGGGGATGACGAGGAAGAGTAGAAGGAAGTGAATTTCCATTATGAAGACATATTTTTCTTAAACCTACTGTAGCTGGAGTGATCTGTTTCTAGCTCGAGGTCTTTGTAGCATGTTTGTTTGCCTTCTCTCTTTCCTTCCTTCCTTCCTTCCTTCCTTCCTTCCTTCCTTCCTTCCTTCTCCCGTGTGCATTTTCTTTTGTGAAATTGCATTTCATGACCCAATAAGATACCTTGCTATGTCAGGGAAAGGCTGAATGTTCACTCAGGGTGACACCTATACACTTCATATCCATGCTTTCTCATCTATTTTGGCCAACTGTACTTTGAAGTGGAGAATCTCAGCAATACAGTGATAATGCAGGGCTTTCCTGAGTGAGCACTGCTCTCCTGCTAAGGAGGGAGAACACTCAGCCTAGTGTTCTGAATGACATGTTAATTAAGAGGCATCCAGGCCAGAGACTGAGGCTTTGATTTAGCACAAAATAAAAGATGAATGACAGAATGATTTCCTCAAAGAAAAATTTAAATGTCGTCAGGTTTTCTTTCTTTTCTTCTTTTTTTAAAAACAAATGTACAGCAAATGATAAAGGCTACACAGTAGTAGAAAATAGCAAACCTGTGTGTGGTCAGACCCGTGTGTCCTTATGTGCCCGCTCTTTGTATTTAATAACAGAATATTCACTTAGGTAGCAGCAGCTTATATAAATCTATCACTAGTTGAGATGAGTTTGAACCTGAGCAGATGTCACTGTGTTCTTTTCAGCCTTTTTTAGCAAAACTTCAGTCTTTAATTAAAGAGAATTCAACAGCTGCAGAGATAAGACAGACAGAAGCAGAGACCAAGTCTGAACTAAGAGCCGGACATCCCACTGGAGACCTAGAAAATGAAGGAAAGCTCCAAGACTGTGATTTAGGAGATGTGAAAAAGACACAAATCCATTTTGATCCAGAAGTAGTTCAAATAAAGGCTGGAAAGGCAGAAGTAAGTTTGGGCTGGTACAAGGATGAGGGTAACATTATTTTTTAAAAGTTCTGTTGTGTTTAGATTGTTAAATTATTTGTTGTTTGTAGATTGACAGACGAATATCTGCATTTATTGAGAGAAAGCAAGCTGAAATCAATGAAAACAACGTCAGGGAATTTTGCAATGTTATTGATTGTAATCAAGGTAACTAGAAGTTTTTTTAAAATAGAATTTTAAACATTTTGACAACTGCTATAATATTTTGTTTTAAAAACAAACAACATTAAGAACAAGATTCTATTTTACAGGTTTTTAGTTGGTAATTAAGGCAGTAGAGGTTTCCTTTATTTAGTAATCAGCTCTGTTGCCAAGCTGATTTTCATTTGGTTACACAAAGAAATCAGGGCCGAACTCTGGAGACAAATGTTTACTACAAGTCCAGGAAGGTCAGAGCTTCTTCAGACAGGTAAGGTGAGGTGTCAGATGGCAGAGGTGTTTAGGTTCACTGTAGGAGAGAACCAGGCACTGTGGGCTTCAGCTCTGTAAATGGACCTGTGAAATCGTGTTAACTCAGTGAACCTAGTAACACTGATAGCATTCCTCAAGAGGGAGCAGTTTTCTCTTTACTCCTGAGTTTCATGGTGGATACACCCAGCTCACCATGAAGACCTGTGGAGCCCTAGGCCTTTCCCTTTGTCACATTGCATACCTTTGCTGTTTCTCCTCTTCACTTGATGCTACAGTCTGTTTCCAGGGCTGCAGGGTACTTGCAGACCACCATATACCATGTAGATTGCCACTGGTTGTAATTCTCTATCCTTGTAATAACCAGTGTAAGTGGTTCTTAGAAAAAAATTATGAAGGTTTGTAGTTGGACTGAAAGTTTTTTCTTGTCACTGTTAATATCTCTTAGTTAATGATTATAAACATGAAATTGTCCATTGAACCTGGAAGTAACTCATAATTACATTGATATGGGACACTCTTAACATAATAATCAGGGCTCACTGTGGATTCTAAATCAAACTCTTCTACTGTTAACTTGTGTGGATCTCTAGATTTAGCTCTTTGGAGCAGGTGTAACAGTGGCAAATCTCAGGTGTGGCTGGCAATCCAGTTGTAGGCTCCTCAAGAGAAAGGGTTTGTTGAGGGAGCAAGGCCGTGTGTCACTAATGTTATTCCTCTGTTCCTCCTGCTAACTCTCTTCCTATAAACCACCAGGGGATAGAAGTTGATAAGAATTGAAATGCTCAGCAGGATTCCCTGGCCCACTCAGTCCCTTGCTGGCTCACAACAGTGCTAGCCAGAATTGCTGTGGAGTGACGAGCGCTCGTGCATTCCTCATCCAACACCACGCTGCAGTGCTCTCTGATGGGCCTGTGCATTTGGAATATAGCCTGGAAGGGATGATAGCTTTTTTTTTTTAATCCTTAGACCAATGAAAGAATAGAAAGAATAAAGAAGTGTAGACCACTTACATATATTTTGAGGTGTTTCCAAAGAAAAGAAAACGAGTGTTTAATCTTTAAAAGATTAAGTAGGTTTGCAATTTTATTTATAGTTCAACTTATCACTGTTCTGTTAAACTTAAGCTTAAAAAATACATTTTAATGTGTTGGTGTATTTTTTAAAGCCCTTTCATTTGGTCTAAGAAAAAATTGATTTTAAAAAATCATATTTTGTGGAATAAAAACGAACTTTAACTCATTTTACATTTACATATTATATAATGTGTTCATATATAACAATTGTGCTAATATTTAATAGTATATATTATAGTAGCATATTTCTAATTTCTTTTTTATAAATTACTTGTTGAGACATAATTTGGAAGAAATAGTAGTTTTCACTTGATACAAATATTAGAAACATTTTTACAACATATTTTTTCCCAAAATCACAGTTTTTAAAAGTAGGATGAAAAGGAGTCGATGCCTTTTTAATTAGGAATTTTAAAGTTTGTGTTGTACTTGAGGTTTCAGGGTCTTTTTTTTTAATGTTGAGTTCCAAGATAAAAAAGTACAAAACATACAGTTAATCCCTGTGCTAGATGTTCACTAATTTGGTAATAGCAAGTATGCCAAAAAACTATTTAAAATAATTTGGTAAATTGGGTTCTGTTTATGTGATAAAGAGTATAGTGCTATAAAATACATATATTATAATACATATATATATAGCACCATACTCAGTAATCTGTGTGGTTCTTAGTAATAACTAATTTCATAAAGATTATCAGAAGTTATACCACTTAATGGTGATAGTTTTCTATATGTAAATCTGAGCATTAGATAAAAATATTACATGTGATTCAATTCAGAGGATAAAGATCACCCAAACTATTTCTGTATGTCACAGTAATGTAATCATTATTACTTTTATTTGAAATTCTCTTATGAATAAAATGTGAATTATTAGAAGTATATCATAATCTTGTACCTTTGTAATTAAGAATATATTTAAACTCAATGTATCCAAATTCTCCCTAGAAAATAGTTGTGCAAGAACTGATGCTGTCTTTACTCCTTATCCTGGATTTAAAAGTCATGTAAAGGGTAAGTGGCCACCGTTCAGTACGTCTATCACTGGGAGAAGTTTGCTATAGCCTCTTAACAGTATGGAATAGAAATGCCTTTCCCATCTAAACTTTATCCTAAACAAAAGCATTGCCTTTTCCTTTCTTTTCTTTTTTTTCTTTTTACTTCTTCCTTTTATTTTATTTTTTTTTAATTTTGAGCTTGTGCTTCATTGACCATTATGGAAAGAATATTAAAGTACTGTTAAGGAGAGAGAATTTCTGTTCTTGAAGCAAATTGACATAGGCTTGAACATTTCTTAACTTAGTTTCTAGAGTTGTGAATACATATGGACCACAGACTAGACCTGAAGGAATTGCGGGGTCAGGTCACAAACCTCCGGGCACACTTCGAGACTGTGGTAACCAGGCGGTGGAAGAACGCCTCCAGAATATTGAGGCTCACTTGCGATTGCAGACAGGTAAGTGAAGAGCTGGGTCAGGCTCTGTGATGAGTCTTTGCAAGTCATAAGTAAATTAGATTCATTTAGCTTCCAGATTTTCCTTGAACATCCATTGTAAAGCCATCATTCTAGGTGCATGAAGCAGCTATAGAATCTATAAGGTTCTTGGTCCTCATGCTTTATCCTTCTGCTTCTCTCCACATGGGAAACACATTCCAAACAGATTCTGTTAGCCTCAGTTTCCTGAAGTTACAACAGAAAATGAATGTAATATTTTAATATGGCCAATTTCAGAACTTGTCTGACAACCTCTAATTATTATTAGCCACCAACTATAAAATATTGATTATTGTGGTCTTGGTTCTCTATGTACTCCCAGGTAATAAACATGGGAAAATGAACCCATATTTATTGACTAGTAGTCAGTGTGAACATGTCATGCCTATGCCAGTGTGGTGCTTAGTAGTACTCTGTGGAGGCGTTGGGGCTGTCACAGAAGATAGTAAGACTGAAGTTCAGACTTTTGCCCAGGACATTATAGGAAGTGACGACTGGGGAGCAGACAAAAGTCTCATCCATTGAGACAGCATGGTCTTGAGTCTCCTCCTAATGCCCCTAGATGTGTGACTTCCCTCTCTCCATCTTCTGCTGCAGATGAAGTGTCTGTGACCTCTCTCTTCAGTTGTCGCTGAACTTCCTCCTAGAGGTCACTTTTCATCCTGTAGCCAAATCGCCGTTTTTCAGGCTTATGTCTGATACTGTTTCTATCTAGGTAAAACTTCCTCAATAGTTGTCTGTTGCCTTCAAACACATAGCAAACTCACTAGTGGTGCTCCAGACCAGGGAGGCTGCGTGTGAGGCTTGAGAGGCGGGAAGATTCTGAATGCAGTAGTGAACTTGGTGTGTGCATACCTTAATATACATTGCCCTCCTCCATGACACTGATGGGGACATAGCACAGCCATCAAGTGAAACTGTCATCTTCTCCCTGCAGGATTTCCCTACTGAGTAACTACTAACCCCCATTAGAAACTAGTCAGTACTTCACAAAAAAATGTGTAGCAACATGGGAAGCAGAGGCAACACTCAGAAAGCAGAAGTCTATAATTTGTCTCAAAGAATGCTGAATGAAACTGTGAGCTAAGGATGAAGCCATGAGCTAAAGATTTCAATTGACTTTGCTTTCATCTGCTTATTTTATTGTTTTAAGTGTTTTTTTGTTCTTATGTAAATGCATTCTCATGATACTTTAAAAATAAAAATGATAAGAAAGCAGAACTATTAAGATTTCAGCATTTTTTCCATATGCGTTTAGGTGGCCCAGTACCAAGAGACATCTATCAGAGAATTAAAAAGCTTGAAGATAAAATTCTTGAATTGGAGGGCATCTCTCCTGAATACTTCCAATCTGTTGTAAGTATTAATGTCTTCTAAAAACAAAGTGTTATTTTAAAGATTTTCATTACGTAATAGTGCACTCATTGATCCACATGTGAAACACTTTTAAAATTAAGAAATAGAGGAACTCAGTACTGTGGAGGTATCTGCCTCTTTAAGAATTCTGATTCTGAATATTTTACAGTGTAGGGACAATTGTCCTCACCTATGGAAGTTCTGTTGAGCCATCTTCATGTCAGCCTTTGGTGGTCCAGCCTGTGACTCCGTGGCTGCTGTCTTGTAAAATAGCACTTGGTTTTTTTCCTGCTGATCTGTCTCCAGACTGTTTGACCCAGCCCCTAAGTAGCTCCGTTTCTCACAGATGGACTGGCCATGCCTTGTACTCGCACCCAGTCTTCTTAGACTTTAGACTGACCTGTGTCTGTATAGTTCCTCCACTCTCTTCTTCATTCATTCACTTGTTTATTCATTTGTTCATTAATTCATTCATTCATCCTTAAACCCCTTTCTCAAGGACATTGAGAAACTGTTTTCCTAATAAGTACCTTCTTTGGCACATCAGTGTTTCAGAAAACCCTGAGATCACTCTGTTTCCCACCATCTTCTGATGAGGTACTTCTCTTCTTGTGTTGCTGTGTTTGTTTGTTTGAGTTTTGAGACAGATTCTCACTATATAACCCATAGCTTGAACTCTGAATTCTTCTGTGTCAGCTTCTTTTCAAAGTCTACTAACTAACCAGCAGCCGTGTCCTATTCATTTATTTACCTACTTACCTGATGTCTAGTCCGTTCTGTGTGTCCCAAGATGAAATGTGGAGAGGTTCAAAGAAACAGATGTGGAGTTAGGAGTGGTGGCACTCACCTTTAATCCCAGCACTCAGGAGACAGAGGCCGGTGGATCTCTGAGTTCGAGGTGAGCCTGGTCTACAAACTGAGTTCCAGGACAGCCGGGGCTACACAGAGAAACCCTGTCTCAACAGAGCTAAAAAAAAAAAAAAAAAAAAAAAGGAAAGCGAGACGTAGAAACGATAGGTCCTCTGTGTGAGCAAGCTCTGTGAGAACATAGTCTGTTTACCATGTGTATTTACTGTTTTCAAGTATAGTGATTCAGAATTAGTCTTTACGAATACTCATAAAGATTGTATCTTTTAAATATACTAGTACATTACAGTCTTAAACACTTTAAGTTGCTATCTTAAAACATTTCCATGTTCAATGGTCAGATTTTTAAAATAATTAAGAGATTCAACACATACTGGGCAGTGGTGGCACAAGCCTTTAATCCCAGTGCTTGGGAGACAGAAACAGGTGGATGTCTGAATTTGAGGACAGTCTGGTACATGGTGAATTCTAAGATAGCCAAGACTACACAGAAGAACCTTGTCTCCAAAAACAGAAGATGCAATACATATTGATGCTTTTCATAATTTTCTGGTTTTTATAATAGCTTATTAGGGAGTTTGGTTTTCAACAAATGGAAAGAATTTTGGTTCTCATTTTGTTCCATGAATCAAATATAAATTTTTTCCTGTTAATTTTTACCTTTTCATATGGTGTGGTCCAATGATATCCAGGATAGTCAACCTCTATCCAGTTTCTAGAAGCTTCTATAGGTTTAGAATTCATCTACATGTGAATCTGTATAAGAAAATTTCAAGTAAAGTCTTCATAGTTCAGAAATTTAGTTTCCAACAAAAGGTCAATCCTTAGGACATATGAGGGCTCAATGTTTACTTACGTCCTAACCAGAGAAGCTAGAGTATAGTCCACACAGTATTCACTGAAGGGTAAGGTGAGTTCACTCTGAAGGGTAAGTAGAAACTTCTCAGTTCCTCTCAGTGTGACGATAACCCTTGATCTGGCTCTACTCCAGGTGAGGTGTGAGGCTAGAGAAGACTCACTCTGTTATGGGATGTCAGCATAAACTCTTTCCCTTTGGCCTTGTGCCAGATCTGTATGTAGGTCTAGAGGACACTTAGTCTCCATGCTTAAACCTTTCCAGTTCTGTGCTGTCAACGTGCATGACATCTCTGGTACTGATCTGTAGGATTTCTTCCACTCAGAGACACAATTTTAAAGATCTAGAAATCCTTTTTTTTTTACAAAGCACCACTATATCCTAACTTGTTGTCAGCTCTCCTTTTGTGAATGCATAACTCACCCTGGCCGATGTCCCCTGGCCGATGTCCCCTGGCCGATGTCCGTCTGTGTTTCTAGTTCTTCTTTCCAGTGCAGCTGTGGAATCAACAAGCCTCATGTCTTGGAGTGTTGCACACAGTTCTCACTCTCTGGGTTTCCACCAGCTTCTCAACACAGATTATCTCAACAGCCTTAAAAGTGTGGGTCATATAATTTAGAAATGTGTTTGCTGTTTCTGTCTTCATGCCCTACTCTACTTCTAAATTGACATTCCCCTAAAAAAGGCCCCCTGCAGATTTCTTCATTTCTATCAATGACAGTCATTTCACTAACCAGAAACTGGACTTGGCCTTGTTCTCTTCCCATATCTAATCACCAACAGCTGTCAGTTTTTCTGTTTGTTTCCTGTCCTGTCCCCATCTCCAGATCTTACTTCCTAGCCGACCTAGTATAGCATTAGTATAGCACCGTCTCCTCATTCTTAGTTGATCTCCAGTCACTAAAATATCATAAATCTTTCCAAATACTGTTTCACAAGTCACTTCCCTGACAAATGCTTTCAATAAATCCCTGCCTGGAAAAGATAAAAATTCTTCTAGGTACAGCATTGAAATGTCTGTACAATCTGGTGACTTGTACTTATGTAGAATAGATCACAATAAACTAAAGTCCAAAAAGTATGGTCACGGCCGTCTTGTTCTTTCATTAACTAAATCCCTACTAAGAGTCTGTAAACTAGACTCAGAGTGAAGATCTCACTGGAAGATCTGCTACAACCGCCCTGTCTGATGATAGCAGTCTATTGTTAACGAGAATTATACTAAGTAAGAAGCTGACCTTTAGCCCTGTGTGAACAAGTGGACAAATTGGTAGGCATGGCTGATGCTTAGGTAGTAGACTTTGGAAACTCTTGTTCCAAAGCAATGTGTAGATGTAACTCCTGATTTTAAGGGATGTGTCAGAGGAAGAAAATGCTAAATGTAGGCCAGATCCATGCCAGATGTTCAGACTGTGTGAAAGTGTGTGCTAGACATGAGCCATGAGTGACCAGGTGATCCAGCTGGAGACTTAGGTAAGTGCAGGTCCCTGTCTGTGCTGTTAGGAGGCTCTAGTGGGAGAGAGATTGGAGTCAAGGAATTGGGTTTAATAGTATGTCATTGTTTATGAAGTTAAGCTCTGCCTGTCCATGTGCCCCACCATAGGTTCCTAGCTCTGCTTGGCAAAGAGAGGAGTGTGCTTCTCTGAGTTCTGTTATTCCGAGCACTTAACGACTGCTGTTTAGTATAGCTGCTCATATGAGACATTCTTAGATGGTAAATAGATCAGCTTTGGACATGAAAGAGAATCTGAGTTTTAATTTCTTCTACATCTTCGTGGTCATTAAAAGTTCTTCCTTGTACATTCGTCATGGTTTTTGGGGGTTTTGTTTTTTAGGTTTTTGTTTTGGTTTTGTCAGATATGTTCATTTAGTAATTTGACACCCAATGGTTTCATTATATCACAGTTCAAAAGGCTGAGTAGTTTGTCTCTTTGAGTCTTGTCAGCTTGACAAGAATCTAACATTCAGGCAAGCATACATGTGCATACACACCACAAGGGATTGAACCCAGGCCTGGGAAAGTGTTTTACCACTGTGCCATCTCTTTAGCCCCACTACAAGAAATATGAATTTAAATCAACTCATACAGTAGAGAAACTATAAAACAATGAGAACACAGTCTTCAGGGTTCATGTAGTCGCAAAGTCAAGACGTGAGTTCTTACTCCTCTTGGGTCTATCTAGCCTTGACTTCCTCCATTGACACATGTCAAGGCTGCTCTAAGTTTTAGGTATTTTATCCACACACAGCAGTGGCCACAGGAACCTTTGTTTTCTCACAAGAGAAGTTTGCAGAAAATGTCTCCTTAATCCCCAGCAGACCCTCCTTACTCATTGGCTACAATTGGACCATGTACATGTCAGTTTCTAAGCAAGAACATTGGGGTGGGGTAGGCACTGCCTTGAGTCACACAGAGGGGACAAAGGGCTGCTTGTTTAGCCTGGCACAGTGCCTTCCATGGTTGAAGATTCCTGTTTGCTATATGCATGTGTCATGTATGTGTTTACTTTTTACTTCAGTAAACCAAGTATCCTTTGCCTCTATCCATTGTCGTTTCTCTTGGTCAGTTTCCCAGAGTGGGAGGGTTCCCAAGAGCTATTACTCAGACCTGTAAGCTGGCAACTAATGGAAAGTAGGTATTTTCCAGAGAGGAATTTGCTGTTACACTGTTATACACTACTTGTAACAGTGCCCTCCTGTGTGGGTAACTTTGTAGACAATGCTTCTCAAGTGTGGGGCTTCGCTTGGGGTTGACAAAGGCTTTCTGCTTATCTGTCACAGTCTTCTATAAGGGAAGTAATGATGACGTTTCCTAAGTAATGATTATTCTGTTACTTTTAAACTAGAACTTTTCTGGAAAAAGAAGAAAAGTCCAACCACCTCAAGTAAGTCATTTTGTCTCCGTTTGGGCTTCTGCAATAGATTAATGAGTCTTATACCTTATTAATAAATGTGTCTATTCTTGTTGCTTTTAGGTCATACTTTGGCAGACTTTAGGTTGAATTAGGGAAGTCATTTTAAGACCATAGAATGATTTCAACAGGCTAATTAAATACAAAAATCTTCACCTTGCTTTTAACAGAATATTTCGGTTTGAAAACACTTAAATGCCCCAATAACTTTACTCTCCTTCTACTTTGCCTTTTATGAGCACTACTAATTAGCATTTTCTAAATCAAAACAAGGGCGACATCATGTCTGGGAGATGGCTTAGTGGGCAGAGGGCTTATATAGCATATTCAAGAAAATCTGAGTTCTGATCCCTGGCACCTGCTTCAGAAGCAGAGCATAGTGCTGTGGTTCTGTTACGTCATCACAGGAGACAGCCGCTCACTGCTCAGCCCATCCAGCCAGAGGGTTCCAGGTTCTCTGGAGACCCTGTCTCAAAAAGTGTGATGGGGAGCAGTTGCGGAAGATACCCACGGATAGTTTCTGACGGCCATAGGCTCATGTACCACAAACCTACACTCTGTGCCCCCTCCACATACATGAAGGCTAATTGAAGCTTAGCTCTCTGTCCGAAGTAGTTTATTAGTTGAATTAAAATAGTATAAATTTGCCAGCCTTAATGATGTGAATTAAAGTTGGGGGAAACTTAAAATTTGCTGTATTTTTAAATAGTATGTTGCTACTGTGTGTGATGATGTGTACCTGGAATCGCAGTACTCTGGAGGATGAGATGAAAGGGTCAGAACTTCAAGGCCAGCCTGCACTACACAGTGAAGCCCTGCCTCAGCATGCCCTGTCCCTCAAAGCAGCTTATTACATCCTTACTATAAAATTTTGAGTCAGTTTTTGAGAATAGCCTTTGTTTCATAGTTGGTCCCTCAGAAGGAAAGTTCTAGGTGTTTTAGGCATCTAAGCTAATCCTCCAGTGTATATTTCTTGCTGTAGATTATGAGTTTACAGGGTTTTTGTTTTGTTTTTTTAAAAAAGCTTTTATTCCTCCTTCAGAGCACAAAAACTCCAGGAAAGCTTTGTCATTAGGGAAGAGAAGCAGGTCAGCATGACACTGTGTTTGTATATGCATTTGTTGTGTATCGCTAGGATGAAATCCAGGGCCGCACACCGTCAAGCACATGCCCTGTGCTGAGCCATATGGTTACAGCCCAGAAAAAAAATGAGAAGCCTTGTTAGTTTATGTCTCTAAATTATGACACAGTCACCATACACAGCTGTCGGTCTCAAAATTATTATACAACAATATATTGCTGTATAGTTAGGGATTTATAGTTCACTTAGCATTTTATCTGCCTTAAGAAACTTAAGTCTTATTCAGCAATTTGTGTTTCTAGCAGAATTATTCACTGGCTGAACTGGATGAGAAAATTAGTGCCCTCAAGCGAGCCCTGCTCAGGAAGTCGAGAGAGGCAGACTCCATGGCCCCTCACCACCTCCCGTGAGGCCACTCTCCTCACACAGCTACCCTGTAAGATGCCTGTGTGTGTACCTTACATATGCTTAATTACGGTGTATTTATCAACATAAACATGTCTGTAAAGTCAAGGTTTATTTTAGCACAAGACTGACTGACGGCAAATAGTCAAATATTGCAGTGTTTGGAAATGACACAAACCTTGACCACAGCATTGTTGGAACTTATTCCCTCCTGTTTTAAAGGAGGCATTTTGGATATTAAAAAACTTAATTTGAAGGAACTTCTTTTGGTGGACTACCAGAGATTGTTATTTTGATAGTGGTACTTAAAAGGACTTTATATTTGTTACATTGGTTAACCATTTTTTTTTAGTTTATATTAATACTTTGTACATAGTGGGCACTTAGCAAAAATTTATTGACAAAAAATAAAACAAAAACTGACAAATGCATGTGTATAAACTTTTTTTCATGTCCTTATTGTAAATAAACACTTGACCAGTTTTATCACCTTCTTGGCTGAGAGGTCTTGAGCAGGTTAACCTCTCTGGCCCTGATTTGCTGATCTACAATGGGAATAATGGAAAAGCCCACTTCATCAATGCCATGAAGAACGGGGGGCACTGGATCGGCTGTCCTGAAGGAGTGACGTGGTAAATGTCAGTGTTGGTGTGTACTGCACATCTGCCTTTGCACAGTACTAAAGCCACCATAGAGAAGTTCTGTTGCCACAGCTGGAAACAACATGTACAAGGTGAAGCTGCAGTTGTGTCCTGTCTTACAGAGCAGATATTTGAGAATTGTTTTAATGCAAGAACTAGAATTTACCTTGGATCACCTGTAAAGGAGAAGAGGTTAAAAAAGGATCAGGAACCTGGGCATGACTGGAACTAACTAAACATCATCAGTTAGAACGATTCCAACTCACTAGACTGACTGGGTCTGTTCTCCCTCAGCATATCTTCTCCCTCTTTGCTCTGCCGTTACTACATGTATGAAGTCAGGGTAGTCTCTCTACTGACTGGTTTGCCCAGCCCTCTCTACTTGAAGAGAGAGAAAAGCCTCTACGTTTTTTGTCTCCCTACATGAGCTGATAATATAGTCCTGGCCTTAAAACTGCAACCTATTCTAGTAGCCTTTGATCAGCTTCAGTGCTCTCAGCTCTGAGAGCCTCACCTCCAAGAACCGTCTGGAACCTGCTGATGAAGCCAGGGCTAATGCCGTGTTGCTGTCAGCAGGGTAGGTATTTTGTCAGAATGGGGTCCTAGTAACTCTTCTAGAGCTGGTATGCTTTCAACCTTTAGTCTTTTCTTTAGTGCGTCACTCACTGGAGTGATACTGAGAGTTCAGGGAGGCATGTGGCTCCCTCAAGTCAAGCTACCGAATAGCCATTCTTCCCCACTGCTTCTTCCCAATGGCCTCACCCTTAAACAAAAAGCAGGTAAGTGGTTTGAAAAAGACTTGCTTCCAGGGACAGCAAAACACCTCTTCCCTAGTCAATCCCAGGTTATACTTTATCAACTGTTTCATAAGGGATTGGGCTTCTCTAACACCTGGCTGCAGCTCAACCTTTACAACTGCGAGTCTCGGACCCAGTTTTGAACGGGTTTATCAGAAGCACCTGTGTAGGAAGTATGGCTTCCTTGCTTCCTTGAAGTAGATCCTGCTCCAGACTTGAGCTCTGTGGGTATTTTGAAGTCATGACCTAGCTCTTGGTTTCCAGTCCTCTTTTTCCTATAATATCTGAAAAAGGGGGTTTTGTTTGTTTGTTTTTTAATATGAGTCAACTTCCCACCCCAGAATAGTGACATCTGGCTTGACAGGATCTCTGAGCACAAAAATTGTTATATCTGGCCAGGCCTTTGGGGAGTCAGTGCCACAAAGATGAGCCTTTAGCTTTTATAAAATTGCAATTTACTGAAAAAATTTTTTCAATGACATTAATTAAAAATGTTTTATGATCCTAGGGACAGCATCTCAGCACATCCAACAGTTTAATTAGGAGTTATAGCTATATGAGTTGATATTTGGGGGTCAGAGCGATGGCTCAGAGTTAAAGAGTTCTTGCTTTCACAGAGGACCAGGGTTTGGTTCCCAGCACCCACACACTAGTTCATAACAATATGTAATGGCTATTCCAGGTCATCTGATGTCCACTTCAGACCTCTGCAGGCACCAGGTATACATGTGGTACACTTATATACATGCAGGCAACACTCATACACAGAAAAATCTAAAATGTTAAAACTGATATTTTATAACTTTTAAGTTAGATGTCCCTAAAAGGACAAAATTTATTTCAATTATAGGTTCTTTGGACTCTTGTAAGATCTATTTTGATACTTTAATGATTTAATTTTCCTTATATCTTTTTGACACATCTTGATTTTTTTTTGTTAATCCCAGGAATTAATCATCAGTTATCCTGAAGTATACTAAGACTAAAGATGAAACAGTGAAATTCCTTCAAAAGACAATGCAGCAGCGCCATAAGTGAGGCTTTGTAATAGCCCCTTGTTTCACAAAGCCCAGAGGACACTGCTAAGGACCGTGAGTCCGGACAGACCATATCCCAGCTCCCAACCCTTCTGCTTTCAGTTTTGTTTTTTTTCAAGCATAATGATAAATTCTAAAAGAAAACAGAATTTTTCATGACTGTGAAAGGCATCAAAAGGTAAATTCAAAGGCCCTAAAGATGGTGTCTCTCCAGACTCAGTTTGTGGAGTGAGCTTGTTCCACCTTTGCTTGTGCCAGGTGATTGGCAGGTAGTCATACTCAACCATCATGACTCATGTCAAACATGGACACTTTCATAACCAAGAAAATAAGAAAAATTGTGCTTACTGTGTCTGAACAATTTTGTTTCAAATAAATGTTTTAAAACTCTTAATAGTTCTATAAGTTATTCAGAAAATGGCTTTAAATCTACTTTTTAAAATCTTAAGATTCATTGGAACTAGATGGTAAATTATGTTTATTTTTCCTGTTATGTTGACAGCTAAATATATTTTTAAAATCTCAAGATTCTGTAAAATTCATGTACCTAACATTAAATTTTTAAATAGTTTCAAAGTTAAAATTATATCTATATATAAGCAAATAACTTTCAAAGATTTTTTAAAAATGATCTCAAGAAACTTAAATATGTATGGAATTGCTTTCCTGAGCATCCTTCCTTCAGGAAGCTGAAGTTGGGAGGAATGAGTTTATTAAAAAAAAAGTGAGAAAATTCTCAGGTTGCAAAATGTGTACATGAACAGGTTTCTACATTCTTTTATTAGAGTGTCTGGCAACCTACTTTTCTGTGTGTAAAGGGGAGATTTATTCAGCCCTAAAAGGAAAAGAGTAGTCAGATGAAGAAGAAACTCAATTGTTTATTTTTAAGTAAAAGAAGTGTCTCTAAGGACCTCATACTTTACAGTTCCAACCATGTGACATCCTAAACACTGGCAAAATTACAAAGGAGGCAAAAGGTCAAATGTGAGCATGTTGTAGGGGAGCAGGTAGAGTAGGGAAGGTGGAAGGCTCTGGGAAGGAGAATCTAAAGTGACAGACATACGTCAGTACACTTTGTTTTTGTTAGGTTTTCTTGGGGGGGGTGGTAGTTGGGGTTCTTGTTTGTTTTGTTTGTTGTTTGTTTGATTGGTTTGGTTTTAGTTTTGGTTTTCCAAGACAGTGTTTCTCTATGCAACCTTGGCTGTCCTTCTGTAAACCAGACTGGCCTTGATCCCAGAGATCTGCCTGCCTCTGCTTTCTGAGTGCTAGGATTAAAGCCGGCACATCAGTGTACTTTTATCTGAACCCAAAAAGTGTACAACACTGAGAGTGAACCCCATTGTGAGCTAGCTATACCTTCCTGGTGATGGTGACCCATCTAAGATCAGATGTACCCTGTGGACCACCTGAGGAGCAGGTTAACGGTAGGGGAGGCCATGCAGATGTAGGCTCAGATCCTAAATATTTCTGTAAATCTAAAACAGCCTTACAAAAGTAAGGTCTCAAATATGAATAATGACACTTTAAAGAATAACCTATACTTATAGAACAAACTACTTCAAATGTTGTTAAGCTAACAGCTTTTGGTACGCAGGTCTGGGTATAAATGGTCTTTCCAGGGTGCTCTGTGTGCCAGGACCAGTCACTAGGAAATAGGTTTTTCCTAAGCTATCTGGAATCGGGAAACTTGAATATTGATATAATTTTGCTTTGTCAAACAATGGAAAGTGAAGTTAATTTTGCCATTCTAGAACTTGGAAATTAGGAGTTCATTAAAATGTGAAACACTTCAAATATACAGGAAAAGTACAGAAGAGATTATTTTAAACAACTACATCTTACCACCCAGATTTCACCACCCAGATATTATTATCTGCTACATTTACACCAGGCCAGCCAAGGCAACGTGAGATCTCATCTTAAATAAACTAGAACGACAACAGAACTAGGTCAAATATAAAAATGGGGCCTCTTCTCTCCATTTCCTCTCCCATCTCACTCTCGGGATTGGATCCAGGGTTCATACATGTCGTGTAAGTACTTTACATGCCTCCCTCTGCTTTGTGTGTGCGTGCACTCTAAAGTGGGTACCTTTTCAAGTACCTAACTTCCAGTCTTAGAAAACAAGCCACCCCATGGATCTGTTAGAATGTAAGTTTAAAACAGATGGACTAACCAATTATTTGTTACAGGTTAAAGGGGACCTACAAATGGTAGACGCAGAGTACAGTTAGGTCCAGTACACATGTTCATGTTTAACCAGCAGCTCTGTTCCCTACACCACTCGCCTTGATGCCAGCAGCTTAGGAATTGTACTTTCAAAGTCGCTGGGCAGCTAAACTAAAACTCCAGGCTTCACACGGCAGCCAGCTAAATCACAGCTACTCTTCACTGATTTTTCCCTTCTCAGAACCCTGATCTTACCTTCAGTAGAAAGATGAGCAGTAGCTGGAACTATCGTGGCAACTAATAAGTGCAGGAAAGAAGCAAAGTGATGCTTGAAAGGTCCTAGCTTCTGACCATTGTTTACTTTTACAAAGAAAAATCTGAAAAGGAAGAATTAAAAGCTCGGAAAGCACACGGTGCACAGTTATACACGTAGACAAAACAGTCAACACACATGCACTGATTTTTAAGAAGAAGCTACGCTGATGGCCTCTCTCAAAATATCTTACTTACTGTATGGTGGTCCCTTTCTTTGTGTTGATGTGAGAGGACAGTGCATGCATGGTGGATGAGGTGAAAGACATGAATGTTATCAGAGTAAGCTCTTTGGTAATCACCAGTGGCACAGCAGCCCTACTACGGTATGTCTGAAACAGGAGGCCTCCCCAGAGATGTCTAGTGAGAGGTGTGCACAGCACGGAGAAATGTTGAGCAAAGACACACCACATTCAGGTCGAGTCAAATTCAAGATTTCATCATGCTGCTGCAAACTTACAAGCTGTCATGTCTGGAATTTTCCATGTTTTGGACCGTGACTTGAGTATAGGTCACTGGAGTCACAACAAAGCCTCAGGTAAGAGAGATGACATTATATTGATCCATGAAACGGGTGACATTTCTGCCATATAAGCCCACACTAGTGTCTGTCTCTTCCATATGCCTGACAGCAGTCCCAGGTGCTTCCTTTTAGAACTATTGGAACCTTTTAGAAAAACCCCCGGAGCATATTCAAGAGAACAGAGAAATAAAAATGCCAAGCAAAGCTAACCATTATTAGTATTTGTATAACTTCTGGTCAGTATGGCAGGGCAGTTGCCAGAATTGACTTAGGGATGAGGTTTATAAACAAAGCAACCCGTGCTGGTTATTTCACTAGTTCTAGTTCAACAACACTGTCATTTGAAGACCTTGTTTCTCCCAAGTTTCTGCTCTTTCAATTTAGGCTTCCTCCAGCTGGTCCCAGAGATGCTCCCTGCCCCCACCAACTTCAATTTCCATTCTCCACTCACCCTCACTTCCCTTACACCCTTCCTTAGGCCACATACAATTATGGCAGAGTTGCAAACAACAGGGCTTAGGGAATGGCTACATCCTGGATGGACAGATTTGTGACCTCATTCCTCCAGGAGTGAGTGTCAGTAAATCCAACTGGGATAATCCTTTTGCAAGTGGAATGGTAGTTTTTTGGCTTGGAGGATAGTAAACTCACCACTCATAAACTCTCCACTCCTTCCTCCAGCTCTTGGCTCTTACTTCTTTCTGCCCCTCTTTACCACAGTGGTCCCTGTGATGGTTTGAATATGCTTGGCCCAGGGAGTGGCACTATCAGGAGGTGTGGCCCTGTTGGAGTGGGTGTGGCCTTGTTGGAGTAGGTGCACCACTGTGGGCATGGGCTTTAAGACCCTTGTCCTAGCTGCCTGGAAGCCAGTCTTCTCCAAGTGGCCTTCAGATGAAGATATAGAACTCTCAATTCTTCCTATTTGAATGCTATCGTACTCCCACATTAATGATAATGGACTGAACCTCTGACCTTGTAAGCCAGCCCCAATTAAATGTTGTCCTTATAAGAGTTGCCTTGGTCATGGTGTCTCTTCACAGCAGTAAAAACTTAAGACAGTCCCTGGGCCATAGAGGGCGTGATTTGGATGTGTTACTATATAGAGTAGTTTGAAAGAAAATGCCCCTGCATTGGCCCATAGGTAGGGACACTATCAGGAGGTGTGGCCTTGTTGGAGTGGGCGTGGCTTTGTTGGAGGAGGTATGTCACTAGCAGGGTGGGGTTTGAAGTCTTGACGCTCAAGCCCGTTCTGTCTCTCTGCTGCCTGAAGATTAAAATATAGAACTCCCAGGTCCATATCTGCCTGCATGACACCATGTTTTCTGTATGTTATGATGATAATGGACTAACCTCTGAACTGTAAACCAGCCCCAGTTAAATGTTTTCCTGTATAAGAAAGCTCATGGTGTCTCTTCACAGCAGTGAAACCCTAAGACACTATATTTCTCTTAGTCTGTCAACTGGCTGCACCCTCATTCTATCTCTCTTCATTTCTCCATCTCCAGAACATGGATGGCAGCTGGAGAATCCTAAGGGTATTTCTCCTACTAAAAACCACAAATGAGCGAAACGACAGAAACAGGAAACAGAACTGTATCCAAATAGATACTGACTGCAATAATAACCTGTGATTGCAAACACAATTTTGGGAGCACTTAAGCTGGTTCATCATTTAACCAATCAATAGCCTTTGTTTCTTCACTGGAGCCTATTACTTCCCTGGTAACAGGCTTTTATCTAAGTTACCCCATCCAGATGGGAATGGTTTCCCTGTGAAGTGAACCTTAAGTCCAGTCAGAAGGTTGATTTTATCCTTAACCACTGAAGCCACCATTGCACTGGCTGGCACATCTTACTTGGCCCTTTCATTGTGAAGCTGGATCCACAGCTGAATGGCCTTACTTCTCCCTGACATGCTTAGTTGCAACTTCTGACAGGGAGAGGTCACTTAGGGCCATCCAAGTCCTGCTTTTATTTCTCTAAGTCCAGAAGCCAAAGCACGCAACCTTCTTCAGTAGGGTTTTACCATCCAGTTTTGGAATGTAACCAATTACAATGGTGACAGCCTTTACTGTTTTAGGCACCTCTGGAGTCTCTGGCTAACAACTCCTAGGGAGATAACACACTCCAAGCACCAGATCCCCAGTTAACCACCTATGGCTTTTAGGAGCATCTGTTTTTAAACTTTTGTGTTCTCTCTAATGTTTCAAGACACAGGCTATGGCAAACTTTTCCCCATTCCCTTGTGTCTTACCTAATCATAGAGCTCTCAAGACTTCCACAGTAACACGTGACCTATGCACCTTTTTGTGAGTTAATTTCCCAACATGTGCTTCTTTAGATGCACTCACATCTCTAAGTCTGCAAACCCCTCAAAGGTTAGCATCATGCTATCCATAGTGCCAGGTCCAAAAGAAAGCAGGACAAATGACCTTTGTGGTAGGTACCTATTAGCATACCTCCAGGCTTCCACAGTATCACAGTACCTGGTCCTTCCCTCTGTGTTCCCTACCCTAAACTTCCCCTGCTCACGGGTTTCCATGCCCCCAGCTTTAATCCTACTATGCCCCCTCTCTTGTCTTCCTCTCTAGCTACCTCATCTCTCCTTTCATGGCCCAGTCCAGTCTGCTGGCCATGTTCCATCTACTACTTTCTCTCCTGGCTCTGGACTCTTCCAGACACCTCTGGCCATATACTCCTTCAGATCAACAATAAAACTTTTCCTCTCAGCCATACCTTGGAGCAGTCATGTTTATATATCTGCTGCCAAACCCCCCAGTTTCTACACACATGCAACAAATACCGTTATACCAGGAATGGGCAGTACAATGATGCAAAGTCCCAGTCCCAAAGTCCCTGTGTCACCTCACAATGAAGAGTGAGGCTACAGTGATAATCGTGGTGAAGCACTTCAAAAGTCTGTTGTCATCTGTCCCAAGCCAGGTATCTGACGATTGCAGAAGTTGACAACTAAGGAGATACTGAAGTCCAACATAAGCAAGGTCTAACCCAGCACCAGAAGATCTTAACCATCAGAATCAATTCTCTCCACCAATCAATGTTGGGTACTTTAGTTAGCTTTCCACAAACTCATGTCATTCTTTCAGACCCTCTCTCCTTCCAATCCTCTGAAGCTCTTTGATGGAGCCTCTTTGCATTTCTCCATTCCTGATGAACTTAGTCGGGCTGACCTGTGATTCTTGGCCCTGCCCAGAGCCATAGGGGAAATGACCTCATTTCTTCTCACGTCTGCTGCATGCCCTGCCCACAAGCCAGCTCTGTAGGTCAGGGTCTCTGGGTGAGCACTGTGGCTATAGCTGCAGCTGTGACCTCTCTGTGTCACCTGGCTTCTGTAGGAGGCCAGAACTGAGCAAAGCATCTGCCCCTAACATACTCTCCCTTGCAAGACAGAAAAGTACCTTATTTAGTCTGGAGGGTGACAGCCAAGCCCTGGGGACAACTTGATTTTTCTGTGCTGAATTGTTTTATCGGGATGCCTTCTTGCACTGACCCTCTGGCTTTAAAGCCTTGGAGAAGTTTCTTAGCATAGAATTTGGCTTCTTGTCATTTCTTTTTTTCCTCATGAACTTGCTACATTTGTTATTTGAGGAACCCGGAGAGACCTCTTACTCTGTTCTGGCGTTCTCCTCCAGGGTGCTCTCCCCCTTTGCAGACACGCTTTACATGCTACTCTATTTGCTTAGATCCTGCCATGCCTTGTTTATCCTGGCCCACTTACGACTCAGCAAAGCTACTAACACTCCACAGCCGTCTCAGGGTCCTTACTGGATCCAGTTTCTCATTAAACCTCTGGTGAACACTGTCCTCTAGGGTCCTGTGACATGGGTATCACAAATTCTTCCTTCAGACCTTGTCCTCGTATGGCACCTGTCCTTCCTCTATTACATTCCAGTGGTATATGGGGACCTGCGCTGGTAAGGGCCAGATCTCCTAATGGCTCATACGAGTCAGTCCATTAGGTCCCAGTGCCCTTGTACTGACTCAGGCTATGTAGCTTGTGTCTTGAGGATAGGTTTTGGGTTAGATTGCTCAGTTTCTCTGTTCCCACAGTGCCCAAATGTATGCCATCACCTTGTATCCCAACCTGCTCATCTCGTCACCCCATATCCCAGCCTATCCACAAGGCAGGGCTGGGGGGTTCTTTCATTGCTTTTTAAAAGTTTTCCCCCAATTCCAGTAACTAACATTCTCTAACTATCATGGTCACTCACACAGGATCACTATTAAAACTTCTGTCCGCATGCTGGACTGTGGGTTTTCCTGTTCTCTGTATCAAAGTTCAGAGTTGAGCGATGTCTTTTGTTGCTCCCACGTCCCCTTTTGTCATTGCTACATGAGTCCTGTGGGTCCCAGGTTTAGGGTCCCAGAAGGGGCTCTGAATTACTAGTCTACTCTGAGTTCTCTTCTCCTTTTGGTCGTATACATACGTGTGTGTGTGTGTGTGTGTTTGTGTGTATGTGTGTGTATTATATGTATATTATATACATAATGGCAGACCAACACCTCAATTTCTCTTTCTTTATAATCTAATTTTCAGCCTACATCAGAGGGCAATATTGAAGAAGCAGCCTTACACTCCTCCCTCACACCTGCACTCTCTTTCCTAGCTGCCACCATTATGTCATTACTCTTAGCCGTGGCCAGGTGGCCAGGTGGTCTCCACAGTTGCATGCTGATACCTCTGCTCCTAATGTGCTATTTCCAGGGCTTGTCATTTCATCTCTAGATGTTCAGCAGTTTTCAGAACATCGACATACCTCCTAGGCAGACTCCGGCCAGCAGCTGGGTCCACCACTCTCTACCACCTGGAAGACGACTGCCATCCTGGGATTTCCCTCCCTGACAGCTCTGCCCCAGTGGCCTCATCTTAGTTACGTGTCCGACAGCTTTCTGCACAGTCTGTGTCCTTGTCGCTACTCCAGAAAACCTTATAGGAACAAACCACCATGTCAAAACTTCCTCTTCAAAAGTCCCCTCTCCTCATGTGACCTTGCTTCTGCCGATGGTCTCATTCTCAAGACACAGACACCGTTGGTCTTCCCAAACTCGTCTTTAGTTCCATCCCATCAGGCTGATTACATCAAGTGTTGTTAAAATTCCTTTCCAGGGAGAAACAAAAACAATGTCGATTACCTCTATTCCTAAGGTCTTAACAACAAACTGAGACATGAGTCCAGCCAAGTCCACTCTAGGGAACCAACGAGTTTATCAGGATTCCTTATAAGAACAGAGGTGAGGGATATAGGAGATTATCCCTCAGAAAGCCACACCTAGAAAACATTTACCCAGCAGGAATGAGCAGGAATGAGGGCTTCCCAATAGCTACAGAGATGAGGACACACACCTCTCCACCTTCCCTCGTCTTCCTAGGCATATAAACTCTAACCCTTCCTGCCTCACGTGTACATAGAATAAAGCAAAGTTATAGAGTCAGGTGGTAAGGAGCAGATGGATATCCAGGTAAGGGTCTTGTGAGTCGCCCACCCCTCCATGTGTGAGGGTAAGCAGCCGACCTTTTGCAAGAGGTAAAGCTCAGCTTCCCCGAGCTGATTGCTTGTCTCAGAGGGAAGTCACGTACGGTCCATGAACTCAGCAGGCATCCTGTAGGTCTGGATGCTTGTACGGCTTTCAACTCTTCATAACTTCTGAAAAAACCCATTGTCAAAATAAAAATAGGTTTCCTGAACTGGACCCTCAGAGTCATATTTGGGAGAAATCACTAGGAGGGGCTTTATGAAGAGCAAAACGGATTCTTCCCTTCTTTATTTTAGTAGGGGAAAGTAAAGATATGACCTGACCAATCAAACTTTACTGATGACTCTGAGAGTCAAATGAAGCATGGAGTTCAAAGGAAAGGTATCTTCTACCTACAACTAGACAGAAGGAATGAAATGTCCTTAATTAAAGAGCCACGGCAGGTCCTTTCTCTCGAAGGACACTAGTTTAAGTGGAGATTACAGAGAACACAAACTTCTCACCTGCTGCCCACAGTGGACGCCTATATCCAGCTGCCTGAGAACGTGGAATCATTTCCAACACAGCTCTGCAAATCTGGACTTTAATCGACCCTTTCGCAGGGGTCACCTAAGATTGTTGAAGACACAGATCATTAACATGATGATTGATAGCAGTAGCAAAATTACAGTTATGAAGGAGCAATGAAAATAATTTCATGGTTGGGGTCAACACAGCATAAGGGAGCGTAGGAAGGAGCTTCAGCATTGGGAAGTCCGAGAGCGGCTGCATCAGAGGCTCTTGCATCACGTGACTTTTTGACCAGCCTTAGCTTCTGGATAGTTTTGTTGTTGTTGTTGTTGTTGTTTTGTATACACCACACTTGGTTTGTCATAAAATGTCACCTACATCTCCAAAATATATCCAAACTTTAGCTGTCACGGCCTCGCTGCTACCATTCTGCTGTGAGCCACTGTCATGCCAGTCCGTTGGAATGATGACTGCAGCCCCGCCTCCAACTCTACTGTGGTGGCTTAGCTCTTTCCACGTCATTCTCCACACAGTAGTAGAGTGGTCACTCTCAGTCAGAACAATCAGACACTCTCCTAGACTACGCTCAAACCATACTTTCGATAGAATAAGGTTGTGGGAAATACTTGGCACAAGTTACATGAGAAATTCAGATAAGATCTGAAACTCACATGTAATTAGGTGGCTGTGAGGTTTTTTGTTTTGTTTTAGTTTTAGTTTTAATTTTGTTGGATTTGGTTTGTCCTGTTTGTTTCAAAATCTTATCCTACAGTGGATTCTATCCTAACACTAGTGCCTCCTGCCCTCCACGGGCCAGATTCCTTCATCTGTGATGCATGTTGATACACACACACACACACACTATACACACGCACACACAGAAAATTGACTCCCATCCCATGTTTATTACCTGAATCCCCTGGCAAGCCATCTCCTCTGAGCTGTTTCAGCACAAGAGTAAGATTTATCATTAAAAAGCTTTTTTTCTTTTCCAGAATATTTCTTTTCCACTGTTTTCAAGAGCTAGAGGGTTTTATTTTAAAAAA
This sequence comes from Grammomys surdaster, assembly GCF_004785775.1. Taxonomy (NCBI): domain Eukaryota; kingdom Metazoa; phylum Chordata; class Mammalia; order Rodentia; family Muridae; genus Grammomys; species Grammomys surdaster. Next base: position 12,502,973 of record NW_021604577.1, read on the forward strand.
AATACTCGTGTAAATAGAAGAATTGTACAGATACTATCTTATGTCTGTACGGATGTGGCAACTGTCAATAATAAATCTGATGGCCTATGACTCAGGCAGGAAATAGGAGGTGGGATATCCGGGAGGTAGAAGGAATTCTGGGATAGTGTCAGGTGTGGGAGATCTGACAGGGAAGATGTGTTGAGACAGACTCATGGTGCCTGAGCACAGGTAACCAGCCACATGACAGAACATAGATGAAAACAAATGGAATATTTTAAGTTAGGTCCAGTAAGAGTAGAGCCTAGCCATATGCATAGCCAATGTATTTATAAATATATTTTGAGTCTGAGTCTTATTTCTGGGAGCATAGGGATGTAAGGAAGAATCAAAACTAACTTCTACAAAGCATTTCTATATTTTTCTCAGTTTTACTAAATTGTACCCATCCTCATTTTTCTAACTACTAATTCTTACACCTTAGATATATTGGTGTGAGTATGAATACAATTGGTTGCTTTCACCTATAGTTTACCTTTCCCAATGCACACCACTCTTGTGGCTTGCTAAGTAGAGAATTCCAATAAAAGGGGAACTGCTATGTCAAAAACAAAAGACATCTAAATAAAACAGGCTGAATTTTTTAGTCTGAGTGTGTTTTTTGTTTTTTTGTTTTGTCGGTGGTTTTGTTTTTTGCTAGAAGCCAAACGCAGATATCAGATTTAGACCTCATGAATGAAATTTTCCCTCAAGCAGCAAGAAGACCATCTGGCTGATTTTTCTGGTTCAATAAAAGCTCTAGAAACTGCAACCACCCTGTTCTTCACTTACACATTCAACCTAGTTCATTGTTCAGCTGGCCTGTGAGGAAGACAGTGCCAGCAGCTGAGAAAAGAAGAGCGTAACACAGTCCTCGCAGAGTGGGGATGGATGTCAGTCCAAAGTGTTTCACAAACAGGGCTAAGAGGTCAGTGGAGGGGGCCAGAGTATCGGCCCTGCCGACTTGTGCGTTTGAGAGCTCACTCTGGCTACTGGCTACAATGCGGAGGATTGCTGGAGATGCTTTGGTACATTATCAAGAAGTGGTTACCACAGAAATGATTTTAACCTTTAAACTCTAAGCCTCAGAACATCAATTTCAGAAAAAAAATCCACTTGAAGAAACTACAATGAATGTATTTGAGATGCCTTCTTGGAATCTGCTTAAATATAGTTTTTAAAAGTATCTGTATTAAAAAGGTGAAATTTTATTTAATTTTGTATTTTAATGATGGATAAGTAGTACAACACACACACACACACACACACACACACACACACACACACACACCCCTGGCTGGAGCTAAAACTCTAATGGACTTTTCATACATTTCCTCATGAGATGTGTGCCGTAAGCAAAGAGGCAACTGTACCTGCATCTCTGTTTGCAGAGAGAGACCTTCAGACTGAAGGGCTTTGCCTGACTTTGTTTTCTCTCTGGTCAGAATTCTTCCCTGTTCAGGGAGAGGAAATTTTATTGACAGTGGGTCTACATTGTGATTAGGGGAAAGACTGAGGTAGGTTTTCAATAAAAAAAAAAAACAACAAAAAAAAACAGAAGAAGAAAGGATCAATTGGTGAATTAAAATTACGGAATGACTCCCTTTTTATGGCAACATTGCAACTGGCCTCTCAGATGAACAGATAACAGAGTTCATCAAACTTGGATTTTTTTTTAATACATCACAGTACAGCCACATCCTAATTTCCAGCAAGCAACATAATTCCCAAGATGCCCTTCTTGATGAAGTGCTAATGTAAAAGAAGAAATGCCACAAGAAACACACCCACCTATGAACTTACTGATATGACCCCTCACATGCCCTGGTATCTGGCATTGGCTGGTAAGGCTCTCCGTCCTCCCCATAAGCAGGTCACCAAGACTGTGCCTCAAATTCTGGAATGAAGTCTCTCTTTGAAGAAGAGCTGCTCATCTTACCATTGTGCCTCTGCTATTACAAGGGCGAATTCAGCTTGTTTGGGAAGCTTAAAGGTTTGTCACCCACGGCACGAGCCCTGATAAGAACAGGATGGGCAACTTCTCTTTGCTCGAAGATGCCTAACTCCTACTTAGTAGATTAACTTGAATTAACTTGGCCGAGTCATGAGTCACATACTTCATTAACTAGGTAATTACCTATGGCAAACACCAGAGAATGGAACACAGAACCAGTGGTTTAACAAAAACCATGCAGACTGTCCAGGACAGCCTGTCTCAACAAGGATGCCTGCAAGTGCATGAACTTTAATAAAGAGGCTAGGGCTGATATACGCTAGCATTGTGTATCCAGTCATTGTTCAATGTTCCATATATGTTGAAGATATGAGAAGTGGGGCCTGGGGGATCATCCCTGAACTAATGCTTATTGGACAAACTTCTCACTGTCAAAAAGTACCTTAGTTGAGCACAGTGGTAGTGAAGGTCACATACATCTTTCTGTGGGGCAGGATTATGAGCTGTATGTGAGCTTTTACTCTACTTCTCCTAAATGAATGGCTATTGTTTGTTCTTCTGTATGTATCATGACAGCAAAGAAAAAGAGAGGCAGTGTGAGTGGGCATGGCCAACACCAAGTCATCGTCTTTGTCCTTCCGGGCCTTCTTGGAGGTTTGTATATAACTCTACTTAGGCAGGCAGCTTAATTAGACAAGTTTGTCCTGAGGTGGCCTTTACTCTTACTCATTTTTTTTTCAGTGTTGGGGTAGAACTTGGGGCTCTGCAATGCTAGACAAATGCTCTGCCATTGAGCTAGGTGCCACTGAAAACAAATTTACCCGAGAGACTCAAAGTCTAATTGACATTATTTATCTGGAAACTCTGAAGCAGCAGACAGTACCCTGGGTGAAAACAGAGGGGAGGGAGCATTGCCTCACTGAGCACAGTGCAGATAATTAAAGCACTGACAGACTTGTAGCCAGGTGATTTTGCACACCGGACATAGGTCTTGCCTGGAGCTCTCTCCGTGTCTCCTTCTGTTTGAGTCACGCTATTAGCATTCAGAATGTCCTACATGCTTAAAAAGGCTTTTCTTTAAGCTGTTCCATTTTTCAATGTCTAAAGAGCTTTGAGTTTAAAAGTTCACCAACAAAAAAAAAGAAACACCATCACGCTCCCACCTAGGACGTGCGCCTTGTCTAATGGGATGTAACGAGCCCGCCCTTTCAGACACTTTGTGCACATTATTGAAACACCCAGATGCCCTGTTTCATACTTGGAATGGACTGTGCAATAAATCTATTTGATCTCTCTTTTATTGTCTGCTTCGGGAATGTATGCGAGCTTTTCGTCTTTGCTATAGGAACAGGTTTCTTCTTTGCAGTGTAGGAAGCGATTCACCTCTAGGAGGCTAATTTCTTATAGTCGAGTGCAGGATCTTAATAAATAAACCAAAAACTGAAGTGCCGTTCTGAACAGCCCTCACACCAGCAGGGAGACTCTGTGAATGAGGAACCATGGAAGACTGTGCACCGCAACACCCATTTACTCCAAAATAGTATTTGGAACAGCATTGGATATTTTGAAATAAATTTTAAGTGATTCTTCTTTCTGTATTAATTAAGGACTTACACTACTCCTCGAGTGTTTTAACTCCCCCCAGTGCCAACCTGAAGTCCTCTGGATTAATCCCAGTGCATGAAGAGCTTTGAAAACACAACAATCGCAAGCAACAACCCTGAGTGATTAAGAAAATCAAGATGTGTGCAGGTGCTGTGAGAAGAACACACACAGAGAAAGGCAGCGAGCAGAAATTAGATTGCCCAGACATCATCAGAAGAAACTACAGACTCAAGGCTCAGAATTGGTATTGCGTCTCACCTTCAGATTTGTTGTGTGTGTGTGTGTGTGCGTATGCGTGTGTGTCTGTGTGTGTGTGTGTGTGTGTGTATGTGTGTGTGTGTGTAGGCCAGAAGAGGATGGCAGGTGTCCTTCTCCATCGCTCTCTCTATATTCCTTTGAGGTAGGGTCTCTCCCTGAATCTGGGGCTCATGTTTTCTTAGCTAGGCTGGAAGACAGCAAGTCTATGATCTTTCTCTCTCTGCCTTCGTCTAGGATACCAGATGTGTACAGGATGCTCAGCATCTTCTAGGATACCAGATGTGTACAGGATGCTCAGCATCTTCTAGGATACCAGATGTGTACAGGGCGCTCAGCATCTTCTAGGATACCAGATGTGTACAGGATGCTCAGCATGTTACATGGGTATTGATGCCCAAACTCTGATCCTCATATTGTCCAGTGAGAACTCATAACAGCTCACCCACCTTTACCGTTCCACACCTCACTGTTAGACACCAGTTTGGGGGAGAGAAAGCACAGGAAAAATATGAAAGAACATCTCTTTTCACAAAGGCCGAGCACACAGAAACTACTCAGAGAGCAGGAAACAAGATGGTGGTGCTAAAAGAGGAAGATGAACATAACTTTTCTGTGGTCGTTTTTACATGGTAGATCTACAGAATGAACAAGATGAGAAAGGAATCTTTTGTTCAGGCTGGTGACATCTGATTGGGGGGGGGTCTCTTAGGTATCAATCAGTGTGCATAGCCTTGTCTAGCTTAACAAGTGAGCCACCAATAATTCTCCCTGTGTCAACCCATTCTCCCCCTCCCCTGCCCTTCCCTCCTTTCCTTTCCCTTCCCCTCCCTTCCCCTCCCCTCCCGTCCCCCTCTCTCTCCCTCTCTCTACCCTTCTACCTATCTCTCCCCACCTCCCTCCTCTCTCTCTCTCTCTCTCTGAATTACAAGCCTGTCTCCTCATGCCTTTCTTCACCTTAGGAAGGAGAACAGGTAGCAAATATTTTCACGAACAGCTATTCTGGGATTTTCAGACCAGTTCTTCACAACTAGAAGCCTCTTTGACAGTGAGGAACGGCCAACAGGCAGTGATGTCGAAGCATCTAAATGGAAACAGACAACTGAACCAGAAACCTGAGTCACAACACTTCCCAGCAATGATTGTCAGAACAGTTGTGATGTTGGAACAGTGGCCTGGTGAAGTCTCACCTCCCTGGAAGAAGGACACCGTCCAGGAAGCTAAATGTTTCCAGTTTCACTTCCCTTTATCCCAAAAGAAATTTTTCTTTGCTGATGTCTTAAAATATTTTTATTAATTTTTTGATGTTCACAAATGTATCTTGATAAAATTCACCCCCCTCCAAATCTTCTTCTTAATGTTCCAGATATACTCACCCCACCCCCAAATTCTGATTGGTGGGATCATAACAGATAGTTTAATGAATCTTTATTGACAGACATCCAGTGAAAAGCTAAACCGTGTTTCCTTTGGTTTCCTCTAAGTCGAACTTCTGTCCACAGGCTCAGAGCTAATTTCTTAAACCGTAGCACACACTCACTTCACCCCTGCATTAGCCAGTGCACACTCAATGTCTATCTCAACACAATGGAGCAGTTGGATATTTCAGTTAGAGTTCTAGAGTAGCAATAAATACCAGCCAATTTCATGAAATGATTTACCTCGGACAGAACAAACCATTTCCAAATGATCCCTTTTGTCAACTTCCAATTAATCTATACCGCGCCATTGACAAAATATTCATCATAAGCAGGAAACAAAGTATTGTTTCAAACCTATTATGTACAAATTATATAATTTTTCACGGTTAATGAGTCTAATTTACTCATCTCTGCTTAGGAGGGGCGATATATGGTGCACAAAGCATAAGGGTTTACCCATTTTATTCCTGTTGTTGAGTCGTCCACATTTGTTTGGCTTTTATGTCCATGTAATTGATTTGTATAATTTTGTCCAAAGCAGATGGGCAACTGCTCATAACCACTTGCAAATCATTTAGATTATTATTGTTCTAATGTTTATTCAAGGCCAAATGGAGAGAACACAGAAGGTGTGATGTTCAACTTAGCATAACAATATCATGAAAAAATTCTATTTGGTCTCAGCAGCAAAATAGATTCTCACTACCAATTTGTTTCACAAGTACAGGTGAATTGCTTCTGCCCACGTGGCCGGACTAGCTGCTGAAATTAATTATGGCATCATTTTCTAGTTCTACAATACGAACACTCTAACAGGATAATAAAAGAATAAACATATTTAATACTACTTGGTATTAAGTTTTATGATGTAGACTTATGCCTTCCCTACTTTTGAACCAGATAATAAAAACGACAATTATGTGTTAAAAAATAAGTGATATAAATTTGACGATCCAGAAAGCCATAATCCACTGAAATACTTCTCTGCCAGTACTGTCCCTGATGTTTTTCAATGCACATGTCTTTTCATAATGCACGGTGTTGAGTCTCATGCTCATCTTATTTGTGTTCACAGCATTACTGGAATCCCACAGTATCTATAAAGTGCCTCTTAGCTGCCTTTGCTGGGCATTTACTATACGAAGACTTTTGACCACTAGATCAAGTTTCAGGGTCATTACTCATTAGGTAAATAGCGGCAAACGGCTTTTCATTTGCTTTCAGCGGCTAATTAGGAGTATTTCACCCCAAATCCAGATCACTTGAAATACTCATAAAGTCTGGAAGGGTATTTTAAGTCCCAAAGTATTAAGGAACAATTTAGTCCATGATGTCACAAGGACATTTGAAATGCCTATATGAATAAGCTCAGTTTATAGGTGGTATGTCTCAGAAATGGAGATGAAAGGCAAATTATCTTTAACCATTTGCTAAAGGCCATTTGGCAGAGACATGTTAGACTATCATCAATATTATTTTCATTTTTTATTTTTGGACCTGAGTAAGAACTACACGTGGTTTGAGAGAGAAATGTCCCCCATAGGCTTAGGTATTTGAAAACTTGGTTCCTAGTTGGTGGCGCTGTTTTGGAGTGGGGGTGGGTGGTGTAGCCTTGTCAGAGAAAATAATTCACTGGGGGTAGACTTTGAAATTATATAGCCTCATTTTACTTCCAGCTTGCCTTCTCAGCTTCATGTCTGCAAGAAAAGTAGGAGAAAAGTAACTAGTATACTATAGTTCCCAGACTTCCTTGAGGTTAGATAGGAACCTCAAACCCAAGTTACATACACCCCATGGGATGGAGTTGAAGGCAGGGTGTTAGGTGTTTCCTGGCCTAACCACAATCCTGCTTGTGCTTTCTAACCAGATTTTGAGGCCAACCCAATTTACATAGGAAATATGTCTACTTTTAAATTAAAGTAGATATTAAGTAATTTAAACATTTCTCTAGACCAGAAAACTTCATGAATCCTTGAAGGGCGAACATAGATTAGGTGCTCTAACAAAAAACAATGAGTAACACCTTTATAGGGATCTCTATTCTTAAAAGATTGTGTCTATACAAAAAGGTCTACTTGTAAACATCCGTTCATTCTGAGAGCAGGAACAAGATACACTAACAATAACAAAGAGTCTGTTTAAATCTCCCAACGTCTATAACGGACTCTTCTTTGCTTGTGATGATGGTAAAGGCCAGGTTCTCTGATGCTACCAGTTCCCTATTCTGAATGGTGCTATTTCTTTGAGGCATGCTGTTGGTGGTGACGGCCAAGGTGAATACAGTGGAATCAGAAAGAGCTCAGGACATTCCCCAAACTGCATTTTTCAACAAAACCCTAAATTAGTGTTTTCTTTCTGTGATATCCTCTAGACAAATAACACTTTAGTTATTTTAACTTTTCTACTCATTCATTGAAAACAATTAGAAATTTATTAATGAAACAATTAGAAAATACATTTTAATAGATTACTTCATGTATTCATTCCCTAAAAGTCTATTATTTATGCCCTTCTCACAAGTACCTATTACCAGGCTATTTCTCCAAGTGAAGGACTTTTTGTTTTTTTTTTTTTTTTTACAGAAATATAAATGATGTCATGTTTTGTACATATTAGCATTTCTAAAAGCTCAATAGAAAAGGCTAGTTTTTAACATTGAGGTTAGGAAGTTTTACCACTTGCTCTAATTTTCTTCTATTTATGAATCACCCCCCCTTTGAAATATTTTATCTTATATTTAATATATCTTGATCCTTTGCTTCGAAAAAAAGGTATTGGCACCTTTTTTTTTCAATTTTTCCATGAGCTCCATAAATGACTTCATCTTACAAAATGCTAGCATTCTGCAATGAAACCATATACATGTATGATATATACATATATGTATATATATATATATATATATATATGCGCTAACTTTTTCCTTAAGTGAATAATTACTGGCTAAAGAGTATCTGTTTTGTTGCAGGCTTTAAACAGAATGGACTTTAATACCACATGATAACCTGGGAAAGTGATTGAGCTCTTGTCACTAGGGTATATAATCCTCTAGGCAAAAAAAAAAGAAAAAAAGAAAAAGAAAAGGAAATGTGTTAAGACATAATTAAACACTTACTTTTGGGGAAAATATAGGGAAAGAAATTCATCTTTTGTCAAACACACTTTTGTTAACCCAGAATTTGCCAGAGTTGCTGCATGTCAAGACTACTCTATTCCTTATTCATTTAAGAACCAAGAATGCCTGCCCATTGTTCACAGCTAGTTTCCGCCTGTGAGACAAAACAGCTAGCTGGAGAGTCAGCCTCGGTCAGTGTCTATTTAGGGCAAAATGTCAAAAAAGAATGTCCTGCATTTGGGGCTCGACAATAATGGACATGGCTAAATCAGAAAATTAACAAAAGCAAGTGAACAGCTTTTTAAATTCTGAAGAACATTAGATTCTAGTGTCCTTTTTGTTCTGAACATGGTGGCTTAACCCTCTGAAAAGACCACCTGTGGGCAGCCATTTTGTGATTGTATTAAACGCATAAAAGAACGCTTTCCAAAATAACCTGGCATTATTATTCACTTATTTTATAGTAAATCTGCATTCAAAACCCGCATTACGTATGAAGCTTTGCTCTTGAGTGAAATTTAAAGCTATAAGTTTGATATAAATGCATCCTCAACTGCAGATGCAAAATTTTATGGTTAGATGTATAATACTTAAAATGGGTGCAAGTAAGTCTTTGATACGGCAGTTAGGCCGTCTGTTGGTTAAAAAGAAACAGTTAAAAGTGATGCACATTAGACAGGGAATCCTGGAGGAAATGACACAAAATCGATAGCATATAATTATCAGGCCAACACCAAGAGGCGTATGGCAGTTAGAAAAAAATGACTGTTGTTTATTAAAAGAATGTGATACCCTTAGCAGTCCTAGATACATTATTTTCCCAGTTCAACACCTCCGAGTTAATGAATAAGAGGAAAATCGTATTTGAGGTCCACAGACTTTGCAATCATGCCTGCTAATGACCTTTCCCAAAACACAACACAAATGAAAGCACTAAGCCCATCTGATGAAAATGAGCATCGATGGTGTAGGTGACATCTAGTAAGATAGAGGCAGAATGTACTGAAGGCAGAAGAGGAACCATTTCTGACTAAAGTCACCATGCTTCAGGAAGACTGTTGTATGTGGCCCTTTCTCATGAGCATTTAAGAACATGTGCTTTGACATTAAATGAGATTAAAAAAAAAAGTTTCCTATGGTACGTGAATAAATGTTTTGAATCTTTGACCCCAGTCTTAGTTTTGTTTGGAAATATGTTCGGTGTTCCATAAGTTTTGGTGGCACACAAGCCTGAGGAGTTGATGCATCTTTCTTAAACTTGGGAAACAAAATGACTTTCAAAATATTTTATTTTTCTTTTTGGTTTTTCGAGACAGGATTTCTCTGTGGAGCCCTGGCTGTCCTGGAACTCACTCTGTAGACCAGGCTGGCCTCGAACTCAGAAATCCGCCTGCCTCTGCCTCCCAAGTGCTGGGATGTAAGGCGTGCGCCACCACCGCATGACCTCAAAATAATTTTTTAAGAGTTTACAATATTTTACTTTAAAAATCACTTTTATTTATTAGGGACACAAACACACACAGATGTATGGATTTATTTCATACAGTACACACTGGCTGTGAACTCAGCATTGCCGTAGAGGCTGGCTTTGAACTCTTGCTGCTACTGTCTTAGTTCCAAGTACTGGGGTTACAGACGTGTGACACCAGGCCCAGATCTCAATATATTTTAAAAATATTATCTTAGATAGTTTCTAAGTCTCTTTAAATAATTTAATTCTAATTAGATTACAGCTCTTTTTGACTCCAGGTAATTGACTTCAGTTATTTAAAGCTTGCTCAATTTAAGTAGCTCTAGGTAAACTGTATGACTACATCATCACAAAAATGACACTCCTTTGTCATTCAGAAACAACACAAAAGCTTTTTCCTAAGTTTCCTTTTACTCATAGTTGTTGCTTGGGGTGCAGAGTGGTAGTGGTAGTTGTTGTTGTTATTTTATTTTTATTATTTAGAACAATTTTTTAATTTAAAAATATTTTGATTGTCCTTCTGGATCCTCCCCCCCCCCAACTTTAAGGTCTTTATCAAAAAACAAAAACCCAATACAACAGCATCCCCCTTCCCAAAATAAAACCACATTCAAACAAATGAACATATAATAAAACAAGTCCCGAACAACACCAAAACAGTTGTTACTTTTATATATATTTTTTTAAACAGTAAAGATGGAATTCTATGTTCTATTACAAGGGAATATGAGGAAGTGGGAAGTGGTTTCTTCTTAGTTCTCAAGTGCAGAAGACTTAAGAAAAAAAAGAAGTTTCCAAGGTATTCATTAGGGAACTATCCCATTGTTGAGTCATGGGCAGTAGTATTTCATAGTTCAACAATTCTTCAATAAGATTCTTAACTAATAGAAACTTAAAATTATAAACTCTGAGTATTTAGTTCACAGGTGTTTTTTAATTTACAAACTTTGAGAATTTCACACATGAGACTGTGTTTGCATTTCCATCTACCGTGGTGTCTCCTCTCTGAAGCTCCTTTGGTGTCCTGTCCCGCTCCCAACCAATCTCTATCGAATTCATGACCCAAAGAATAAGTTCATTAGGAGTCCCTTTCCAGGTAGATATAAATGAAAGCTTTGTTTCCCTTTCTGGTAAATAAACACACTGAAGTCTACTTCTTTGACTTCCTACTATAAGAGAAAACTCAACCTCTTCCACATCCACGAACATCCCTAGTTTTCAAAAACATCCATTGTTTATTCAGCTTCAGAACATAGCAGGGCATCAAAACAGAAGCGCTAAGTAGGCGGTCAGGGAAAGCGAATGTTCAAGAACAAAGAGGGCATCACACATGAGAAAATCCAGGGGTTTCCTGGAGAAAAACTACGAATGCCATGCCCCTGGAAGCTCCAGATACTGCCGTTATCTGCCAATGTTATATTTTACCTTGTCTTGGGCTGGACAGATGGCTCAGCTGTTACAAACACTGGGTGCTTTTCCAGAGGACCTGAGCTTCACTCTCAAGCACCCAACATCAGCCTACAACCATCCAGAGCTCCCGCTCCAGGGAATCGGATACCCTCTTCTGACCTCCAAGGGCACCAGCCATACCTGTAGTGCACAAACATTCACATGCAGGCAGAAACACTCATACACATAAATAAAATAAACTGAGAAAAAGTATATAAAATTCAGTTTGTCTCTTCCATGTTTCACTCTCTAAAGAGCTCTGATTTCATGACCCTGGGTAGAATACACATCTCACTTCCATGAGAAAAATCCCATGAAAAGATGATGAAGGACATTGCGTTGTAGTCAGGTCCCAACTCAGAGCTATAGCCTCTCAAGTCAGCGATTTTGCAACTCTATAGTACAGCACTATGGTGATGTCATTCAATGCTCAGATGAAAACACACTGTGTTTTACAAATGCCTTCATAGACAGAATCACAACTTGCATATAAATGACCATGAGCTACCTGCTTCCTAACAAGACCCAGCCCCGCTAGTTACTAAACTATACAAAAATCAAGATAGAAACTTGAGTTTATGTCCAAAAGTAGGTTAGACATGTATTTATAAAAAAGGAAATGACTTTTTATGAAAATCACAAACTACTGAAACCACAAAGGTTCATGGGGAATAAAGGAAAAGGAGAGATGAAGAAAATGAGAAGTTAATCGAGCAAGAAGGGGTCTAATGAAAGGCTTTGTTGACTGTCCCCGAGCATCAGAGACAAACCTTGGAAACTGGAAACTGGGAGCTGTTTCAACATTAGAAGGAAATTAAAAAAAAAGATGTATACTACATAGCAAAAAGAGAAAGAAAATAAGAAATAATTTTAAAAAGGCACTCAGGCTTTCTACAGAGCACATCTGTAAGGGGAAAAGAACTTCAACCAAGAGAGAAAAGAAACAGTGAAATTGAAATTTTCTCTGAAGGTGTCTCATCTAGACGGCTCCATTGTGCCTTCCCTTTCACACCAAGAGTTTAATTTTGCATTCCCTTTGTCCGTCTTGAGGCACACATCTGGTTTATTCTGTTTCTTTTTCTTTTAAAGGTCTCCTTATTGGTAAAAATATAAAAAATGAAGTAAGGAATGAAACTCGGGTCTTTGCCTGTCTCTTTTGTCCTGAGTTTAGGAATACAGTAGGCCCCGCACTAGGACACAGGCTGGTTTTTCTCAGCTGTACCCACAGCAGACACCATTTTCCTCATCTTCAATGCACTCTTCTCCTGACCCTAATGCCAACAGACCCAGTATTATAAATCTACATTAATCACTAAAGCACCTTCTGCGTGATGATAGAACAGAATAGAGTCATTTATAATAAGTCAGGTTGTTCTGTCAAAACCCTAGGGCTGTGCTTCTAACTTGAGAACGTATTTATCTATCCCAGCTGCCAGGAAGGTCATGACCTCTATCAGAGTGAGTAGACCTCTCGTTTTGGGAGACATACTTGTTTACGAATCACTGTTCAAATAAAAGCCACATTGAAATTTCATTCTTCAGGGATGCATCCCTGGCTCTTACTGGTTTAACCTGAGGCCTTGTGATCTCTCTAGGCTCCTTTGCAGTTTGGAGTCAATGCTGAGGTTTGGTAGGATACCTAGCTCTTTGTTTCCCTAAAATACAGCACTGGGGAGAGGACCAGGATCCGGACAACTACAACGCAATCACCAAATGATTCTCAGCCCTGTTCATGCTACCTGAACAAGGAACTATATTATAGCATATCAACAATATTCTACTTAACAAAGATATACAAACAAGTGGACCTATTTTCTTCTGCTAACTCAGTACACAGCATTTGCTAAGGCTCCGTGAAGAGGAGACACCAGCAGTCAGCTGATGACATCAGGCCCCACAAGTATATTCTCTGTATGTATATCCTTCCATGTAAGCTCAGGTTGTAGTTTTACACTGAGCGTCTCTCTGGTTCCCATGGCAACCTTTCTACTAATGTTGGAATGCTATGCCAGGGTTAATTTTGTTTGTGTTTTCTTTCCTTTCAGAAATGAATTGTTGATGTTGCGGTTTTTGCACATCCTTCAACTTGTGCAGAACTCACACCGGATCTTATAGGCCTGAATCCAATTGGGTTGCTGCAACACCCAAAAGCTGATTTAATATTAATTCTTGCTGATTAAACCCGCCATTTAACAAAAGCCCCTTGCATTTCAGAATCCACTCTTCTCCCTTTGCCTTTTCTTAATTGCTATAGTAGTAAACTCTTTTTAGGGCCAACTCAGTTAAACCTTAATTTCCATGGTAATAACATACTTTAGACATGTGTATACATGCAGCACTTGAATGATGTAAATCTAAAAGCACATATGTGCATCTAGAAAGTTCTACTAACTTCCCTTTGCATTTTAATTTACTACTTCAGATCAGCATAGAAATGAATTAATATTAGCTATGAACCAGAATCTTACAAGTCATTTAATTCCAATATTTTTAAAATCACTTCTTTGAAATTCTTTATAATAAATATCTGGAGGAAAAAAAACCCACTATTCTCGTTTTCTCAGAGGGAATTTGTTGTTGTCCTGGTTGCGTTTGATAACACTTCTTGATTTAGCTCTTTTCCCTTCCAGAGCATCACTCAGTGGCACACTGATTTAGAGCACTCACACTTACAACAATGTATTACTATTACATTACATTGTAACAATTATTAAATTGTTGTAACAATTTGTTTCTCTGATACAATTGTTTATTCTTTCTACTTTAAAACAGTGCTCTGCAATTGCATGCATTTAATATGCTTGTTTTTAAGAGATTAAAATCCTTCATTGGTAAAGCCACCTGCCAAGGAGTCATGTACTAATACGGTGACGTTAGCAGAGCGTCCACTTGAGTAGAAGAGCCAGAACTCTGTCCTGGAATCACTCACTTCCGACATGCAGCCAGTTCTGGAGTCAAAGCAACAGCTGTGCGAAGCTCCACCCACTAACCCTGTACACCTGGTTAAGGCAGAAAGAAAATGGAAATACTTTGCCTGAAGGGGTGTCACAGAAGTGTGGCTGACTGTGAGGAACATGATCTGAACTGTGAGGAACATGGTTAAACCTTAACTAATAACAGAGATGAACAGGGCTTGCTTTAATCCTAAAGCAAGGCCTGCCCCTGGGGCTGAGAAAAGCTGCCTCCTTCAGCATCAGAGACACCGGCATACAGGACTTAGCCCATTCTCTTCTCGTGCCCATCCAAGCTGAAGGCTGCCAGGGACTCAGAATCTGGTGGGCTGAAACAGTGACCTGATGAAAAGAAGCTTCTGGCTGCTTCTGTGAAGGACTGGTAAGGGTATGGGGAAGCCAAATCTGACGGGCTTGTTAAGCAAGACCCAACTAGATACTGTGGAGGCCGTCTTCCTGTGGGGTGTTCTATTAATTATTCACACAGGAAGGGATTGTTTCTCTTAAGCGGTTCCTGATACAGACATTCAAACTGTTAATGAAACCCCATCTGTATTGGGGCTTCCAAGGGGCAGTGGAGGCAGAATTAATTAGTTTCAAATGTGAGACTTTATTTTGTTTGTTTCAAAGAAGAAGAGCCACAGTCTAAACAAATGGCATTTGTAATGTCCTGAAAAGACACTACTGTAAGAAATGGGGAAAGAAGAAAAGAGGAACAAAAGAAAGAAAAGAATCACCTTGAAGCAAACCCTACTTTCTTTAAAAAAGTAACACAGTGGTAGAGTTTTACATACATAATTAAAGTCTCATCCTGGAATTACTGCTAACACCAAAACTCAGCTAACAGGAAATCACAAAGAATTTGACATTTTTGTTAGGCTGTGTTAAGGTATATCTCTAAGTAGATAATACATCCAATAGTAGCTTTTACCTACAAAAGATAAGTTATAATTTATTCCAGGCTTAAGCGAGGGGCAGGCTAAGGCCAAAAAAATTGTTTTAAAATGCAGAAATTATATTGCTAAGTGTTTATATTCATTATAAGACCAAGACTGGAATCCAGGCTGTACAAAGTGTAACTTGATTAAGAAAAATTACTTCACTGGGCCTGTGGAGATGGTTTGGTGCTTGTCACCAAACTTGAAGACCTGAGTTCAGACATCCCAACTCTCTCTCTCTCTCTCTCTCTCTCTCTCTCTCTCTCTCTCTCTCTCCCTCCCTCCCTCCCTCCCTCCCTCCCTCCTAAAGACCCTACAACATTCGTTAAGTTCTCTGATCTATCGCTCTTTCTCTCTCTTTCTCTCTCAATGTAATAAAAGTTTATTTTTGTTTGTTTTTAAAGAAAATTACCTCTTTTTTTTTTTAAAAAAACCTGACTCCAGTCATTCCCCTCCTCCCTCATTTAAAATGACCTGCCCAAGAAAGGAAAGATGTGCCCACCTGACAGGCCTCCTTCCCAGAAGAGTTCTGCTGGCCCCTGTAACTGTGCAGTCCTGGGGCCACTCCCTCCTCCAGAGCTCTGGAAACCCTGACACTAGCAGCTGGGTATCAAAGGGTTCAACTGGGGCTTCCCTACACCTGTGAACAGGATAGAACAAAGGAGCCAACGGGCCACCCTGGGTGCTACTGACGGTGATAAAGGCAGCTAGGGGGCAGTGGTCATTTGGTTAATTAATGTTTCTGAGGGCTGCTTCCGAGTCCTCTGGAAAAACTACCTCTTAGCAGCTCTGTCTGGACCAACCTTCAGTGGACTCTGGGGGCTAGGTGCTTGAAGGACTAGGCCATCCCTGCAGAAAGTGACCACCGTGCACATCTGGAAAGAGGTGACAGCCATGCATGCTGTTAGAGCTAATGAGCCAAACAGGGACACCTGGGGATGGAAGAAATTAATTGCAAATATATGCTAGCAAACTACCTGTTAGTGTCTACCTGTGAGCATCTAAGACTAAATGGCGCCTAATTTCTGCACTTTCCCTTTGATCACACAAGCGGGCCCTGGGAAATTTCTGATGCCTTCTTTTCTTACAGGTCCCCCGCCCCCCCCTTCCCCAGTCCTTAATGGAGATCTTGAACTGCAGAGCCACCGTGTCAGAACTCAGACGGTTAACATTCACTCCTTGCTGTTTTATTGCATATTACTGTGCGCGCCTGAGCAGCGGGAGCAGATTCGGGCAATTACAATCAAGTCAGGGCACACGCCGCTGCAGAGCAACAGGAGCATGATGAGGATACTGATGAGGCACTTATCGAAAACCCCACATCATCCACACTCATCAGCCACAACATGTCACCCCAAATGAGGCATCAGCTGCCTTCAAAAGGCTCATTGCACCGTGTTTACCGCTTCCCTCGGACCCACTTTTGATTTTACGGTCAGAACTGGGTTCAAACAGCAGCTGTCTGGCAAGAGCGGGTCTGGGCTCCTTGCAGCTTCCCCAGAGTCGCCAGGCTTTGTCTGGGGGGAGCTTTGGGGAACAGAGGCTGGTAGGGGGAAGAGACGTGTGCGGGAAGGCAGGAAAGTGTCCAGTTCCGTTTCTCTCAAAGAGGAATCCCTTTCCTAGAAGGGGCCCTTGATTAATTTCAAGCACTAGCACACAGTGGTGGCCTAATGGGGGTGGGGGAGGGACACAAAATAAGGAGCCTTTCACAGATCTCCTTAAAATAGTGACGGGGTGGGACCTCTCACGCAGGCAGAAGTCCTAGAAAGGTCAATCCCATTGGAAAAGACAGATCCAACCAGGAGAGCCAGTCAAGTGGTAACAGTTCCTAATTCTTTCATCATCAACTCGTTCTCCGCCAGTTGGGGGGGGGGGAGCATTCATTAGCAGCTTATAGAAAGACTTGATTCTCAAATCCCTGGTTCCCTGCTATAGGCCGAAAATGTATTCCGAGCAATACTCAAAATTATTCGGGGCTGCTCTAGTCAATGCAACTAGCGGCTAAACAGATAGGGTAGAAGGTGTGTGGGGGGGGTGGCGAGGGGTGGGGTATATCATTGTATACATTGCAAAGAGAATACAAAAGTTATGTGCTTTTCCCCCTAGTGTATGCCTTCCCTACTAGGAGAAGTGGTAACTCTGATATACTTTCCTTGGCAATTTTTATGGATAGTAAATTGATATTTATTTTTTAGCTAAATGTTCTTTCATAAATATGCATCCCACGCCGCAATATTTTTCTTTTTACATCTACTGGAGTTGACTCAAATACCAAGAAAAGGCACACAGACTCAAATTTTAAGTTTTGGGAAGATATTTCAGCTCCCCATCCACCGTTCTCTCCTGAGTGTTCTCTCGACTGTCCAGAACAGTGCCTGAGTCACAGACTGTAGCGCTGGGATGTGACAACAAGCAGGTCTGAGAGAAAGATGGGCTTCCCTTCCCCCTCTGCAATGTGATCTATACTGGAGATATAGTTACAGGTAGAGTTCCTCAGGAGGATAGGGAGATCAACTGGGTTCTGAGAGAGTGCAACCTGGGAGCCACCAAGTAAAGCTTTGTACGCTGACAGACATCCTGGGACATGGGACTTAAAAGCAAACCTAGTCACTGGCCCAAGGAGCTCTTCTGGGTGGTGGATGTCATGAGCTCTATACCTAGTCGGTTAAATGCCAACCACCACTACTTGCTCCCTCCCCACCACTCTCCTGTCTCTGTCTGTCTGTCTGTCTGTCTGTCTGTCTGTCTGTCTCTGCCTCTCTCTGCCTCTGTGTCTCTGTCTCCATTTGTCTCTGTCTGTCTCTGTCTCTCTCTTTTTCTGTATGTGTGTGTCTGTCTGTCTGTCTGACTGACTGACTGTCGTCTGTCTCCCTAAGGAAGTTGGCATTAGGTTTTTACTGGCATGGTATCATCTCTACAAAAACGGAGGAAACTAAATGAGTAAGAACTACAGACTTGAAGACCTATTTAAAAAAAGAAATTAATTCACTTTTATAGGAAGTCATTTTACCTAGTCTTAGAAGTTGAAGCGAGACTCCAGGGAAGGCTTCCCTGACCTCTGCAGTGTGCCTCCATTCTGTTTCAAGGTTGAGCTGGTTTTCTTTCCACACAAGGTTCCTTTCTCTTATACTCTTTCTACATCTCCTTTCAGGCCTCTGGCCTGACAATACTTTAGTTTGCCCCTTCTAGCTAAGCCCATATAATTTCCTGTTTGCTTTTGCAAAGCCCACAGGTTTGCATTACACATTTGGACTTAAAGAAATTCCTATGGCTTGATCTAGACTGGAAAGCACAAACCCCAGATGTTATCAGCACAGGGCTCAATGGGGGACAAACAGGCTCCTACACTTACTTTCATTAGTTTGGATTCCTTGGGGCTTCTGGCTTCGAAGTCCTGAGACCTGGTGCACATTAGGCTGATGATGGATGGGTAATACAAGGGAGAAGAAATACAGGAAAGAAATTGGATGGGCACCATAGGAGAGCCAGAGGACTTTGGAAGGTTAGATTACAAATGAACGCCGTTCTCGGATCCATGCATTCCTACTGCATCTTGACTATGACTTATTTCATGAAGTGATAACTCATCAACATTTTACTTAGATTTTTCTTCTTGAGGTTTGTTAAGTAGATGCTGTTTCTTTATAATATAGAGACAAAACGAATAGAGTTCAGTAGTGAATTGTGAAAAGGCGTTAGAAAGCAACCAGATGTGTTTCTATGGACTGTAGCAACCTTTTAAAATATTGGCAAAACTACCTATGCTATTAGCTCTAGGTGTTCACAAACATTGCTCAGAATTACTTTAGGAAATTTCAACAGCATTGTCACGGCGTGTATTTTAAAATTTTGTGTGAGTTGGATACCTCAAACATAGTGTTACTGATGGAAAGTGGACAAGAAAAAGTTAGTTAAAATGTAAAAGGATAACAAATTCTAGGCAATTATCTAGACTTAGTGAAAAAGAATTTGACCTCATTGGTTTTGGGTGTTTAGAAATCTAGAATAGAAAAATCAACTACACAAGATCCTTGCTAGTCGCTTCAAAGAAGATCCAAACAAGAAAGACAGATTGCATGTGTGTATATCCATGCATGCAGCATGCTCTTCTGGAGAGAGAGGGAGAGAGAGGGAGAGAGAGAGAGAGAGAGAGAGAG
>NW_021604577.1:12522406-12575467 GCF_004785775.1 Grammomys surdaster
GAGAGAGAGAGAGAGAGAGAGAGAGAGAGAATGTGTTTAGTATCTCTTTGTGGGGTCATCATCTAACGCTCTTTGTGATGCACATTCCAAATTAGGCTAAAGGGATGCATCTTTCAAATGCAGATCATGTTTGCATCAGGAGAGCAATGAGAACACTTGTCAGTTTCAGAACATTTATGTGCTAGAAGTACTGTTAGCAGAAGAGCAGTTTAGATAAATTCGAGACTTTTTTTGCTGATCACAAACATTAAGCTTCACACCTGAAGCCCTCAACCCCCTGCTGTGCTCTAATCCTAGCCCCATTCACCCTCAGAGACTCCGAGTGCAGCGCCTCGGCTCTCAACCCTTTGATTGCCCTTAGTTTGAATGCCACCACCTGCAAAAATGCCTTTTTATTCCCTTTGAGCCTCTCAAGAAGGAAGTAAAAATGATAATTCATGACAAACATTAATTAATTGTTTACAAGATGATCTTTTCTTTTTCCAACTTCTGTTCAGCAGACATGTTGAACTGCAAGATCCCACTCGCGACGCCAGAATTCGTCAAGAGGTCTGTATTGTTGTTTCGCACCGAGGCGTAGGACCCGCCACAGGCCATTGTTTCTCCAGCTCAAGTGGGCCTGTCTGGTTCGTGTTGGAAGAATGAGGGTGACATGCGTGAGTTCCGTATTATAAAAGAACTGCTGGTTCTAGCGAGAACAGGAGTTTAACGCTAATGCAGAGTAAATAAACAGTTTTCACCACCTCTTTCTCCATGTGAGTCTTAAAGGTCAAGGGCTGCCATTACGGTGTTTTAAAAGCTTCAAATTACATTTAGAGAAGGTATCACTAAACTCACAGGAGCCTTATCAGAATTGAGGAGCCGACTGCTTGATCCTTGAGCTTCTCATCCCTGGAAGGTGGGTTGTAAGAAGAATGCAGATGCCCCGTTGTTGTCTCTGCTATCCTGAGAAGTCTTCAGAGGATTCTGTCCCAGGCCTTCCCAATTTTCCTCCAAAATAAAGAAAGTGCTGAGACGCTTGGATTTCAGACGCTTGGATTTGTAGTGTACCATTGACACTACAGGCCAAACATGTTGGAGAGACAAGAATTAAAACTCTGGTAGCCTTTTGAGACAAAAGTTCAGAGGCAAAGAACCGGCCAGGTTCCTGTGAACCCCACAGATGTGTGTGTGAGAGATAAGAAAAAAAAAAAAAAGGCAGGGGGAGATTTCTTTTTTAAATTAAAGAATAAAAAGCTTACTTCAAGGAAGTGTAGAGTCCCAGCAGAAAGACTTCCTCAGACCCAGGTTTTCAGATTTCAAATTACGAGCCCTTAGATCACGGCTGCCGGGCGAAAAATCAATTCTATATTTTCTGAGTTAATACTAAGGATTGCACTTAGCAGACTCGGAGACTAATAAGGTATGCAGAAAGAGTAAGGCAGTGCACACACACACAAACTCAGGCCTTGGTTTTGGCCATGATCCAGCACAATGATGTTTCAACCAGATTTTGAAGAAAAAAAAAATCAATAACATCTGTGGTATAATGGTTAATTAAAGCAACCCTTCAGCCGGGCTCAGGAGGAGAGGCTCGGCCTGAAATTCAGACAGCTGAAGCTTGATTATCAGGAAAGAATGCTTTTTTAGCTATGAGTGGATAGGCCAAAAGCTGCAATGTGCCCAAATGGAGAGAAAAAAAAATTGCTTTTATTTTAACTTTCTTTAAGTAATCAATACACGCTTTTCACCTGCACTAGGATACAGCTCAGCCCCAGAGCCTGTTACTCCACTTCAGCACAAATTCCAGCTTCTGTCTTTTGAACCTGGGGTTTAAAAGAAGCCCCCGTACCCTCTAAAGCCAAGGCAAAGAATATGCAGGTTTGGGCCGGTGTCCTTGAAACCAGTTAAAGCTCAGGCTCTAGCAAGGTCGGCAGGGTTTAATCTGTAAGCTGTGCTCAAAGCTGACCTGACCTTGGGGTATACAGAGGTCACAGCTAAAGCAG
This sequence comes from Grammomys surdaster, assembly GCF_004785775.1. Lineage (NCBI taxonomy): Eukaryota > Metazoa > Chordata > Mammalia > Rodentia > Muridae > Grammomys > Grammomys surdaster. The sequence continues at coordinate 12,524,392 of NW_021604577.1, forward strand.
GAAGGCTACACAATAAAACTACTCCTCAACTTTAAGGAAGCCAGGACAGCAAGGCTCAGTCTCCCCCTCCTTTTTTGTCTTCCTATTTTGAGTGTCATCCTGGGGATGTTTTCTTTCCCGGTCAAAGGACAAAGGTCAAAGAGTCAGCAATGCCACGCCCTAGCCTTAGAGGGCAAGGTCAGCAGGTGACTCCTTCCAAAGAAACTCCTTGGCAACACCCCTGAGTGTCTCCTCGGAGATTTTTGGTCTGTTTTCTCTTTCTACTATTGTTCCCGGAATAACAGCAACTGTGTATCGTCAGTTACTGCCCAATCTCAAGACACATTTGCAAAACTGTATTGTCCTCACCTGGTTACACAAGTTGCAGCCGGAATATTGTATGTGGCTTGTGGGTGGTCTTTTTTTCTTCTTCCTATTCAGTACTTTTTTTTTTTCAGTTCCAAGCATGTGCTCACCTCTGTGCTGAGTGGCTCCTGCCCAAGGAAACTTGTAGTTTATTTAAGACCTGTACACTTACGAACGAATACTAGATAACACACTGGAACACATATCTCGAATGGAGTAGTGTGGGGGACAGTTAAGAATTCTGCAGCTCCTTCCAGTCAACTGCACTCAAGACAGGCAGAGTGAGGGTTGGAGCTTTAAGGAGCAACGCCAGCGGAATAGAATATTGGGGCCTGAGACAAGCTAGAGAGAAAGGTAAAAGGGACCTTTACGATTTCTAAATAGTTACGTGAATTACAGAAAGTCGTTCTCAGAAGGATGCGTGCTGAAGAACTGAGGCCAATGATTTACAAAATCCTCAAAGCTATGCTTTGCATTTTATTTCCTCCTCCTCCTTTTAAGCACCATCAGAACCAGAGATGAACGCCTTGTTGGGCCTGACCCAGTGGTGCAGGCCTGTGATTCAAGCTACTAGAGAGGTTGAAGCAAGAAAATCAAAAAATGTTAAGGCCTGCCTGGGCTTTAGAGTGAGTTCAGGGCCAACCTGTGTGGTGAGACCCTTTCTAAGAACTTCTAAACAGTGAGAGGGGGCTGAGAAGACAGCTCAGGAGCAAGGGCACCTGCCTAGCTGCACAGGATCCTAGGCCAACCCTCAGGAGCACTCAATAAATAAGCACTAAAAGAAAACACCTTCTTTGTCTCTAACACAACTAGTTCTTTCTTTCATCGGATCCACATACTGAAGGTTGAAACGCATCATAGCTTCTCAAAACAGTGCAGCCCTCAGCTTTGGCTTTTTCTCCCTAATTTCTAATTTTTGTCCTATCAGTTTTCTTTACAGATCTTTCTCCAGACAGTTTTAAAAATTCTTTTCTTTTCTCTACAATTTTCAAAAGCTAAATTTAAAGGAAAGAAGCTGACCTGCCGATGTATTGTGTATCACAGTATGCTTCAGAATTAATACTTTTTGTCTTTAAAAAAAAAAAGTTGGTCTTTCATTCGCTGTGTGATTTTAGCACAAATAATATGAGCTCTCTGGGTTTCAATTCCACATACGAAAGATGAGCCTAACCCCAATGTGTTCCCACGCGTTGATCTTGCAAAGTAGTGAGAATCATACCTAGCACCGGAAGCCAGTGTTAAATCGAAATCACCATCATTTATTTACCATGTCATTTTCTGACCTTTTTTATTTTTATGATAACCTTGTTAATTATTTTTATTGCCTCAAATAAAACAGCCCAGCTATACAGCTCAACGTTTCCACGATTCTATATGGACGTATTCTCAACCATCCCGTTGAATTTGATTTTTTCCTTAAATGCACTAGCAATTCATACTTACAGCCATTTAGTTACCTTTTGATTTTATTTTTTTACTTTTTAATTGCATTTTATTTGGTACGTATGACTGTTCCATCTTCGTGTGCAACACATGCATGCGTACCCTGTAGTGACATTTTTGAGAACTCTAGAATTTTGGTTAAGAACGTGGTTTCATTTTAATTCTAGGTGTAGGGATGTCAGCAGGAGCTGACTGTGATTTGCCTCGTGCTCTAGCAGAAGCAAGTTCTGCCAGCTGCAGATAGTTTCTGCCACTGTGTGACCTTTGGAATTGTGGGAACTTTTCAGATGGTATGGAAATGCAGGGGCCCTGAGAGGCAGTGTGTGTGGTTGTTGGTCATTTAGAAAGGTTGGTTGCAGTTTGTTAGTAGCCATGGTCAAGGAAGAAACAAAGGAAAGAAATTCGATTCAGGGATCTCTTTCTCCTCTATCCTTGTTTCTCTCCTATCTAGTGTTAGGAGATGAAACTGGGTGGATAAAAGGTGAATGAAAGGATGAACTGGCAAAGTAGCAAAGACTAGCTAAAAATACCTTTGGAGGCAAGAAGAAGTTTGGATCCCGTGGAACTGGAGCTTCCGGTGGTGGAGCGAATGGCTCCTAGGCCGTGCAAGAGCAGCGAACGAGTTGGAGTTTCCGGTGGTGGAGCGAATGGCTCCTAGGCACCCAGCAAGAGCAGTGAGCGAGTACTCTTAATGTCTGAGCCATCTCTCCAGCACCTGCATTTAAATTTCATTACTCACTTTTAAAAATCTCTTTTAAATTATGTTGCCAATTTTTTTTTTCTTAGAAAAGGAATGCCATTTGCTGTTACATTTCCTGTGTAGTTTCTATAATTTTATGGCTTGAGATCATTTCCGTGTATTCTTATATGTGTCTTTCTTATTTGGCTTTTGTGCCCTTTCTTGTAAAGTTAGGATAATTACAAAATTTTGCAGCTATTTGGTTAGATCTATATCTTTCTCTCTTTTTCTTTTTTTTTCTTTTCTTTTGGAATAAGGCAGTTATAAGTAGTTAGATAAAAAATTAAATGCACATTTCTAAGCAATTATCAATTTAGGCACCATGCTAGCTGCTGGAAATACCAAGGTAATAAATGTTTCAGCTGCTGTTAACAGAAATCACTACCTGGCTTAAGCACACTTAGACTCAGTCTCTTGCCTGAAATAAGATCAAAGTTAGGCAGTTTAGGATATGGGGTTTTAAAAAACTACCTGGAATCTCAGAGTTCCTCTTTCACTTCTATTTTAGTTTTTACCCTCCCATGACACCTCCTGGTATAAGATTGTTGGGTAAACATTGGCTATGACATCTCTATCCAAGACAGATTGAAAGATAAGGGCAGAAAAAGATAAGACTTCTTCCTTAAGGTATCATCCCAGAATTCTTACTTATCTATCCCTTTTTATCACTGATTGGTACTCTATTGGCTATGGCCAAGAGGAGTTCCAAGTTCAGCCCCGTGAAGGACAGGCAAATGGCTGTCATGCAATGAAATGAGTACTGGTGTGTTCAATGTGAAGCCACTGGCATCTTTTTAAATCTTCACATATTGACTGGATTCCATCTTCTAAAAGGATTTCTTGTTCCTTTCTACTTTCTGTTTCTACCATATTCTACCCCTCTCTCCCCCCACTTTCTCTCTCTCTTTCTCTCTCTCTTTCTACAAACACACACACACACACACACACACACACACCAGCTGAACTGTCACAAGTCTCACCTACAAGTTACAAAGCCACTTAGGGCAGCAGTGAAAGTTGATTATCTTTTCAGAGAATATGTGGCTTGGGAAGGGCTCTGTCATTGCTGGTAGGGGGAGGGGACTTACGTTTGAAAACTGGGGTTTTAAAAGGCCATTAAGTTAGAGAAAGGACTGAAGGAGCTGAAGGGGATTGCAATCCCATAGGAAGAACAACAATATCAACCAACCAGACCTCCCAGAGCTCCCAGGCACTAAACCACCAACCAAAGAGGACCCATGGAGGGTCCCATGGTACCAGCCACATGCGTAGCAGAGGATGGCCTTGTCTGGCATCAATGGGAGGAGAGGCCCTTGTTCCTGTGAAGGCTCAATGCCCCAGTATAGGGGAATGCTAGGGCAGGGAGGTGGGAGTGGATGGGTGGGTGGTAAAGCACCCTCATAGAAGCAGGGGGGAGGGAAGATGGAATAGGGGGTTTCTGGAGGGGTAACCAGAAAAAGGGGATAACATTTGAAATGTAAACAATATCCAATTAAAAAAAAAGCCATTAAACAATTCCCAGCTTTTACCCCCCTGAGATCCTTCTTCTCCATGTCTACCCATGGGGAGAGAATGGCTTCCCCAGACTTCTCATACTGTGCTTTCAACAGCACTCAACCCTAGACTCATCTTTTAACTTCTCTGATCAGTGTTTCAATTTTATTTCCTTGTAGAATGGTCCTACTAGGAAACTCTGAAAATGGACAAAAGTGAAAGTGGTTTTTAAGACATCAATTTAGTGTTTTTCTAAAGTCCTTTTAAATCATTAAGTTGATTGTAGGATTTCTTTTTCTATTTGTTAAAGAAAAATTAGAATAATATATGATGTGGATTTTTGATAGAAAGAATTCACATGCTAGTAAAGACCAAACTAAGGTAGAAAATGCTTTGTAAATGATACAAAATATATGTTGTCATTTATATACACTTATGTAAACATAAAGGCTTATATATTTGTTTATATATTTTCATTAGGACTGCTGAAGAAAGGAAAGAAGGTAGCTTCTATTCTTTTTTTATAATTAGAAAAGAAACATATTCACCTATGAAATCACAGGCTGCATTTTCCTTGGGAAATATAAAGACAGATACAATAAAGTGTTTATTTCAAAAAGAGAGGCAGCTCGTAAATGTTAGGGAGCATGTTAGTTGAAAAATCTAATAACAGATATGCTGAAGAAAAATTCATTCATTCAACAAAGGTAATCCGTGAGATGTAATGGGAAAACAGTCAGAAAGGGTACTGAGCCAGAATGAATTGAACAATACAGACAAGGTGATGCTGACCTGTCACAAACTCCCGCTGCCTGCATATAAAGCCTGTGGGTCAAATAAATTTTGTCACTATATTTAGTTCATTTCTAAATGAAACTAATTTAACTTTTATCTTTTAGGTTCATTTTACTTAGAAAAACACAATAGACTCCTGACCATTTAGCTAGTAAGATCGTCAGCTAAGGACTACCTATCACAGAAGATCTTATTCTTTAGAGACTTGAGTTCTGTCTTTGAAGTTCAACCATTGTATACAAAATACATCATTAGAACTAAGGATAATTTCTAGCACTGTTCATCTCAGAAAGCCCGTTACATATTAACAGATTAATGTGAATATGATTCAGGAATGTGTGTAGTATATAAAATTGTTCCCACTTTCACAGAAAAAGGAATAAGCAAGCAACATTTCTTACATGGTGGCATCCACTCCAGAGAAAGGTGGGGGTTGGGCTAATTAGGTCTACAATGAAATGGAAGAAACTTCTAGCTTACAAAAATGTTGCGAATAGTGTGCCTTTTATTACTTTTAAACTGTACAGTAGAGTCAACCTGTCTTGGACCTCTGTGTTGTGTCCTCTCACTGTTTGGTATCCTTGAGCATCCTTCATTCATCCTGACTTAGGACCATCTATGGACCTTGCCATTCAGTGTCTGTAGCTCTCAGGCTCATCACAGATGAAATCCACAGAACAGTTCATTCCTATCTTCACATGCTCATATGAGATAAACGGTGTGAGTGTTTAAAAACTCAGGTAACTCTGTCTCTCATGTCTTAGGCACCTATACTCTGATTCTCCACTCCCAGTTCACGAAAAGACAGAGAAAAACACTGTGAACTGACTAAAATTAACAGTTCATTGCTAGCATATCAGAGGAATTGATTTTAGGAATTTCAAAACTGGGGAGGAAAACAGCAAAGAGCTTGTGCTGTATCTCATCAAAGAAAATGACCCTCCATTCCTGTGACCCACACTTTCGACTGGTTTATACTACACCTGCTCCCAGGTGCTTTCTTTCTTGACCAAAAAAGATTTTCTGTTCAGACATGTTAGACCAGCCTCCCTGTCCTTCCTTCTGCCTTGAATATGAAGATGAGCGTGCAGATGTTTGTCCACATGGGCACGTGCATGTGGATGAAAAGCCAGCGTGCCAGCTATGGCACAGCAACATGGCAGAAGTTGACAGGAGTGAACCTCTCGGCCTGTCCTGAAAGTGTGTGCCTGAGACATGACAGCTGATGTGTCCACAAACCATGCCTGTCATTCTCTGTTACTGGCAAGTTACACAGAACCTGGTTAACAGGGACACGCTTCCATTTGAGTTACCGCCATTCTAAATCTGGACAAAGAGCAGCTTTCCACTATTTTAAAATACGTTGTTTTTATTTCCCCAACTATTAACATAATTAATGTGACTTGTAAATTATCTAGAAAGATATTTCTAGAGAGGTCAGCGGTATCCAGGGGAAGTCTAAAATCACCTATAATCTTACTAGCCAGAGATAATAACCAATACTATTTTACAGCATGTAGTTCTGCATATAATCACTCGTATCTTATTTTAAAAATTTAAATTGAATATTTGTTGTGATATCTTTCTACTTTTCAATATATAATATTTCTTCTGTATTTGCCTATGGTGTTATTTTTACGGCTATATGGTATAGCACTGTATGGAAATATTAGTATTTATTACTGTCTTTACTATTGGTTATATAGATTATCTCCAAATTTTCAATTATTTTATATATGTTCATAAAAGCAGTTGTGTTAGAGTCAAAGAAATACACACACACACACACGTGTGAATTTTCACATGATGCACAGACATACATGTGAACAAACATTCATCACATAAAAAAGTACAATTTTAAAACAGTATTTTGTGGTACTACTTGAGTTGTAACGCATACAACATTACACAAGCATGCTACACATTACAGTATGCCATATGCCCAGAACCTTTTTAAATCAATAAGCCAATACAAATTCCATTAATGAACTCTACTATCAGAAAAAAAAATAAAGGCAATAAAAAAAACCTTTCATGGGTCAGCTAGCCAGACATGGCCCATAGGCTGGATACAGAAGGAGTTAACATAGGCCACAGCCTAAAATCTGCTTTCAAATCAGAACTCTGGGGAGAAGCTGATGATGAGCTAGCTCTCCCTGGATGGCTCCCTTTGTACCAGCAAATAGTATTTTACAGCTTAGCCCAGAACAGGAATCTGGTGAGCCAGTAGGACAGTACCCAAGAACTATTTTAGAAAGCCAGACAAGGGTTTTTAGCATTGTGAGATAGAAGTGTTCAGGAAATATAACATCTGCCTTCACACACTTTGGTGGCACAAGAGACTCTAATGGATGCATGTTGGTGGCACTCTTACACAGGGTGACCAGCTTTTTAATTACCCAATTAACTCCTTTCCCCACTCATCATAGCCATTAGATCTTGATATTATCTGTGCATTCCAAACTTAGAGTCACTTTAAAACTCAGCTTCACCCTTTTTGCATCCGTTAGCCACTCAATGCTAGAGTTTTAAGAGTTTGTCCTTTTTTTTTTTTTTTTGATGAAACGAAGCATACTGTTCTCTTGAATTTTAGCCTGTCTAAAATGAAAGAGAATAAGCTGTCAGCAAGAGGAGGTAATTTAGCCAGAATTCCTGTGCTCTGTACTTGAGCTATGAACGGTCTTCGTAAGGGCCTTGCGCACTTTTAAACTTTAATAACTCTGGTTGTGCGTGTAAGAGAAACAATCTGTAAATGGTACTCAAAAGTAAATGTATTAAATTTTAGGACAACTACATTACACAATTGCACACAATATGTACTCATTTCAGCTCCTGTGACAAATGAAATATGGCCAGCAGAATTGAAGTTCATGACAGCTCTAAGAAGAAAATTGAATTTGCCTTTAAATTCCATTTACGGTTTACTATCATGTCTGCCTCGTATGCTTTTGAAGTTAAGTTTGGAAATGGCATAGAGCCTTTATAAAGATCCTGCACTTGAATTCAATGATAAGTATAGTTAGAGAGAACATCATATCATCTCTTAGCAAAAATAATATACCTGCTTACTTTGGTTGCTTTTAAAACAGCTTCAGAGATAGAAGACATCCTGAGTCTCCACAGTTGGCACAATGTAGTAAACAAGAATGAGACAGAGTGTCTGAAGCAGGAGACTAGCTCTCAGTGTGGACAACAGTTTGCTGAGTGATTGAGGAAGCTCAGTTTTCTCCCATCTTTTAAGTTTTTTGTTTTTGTTTTTAACCCTATGCTGAAAATAGGATTACCCGGGCTCCCAACTGAAGATGAAATGGAGTTTCTAAGTGTGAATGTAGATAAAAGAAAAAAGAAAAAGGAACTCTATACTTCTCCATTTAAGTCTGTCCCAGTATATCACAAGAACAAATCATGAGAAAGAAAAAAACAAACAAACACACACACACACACACACACACACACACACACACACACACTAAAACGCTAGTCTTTCTCTGACTGTTTGAAAACAGGAGGTTGCAAAATCAAAGACCCCAAATCTACCAAAAAAAAAAAAAAAATCGGGTGTGTGCACTTGGAAAGGAGAGCAGGAATGAGACTGTTCTTCAAGCCCTTGCTGAATACACAGAGCTGGGAAGAATTATGCAAGCCGTAGATTGCTTTGGCTGCCCTCTGTGTGCTTTGCAAAGTGATTCATTTCCTGTATTTGGTCAAGATAGGGAAAAGTTGGGCACACACGAATGTGATGTAGCTTTTGATCAGCAGTGTTTATCAGCTAAGTGGGTAAGATTTCACGATCGGTATGGAGAGCATTTTAGTGCTTAAGATCTAGGCTGGCTGGGGAGAATGCTGGATCCCAAAGGTGTCCACATTTCGAGCTCCTCATTCTGTGTTGAACATTGCTTTTAGATCCCCCAGTGGCATTTCATTTTAACACAAAGGAAGCATAAGAACTTAGTTCAGGCAACTCTAGGTAGGGTTGGATGAGAATTTAGGGGAAGTGAATTCAAAGGGTCAGGAGGGTTTATGAAGCCTAGCATTCAGACTGCTAATTAGATTTTCTTCTTTTTTTTATATTAGCCAGCTTTATGGGTTTGACTGGAACTTATTTGAAAAGAAATCTAGGAAATTTTGTCCTTACCTGTGCTATACGCAAAATGCTGTTGTCAGCAGTTCTAACCCCTGCCTTCCCACCAACTTCCGCAAACCCCAGTTTCCTCCTCCATTGTGAGTAAAATTAAGACAAAAACAGAGACAGTGGGACTGAGTATCACTGAAGATAAATTCCTAATTGGCAGGGAAAAAAGCTCACAAAACGCTCGCATGCACTGAATACCGTAGTCATGAATGAGAAACTCACAGAGTAGGAATGGAGGGAACCGACTTTTCCATTGCCTCAGGCGTCATTGTCGGGTATTCTTCTGACATCAACACTCCGTCCAGGTGGAGTCCAGGAAAACGCTCTTGAACTATCTCTGTGCATCTCTTTAATGAAGTGTCTAGAAATACCCGGCTTCTTAGTTCTTGAGGCAAATGCAACACCAACAAGACCTACGCGTGGGAGAAGAAACACTGGTCCTGTCCAACCTTTCTGCCTTTGTTGTATCTGAAAAGCCTGTGTCAGCCCCACTGTGTCTCCAGCTGTCAGAGTATTTGGAGAGACAATGTAATGTTGGGCCCCTGAACTTCCTAAAAAGTGTAATCTTTTTTTTTCTTCACAATTCTTGTTTCATGATTCTTAGCTTCCTTCCTTTCTTTCTTTCTTCCTTTCTTTCTTTCTTTCTTTCTTTCTTTCTTTCTTTCTTTCTTTCTTTCTTTCTTTCTTTCTTTTTTTTTTGAGACAAGGTTTCTCTTTATAGCCCGGGTTGTCCTGGAACTCACTCTGTAGACCAGTCTGGCCTCGAACTCAGAAATACGCCTGCCTCTGCCTCCCAAGTGCTGGGATTAAAGGTGTGTGCCACCACTGCCTGGCTTGTTTCATGATTCTTATGACACAGTAAGGTCTTAGAGAAATGGATTTGGTGTCAAGAATAACTTTTACACATTGAATTAGGTTGTGCATATGCTGGTGTAGAAAATCTTGGGTTCGTGTATATTCACAGAATATTTTGGAATTTGGAGTAGATTTTATAACACAAGGGGCTCTCATAAGCATCCCGATACCTGATTTAACATCTCTTCTCTGTGGTCTTTGAGCTTGAGTAGAGGTATTTGTCAGAAACATTTCTACTCCCTAGCACACATACATAGTCCATCTATGATCCAAGTTAAAATCAGACTCCTTGACGTTATTTTTAAAATCTTGCAGGAGAAAGTACACTTTGTTATAATAATATTCATTCACAGTTACTGGAGAAAGTTTAGAAAATATAAAAATGAAGATAAAACATTACACATTACAATAGCACTCCAAGATAAACGGGGTTCTTTGATGTTCTCTCACACAGTGTCTACAAACTATTATGTTAAATATTCTACATTTTATCCTGATTTTCAAAATTGTTTTCAGGGAATCTGAAAGAATTTCTTTAAAAACAGCTTCCCAGAGGTATTATTTTTAGAACCTGCAATAAAGTTGAATTTTATGGTAAACAGCCATGTATGCACCACTTAAACAACTGTTCTCAGCCTTCCTAATGCTGCAACCTTTAACACAGTTCCTCAGGTTGTGATGAACCCCAACCATAAAATTACTTTTTTTTTTGCTACCTCATAACTCTAATATTGCTTTTGTATGAATCATAATGTAAATATCTTTGTTTTTTTGATGATCCTAGGTGACCCCTGTGAAAGGGTAATTTGACCCCAAAGAGGTTGAGAACCACTGCCTTAGCCTCTACCATTACTGCCTGGCTGTGTTTGAGAACTTCAGTGAGTAGCCAGTCAGTTCTTGTCTCTCCAGCCATATACTAATCAAGTTTCTCTTTCAAGCATTTCAAACTGCCAATGCCACTTATTCTTCATTCTAAACATCTGAGCCTTCATTGTTTTAACTGGAGTTCAATATTAATGTGCTTTCTGGGCAAGATTTACATATAACGAATTGTGAAATTGTTGTAAACATGTGCTCTTTTTCTAATGTGTTTTGGACATTCCTATAAAGATTAGAACATTAGCAACAATCCCAGAAAGCACCAGTGTTGCTTTACACAGAGTCCTGCCTGGCCTTGAACTTGGAATCCCAGGGCCACAGAGGTGTACTGCTCTATGCAAAGCTTCTTTCTTTTAGCATAATGTTTTCAAGATGTGCCATTTCACTTGCCCATTGTTTGCTCCTTCTCACTGCAGGTTTCTATTGTGCTTTATAATGTAACAGTGTATCCATTTTCCCACAGATAAACAGCTTTTGAGTACTTTGAGTAGTGCAGCTATGAACATTCTTAAACAAGTTACTTTCTAAACATAAAGCTTATTTCTCACAGATAATGTCTTTAGCCCAGAAGTCCTAGATCTAAGGTAGGTGGTATATGTTCTTAAGAAGCAGTCAGGCTTCAAACTGGTTCCGCCATTTTATATTTACAATACCCATGAGTTCCAGTCATTGTGATCAAGACATCCATCATATGATTTCTTCCATTGTTTCAATATTTGAATATTTTAATACTGTTTTTTTTTTACCAGTTCTAAGATCTCTTTGATCTTCTTATAGATTTTTTTTGTTCCTCAACACATTTTCATGGTTGTACCATAAAATATTCAAGCATATTTTACCTCCATTATTTCTGTCGTAATTTGCTTTATCTAATCATCTAATCAATGACGTTGATTGTCTAGCTTCCACGTGGGTTTCCCAGAGTCAGCAGCCATATATTGAAAACCATCAACACGGTCAGTGGTGTCAATACTTTGATATTTTCAGGCCCTTATCCTTAACAAGAAACATTTCTACGAAATTTTTCATGGCTTATTTTAAAAGGTATATTTTGCATCATATAAAGTATGTGATTCCCAGGTCCCAGTTATTTCCATTTCTGGCAGGCTAGATAAATTTTGTCTCACTCTTTTGACAGAATCCTATTTTATTTCGCCAATCTGCTCCTGTGGTAAACAACATCCATCTACTTTCAAATGTTAGAGCATTTTTATACTGTCAAAATATGGCATACCTAATTAAACATTTTTAAATAGACTACTGACTTATTTGTTAGATATCGTAGTCTAAAATTTTGTTCAATATTTTTATGTCACATATTTTTGTCTTATACATGTCTTTTAAACAACATATAATTAAAACTTGATACTGGGCCCAGAATATAATACAAAAACTTTGTGTTGTTTTTTGTTTTAGACCCAGAATTATGTTAAACTTTTTTCCCAAAGTATTTTTATATATCTTATTTCTTTCAGGCATTGCATTTCCATCAGTCATTTAGACTTGATTCTGCTTAAATGATCCAATGTGTATGGCTGGTCTTCTAATGCCACAGTGTCTATTTCTAGTCCATGTGTTGTTTGTTAGAGCGTATCCTCGTCAGCTTTCCAGAAAGGATGGTTTGTGTTCAGGTGATATCAGTAAGCAGTGTAGAAAGTGATCCAAGAGTCTCACAGGACTTTTATAGCCTAGGATCTTACTAGGGATCTGGAGAGATGGATCAAATGTTAAGAGCACTGGCTGCTCTTGTAGTTGACCAGGGTTCAATTCCCAGTACTCACAAAGAGGTTCATAACTATCTGTAACTGTAGTTCCAGAGAATTGGAAGCCCTCTTATGACTTTCCTAAGCACTAGGCACACATGTAATGCATAGCCATACATGCAAGTAAAACATCCATACACATATAATAAAAATAAAATAACTCCAAGACTCTCCCTGTCAATGAATGATGGCCAGTCGGTGAGGTTTAGCAAAATATGACTTGGGCCAAATTCTAAATGAGTAGAAACTTGCAAGTATTTTAAAAAATAAATGGATATGTGAAAAATATGAGTGAACTTTTGTATTAATGGGACTCAAAACTACAGTGAAGACATAAGCAACCCAGGGGCTGAAATACCGAGGGCATTTTGGTCTCATTTATATCAGTATTATTTAGTGAATTTCCTGAAATAATACTGTAAAGCCTATATTCTTTATCATCTATGGCCACTAAAATAAATTAAGTTAGTGTTTAAGTACTTCAGAACTAGTCCATATGGTAGCCTTTGTGTGTATCAGCACGCTTGCGCGTGTGCGTGAGTGTGTGTATGCATGCGTGTGTGTGTGTGTGTGTGTGTGTGTGTGTGTGTCTTCAATAATCAGTCTCACCACTTTGTCTTAGTCTTCACTACCGCTTGAGCAGAAAGAACTTCACTGTCTATGCCCGACATAGACTTTATAGCTTCTTTCCCAGTCCTTACTGGTTATATGCACAGCCCTGTACATACGGATGGGCTTCTAGAGTCTAGGGACTATGTAAGAGGTCTTTAAATTTCCCTCCAAGTTTAGTCAGTTTCTTATTTGCTCTGTAATTACCACCCAAGGCACTACACTGTTGAGCAATGGTCAGTAATCATTTCTGGAAATGCTCCTTGAGAATGACAGCACTCAATGAGATTTGAGTCAACTCAAAGACACGTCCTGTGAGTGTGGATTTTCACGGACTGCCAGTCAGGTCAAGCAGGGGCAGTTCTCTGTTCTCTGAAAAGGAAGCCCAGACCCTGTTCTCTTTCTAGCAGTGGCTTCCAGACAGCTATCTCCTGATAGTCAATGCTACTACTGAATAGGTGAGAAAATAGGAAACTCATAGACTCAGTTATCTTTTCTTAAATAGACGCTCTTAAGACAATTGGAAATCTTTTGGTTAATTTCCAGACCTCTCCAAGAGTTGGTTCTTGACATCTTTTTGCTGATTTTCATATTGTTCCTATGGAGAATCAGTCTTCCAAAATCCTTACCATTTCAGACCCATCCAATTGGGCTTTGGTTCGTTGTTCCACCAAAACTACATTTGCCAAGATAGCAGATGTCTTCCAGTGAAAGAGACGTCATTTCACACAGTTCCTTCTGAAGACTTTACCCATGGTATCCGGGGCATCTCACTCATTGCTGTCTGTCCTCCGTTGTCCTCCATTCTCTCTGCTCTCTCCCATCCAGGACCTTACACATCAGCTTGTGGTGTCACACTAAGAGATGACCCTAGACTGCTTTGTCTCTTTTGGTGATTGCTTTTAACACTCAAATGTTTTATCTTTCTTCTTCTTTTTCCCCTTGAGGGCAATTTTATTAGTGTTTAAAAGGAAAACTCCCAGGGCAGGTGAGTTTCAACCTATGGCAGCTACACAGAGGGAAATGGAAGAGAAGGAAAGGAAGCCATGCTATTTGAGGTACCAGCGTGCAGCACCACCACACAGCAGCAGGCTGCTGTAAGAGTGGGAATAGAGCTTTAGTGGAAAAAGTGGGAAGTCAAGAATATTAGAAAAAGCATACTTTGGTTCTGGCCATCATCCAAAAGAAAATGTCAAAAGAAGAAAAACAGAAAAGTTGCATTTTCCCAGAGGTGGCAAACTTAACACACTTTCTGACATGTTGAAGAGACACGAGCCCACTGGAACAGTGGCTCTGACAGGCCTTACCCTTCCCCCCAATTCTCTGTACCTTGCTAAAAACTATTAGCTTACAAATTAAACTTCTAAAGCTAGCTGCCAAGGTCTAGACCCTTTGTCTCTCTCCCTTGCCCAATTTTTCCCCTTCCTTGTTCCCATGATCCTCTCTCATTCTCTGTCTCCTGGCTTTGTCTCTGCCCTCTGTCCCTCTGGGGCAAATAAATCTCTTTTATGCTAAAAACTCTGTCTTGGGGTGTCTTTAGCCAACTCCGAGGTTTCCTACAATGGTGGCTTGTGGGTAAGTGTGAAAGTGGAGTGGAAATTCTGAGAAGGAAAGTATCAGTATCTTAATTAAGGAATAATTTCCCTTATTTCTTTGACATGGATATAAGACAAACCCACCTTCCTAGGGGTGGTACATCCTTCTTGAGGGGTCATCTCCACTGACCAGGTGATTAACCTGCCCACCTGGATTGTTAGGTCCCAACCCAGGCCGGAGATCTATTGTTTTGACTAGAAGGAATTTCCATTAATGGCCTTTATTGAAACTCTAATATTACCCACTCAAAGGTAACACTAAAATCATTTAGAGAACAGATGATCAAGCAGAGACCCCAGATACTTTGATCCTCTCTGGCTTCTAAAGATGAGGTTGCCAAGGGGGGTCCAAGGACATTTCTGGCTTTCAGCCAGCAAAGAAGCTGTTTACTTTTCTTTTCTCCTGGTTTCCACCCAGACTGCCCAGCCAGTTCCTATCTCCTGCTCTTGTCATTTCCCCCGTGAAGAAGTGACTCTCACTGATACTATGGAATTAGGGGAATGACTGATCAGGTTTTCACGAGCCAAATGGGGACGTTGACTGTGGCAGTTGGAACACCTTCCCGGGGGCTTATCTAAACGACCCCATCACAGATATATGTGTATAACCGGAAATGTGAGTGGAAAGGAAGTCCTTGACCTATGCTGAGAAGAAACTTGAGGGATTCGTGAAGGGAGAGTTATAGCATTACATAGCCCTAGGCAGGGAACCAGGAGAAGCCAGAACAAACATTTATTAATTATCAAAATCAAAATCCATTAGCATCTGTTTTGCCCACCTTTTAAACTAAACATCATTGTTGCCAGGCAGTGGTGGCACACTGCTAGGTCTGGCATGGCCTTGGTGGGGACAGAATGAATGACACAGTTCCTGCCCCTAGGACAGGGCCAGCAGATTTGGACCTCCTTGAGTGTCTATGGCTGCCGAGGGCATAAGGTTTGTTTGTACAATAATGTACAGGTTTTCACATTCCTCCCTGTTAATGGTGACTCCTTGATAATCAGACAGCATGAGCCCAGGAGACAAAGGTGTGGCTAATGCCTTAGCACAATGGTAAATAATGGGACCTTTAGGACAGCCCTTATGGCTGTGGAAAAGAACTCTAAAAACACGAGTTTGAAAATATTTAACTTCTCAACCATGCAAAAAATAAGGATGCAATATGAATTATGACAGACTTCACAAATCTAAAGGAACAAAGGCAGTTGTATTGATGAGCCAGCTTGTCAGAAAGATAGAAAGGCAGGCAGATAAAAAGGCAGTCAGATTCCCGAGTTCAAGATCGGCCTGGGACAAGTCTAGGTGGTGGACTAGTCTGTGGTGGAGATGGTAATTTCGGGGCCCCACCCAGCTAGTTTATCCTTTGTGCTTAACAGAAGCCGGCAGATCTCTGAATTCTTTTAAAAAAAAATACGTGTTTGCTATTTCCTAAGAATTAAGGGACTGCACTGGATTGATATGTAAAATAAAAAATTGGCCTTATGATCTGCAAGGGATGAGCTATCCAGAAAGGTTTTAGAACAGCAAGCAAGAACTGCTCAGAGAACTGTCTCAAACAGAGCATAGAGCTGCCTAGAGATCTCCAAAGAAAGCAGGACAGAGAGAAAGCAGAAGGGAAAGCTCTGTCCAGTGGAACAGAGGCCACCAGCTGGGACTCATTTGTTCGAGTCATTTATTTTGCTGCTCCCAGAGACACCTTCCTCAGAATCCCTCTTTAAATCAAGCCTGGTCCTTGGCAGCACACACCTTTAACGCCTTTAATCCCAGCACTAGGGAGGCAGAGGCAGGCAGATCTCTGAGTTTGAGGTCAACCTGGTCTACAAATTGAGTTTCAGGACAGCCAAGACTACCCATAGAAACCCTGTCCTGATAAAATACACACACACACACACACACACACACACACACACACACACACACTCCCTGCATTGCCTAGGAAACTGCATGATACAGTGTTACTCATTTTTTCTTAGCTAACTTTAGAGACATATTCAGTTGATCACAAAACAAATCAAAAGGTCTAAGTGTGGGAAAGAGACCTGCAGGAAGTGGGGAAGGAACAAGACTGGAAAGAGAGGAAACAACGCACTATGTATGCATAAAACTGTCAAAGAACAAGTCTAATCAATAAAAATAATGTCCAAAGAAATGGACATGAAAGGGACGCCATCTAACCTCCTCTAACTTGTGGTAGCAGCTTGTCAAACAATACAAATTTATCACTGTGTATAGATTAGCTCTTGATTTCAGCTAAGAACAGGTGCTTAGCCTTGTATATAGGTATCTGGGAGATGTATATGTGTATATGATGTATTGATAATATATATATATATATATATATATATTATTGATCAAACACAGACAGAGAGTAAGAGGAACTAGATCCAGAACCTGGGAATCTTGGCTAAACATAGTCCCTGTTATTTTAAGACACTTTATTAACGTTTCTCATGCACTGTAGATTTGGATTGTGCAATAGCCTAGCCATAAAATTAGTCACTTGGTATAACTTATAAAATATAAATTCGTCTAAAGGCAATGCTAAAATCTTTACGGCCTTATGGCTCAGACTATGTGTATGTGCGTGCGTATTAAGTTCGTTGGCATTAATTTCCACTGTTCTGAATAACGTGATAAGTGTGGAAATGTGTTTTTCTGTATGTGTTTTAAGTGTTAGGGATTAAGGTTATAGCCTCACACATGCTATACACATGCAAACCTTAATCTACATCCATAACATGAGTTTTCTAGTAGCAAACATTTATTTAGAAAATAAAGTTTTTTTAAAAAAGTTTTAAAATATTAAAAAGGAAAATACTGGCATTGTGTCATTCTTGATCATCTTTCGCCTATCTGTACGCAATAAAAAGGTTTGCAATGGAAAAGCAAAGGAAATTTTTAATATAATCACGACTGTACTGATTTCTACACTTTACATTTAAAGTAGCATAGATGAAAGTTACTCCTTTTCGTTACACAGAAGTAGCCACTATGATTTGGTGGGAGAGATTTAAAGACACTGACAAACACTAAGTCGACCATGCTTTTTGTGGAAGTCTGAGGTGAGCAGGTTGTTTCTTTCCAAAGGCTGTCTCTCTAGGTCGGCTGCTTAAGTCAAAGACACTAGTAATTACATTCACACTTGTACCGTGAGTCCTTATATAGCTCTACAGCCATTGAACATTTTCATTTCATAAGTGGCATGCATCCAGGACTTAGAGCCCAAGGGATGACCCTTCCAGTTCCTTACTCATACCCACCAAGGTGTGGCTCTGTTTGGATGGGGCCTGCATCTTTAAGGAGAGCTAAGAAGGGACTCCACTACAAGTGTAATTATTTTACTTGAATCACAGTGAGCTGGGTGATTGTAGGACCCCTGTCAGGTGATAATGTGATTCTGATGGTATCATTTTTGCTAGGTTTGTTATCCACTTATAATTGTTCCTTAGGACACTGAATCTCTTCCTAGATTCTAACTCTACTGCCGGCACCTGCACGGATAGCCATCAAGAGCTATGGAAATGTGCTTGCTCCACCAACTGGTCAGCTATAATATTTTATGAGAGAAACAGAAAGGAAAACAATATTGTTTACCTCTGGGAGAAGTGAACAGCAATTGCCAATAAAAATAAAAGTGATTTTAAAAAAATAATTTTCAAGATCTTTTTGGAAGCCCATAATTGTGAAATCAACAATTATTTCTGGCTTTTTTTAAAAAAATCATGTTTTCTTTCAAAGTTATTTGTAATATCTCATGTATTTATGAAGTTTTATGCTCTTGTTCCTTGTGTGAGCCAGTAACTTGAGATGGATTTACATTAAGACCTTTTCCATAGGTGTGAAATATTAAAAGGGAACTCTTAATCAACCCCAATGCATACCAAATAGATTAACTTTATCATGAAGCACTCTCAAACTCCACTAATAAGTGTATAGTCTCCATACATATGTGTACTGCTCCTGACTGATGTCTTTAGCTGTTCCTTTGAAAATTTTCAAGGCCAGTGTCATACTTCAAGCTGCACTCCCAGCCCTAAAGGGACTCCATGCTTGTAGAAAGTGGGGGTGGGGGTGGGGGAGTCAAGCCATCTCAGAAAGCTTCGTGTTATCAATTAGAAATGTTTCTATTTGCCCATTCATGGCATGTCCTGAGTACTTACTGAATTCTAGTCTCTGAGCAAGCAAGAAACATTTGCATCAGAGAAAGAAGGACCAATAGACGAAGAGAATACTTTAGCACAGGATAGCCAGGCTGGGGCGAGTTATTCTGAAATGCCATCCACTAAAATGCTGCTGTTGTGTGATAGTTTTAAGTACCTACCCTACAAAGTAACTAATTTGAGCCTTTCACAAACTTTAAAATTAGAACGCGTTAGAGGACAAAGTGTCAGGGTGGTGTTTCGAACATGTCACCTGCCATGACCTTTGTTTGGAAAACAGTATAGAATATGGCAATAATATGTCACTTAAATGAAAGGCACCAAATAATTATTGTGTCTGAAGAGTCACTAAGACAGGAAGATAAATCTGAATGAACCTAAAATCAGAAGAAATACAAATACTCAAACAGTGCAAGTGCAATTAGGCTCCAAATCATAATGTTTCATCACAACGGGAGAGTCTTAGACGGCAGAAGAGGATTCCGAAGCTTCTAGTTCCTCCTACTCTTTTGTTACTCCATTAATCACCCAGGGAACAGATTCTACTCACTCCCACACACTGTCGCACGCACCCTCTTGTATTTGAAGGTGCTGACCGTGACTCAGCCTGCACCTCATCTTGCTTTCAAGCCTCCCCACACAATGCGCTCTTGCCAGTACTTCAGGATTCAGCTTAGCAGCATGATTCAGCCTGTTTCCATTTTCTGCATCATCGTCCCCCACCCGGGGACCATCGCCTGGCCTCACTTTTGAGCCAGCTGGATCTGGGTGAGCACGAGGGCCACTGAGTGAATGATTGCTCTCTCTTTCTTGTTTGATTCCGGGGCCTTTCTAGCATCCCCACATGGCACGGCTCGCCTGCTCTCAGTCGCTTTTGCACAAGGTCAAATGTGAAATAGCCACATTTCAGGAACTGCTTTTGAAGAAACAGGACATGAATGGAAGCTGTAGCAAATGCCTCAGAAGCCAGCGCTTTGCAGAAGAGAAAGGGCTAGTATATGTAGATCCTATGGCTCCTCTCGAGCCTTCTAGGTTACTAGGGTCTCCGTCTACTCTCCTAGATGTGATTGTCACATACACTCCTCTCTCTCTCTCTCTCTCTCTCTCTCTCTCTCTCTCTCTCTCGCTCTCTCTCGCTCTCTCTCGCTCTCTCTCGCTCTCGCTCTCTCTCGCTCTCTCTCGCTCTCTCTCTCTGTCTCTGTCTCTGTTAAACAAAAGCAAAATCGCTTTGAAATTTTTTATTATTATATTTGTGTGTATATGTAGTACGTATGTATATGCATGTTTATGAGTCTGTGTGCACGTTTGTGCATATGTGTGTATAGGCTAGACCACCATATCATATGAGTTCTTTCTATCACCTTTTTTTTTTTTTTTTTTGAGATAAGGACCCTCTGAACCTGGTGCTCATCTATTGGCCAGACTGGCTGATCAGTGAACTTGAGGGAATTGCCTGTCTCTGATGAACTCCTACACAACCACGCTTGACTTTTTATGTGGGTGCTGGCAGTCTAGACTCGGGTCCTCACGATTGTTCAGCAGCCATGTCACTGGCTGAGCCATCCCTCCCGCACCCCCCCGCACCCCCCCCCCGTATGCATACCACAATGTTCTTCATCCACGCACCCACTAGTGGGCGCCAAGGCTAATCCTAAGACTTAGCTATTGTGAACAGGGCAACAACAAACAAGGGTTCAGGTGTGCCTCCCTATCCTTTGGCCCTTACGCTCTTCCCACCTCCTCTTCTGGGATAGTCCGTGGACCTTGGGGTGGGGTGGTAGAGCTGTCTCATTTAAGGCTGAGGACTCAAGAGTCACACTGTAACACATTAATCAGTTCTGAGCCTCTCCGTTGATTACTGACCACAGTCAAAAGAAGTACCTCTAAGGTTGAGAGCAGGAGTGTAAACACATTATTTAAAAGATGGTTTGACTGGGCTGGAGAAGTGGCTCAGTGGTTAAGAGCACTGTCTGCTCTTCCAGAGGTTCTGAGTTCAGTTCCCAACAACCACATGGTGGCTCACAACCATCTGTAATGGGATCCGATGCCCTCTTCTGGCATGCAGGTGTAAGTGCAGGCAGAACACTGTATACTAAATCAATCAATTTTTTTAAAAAATAGGTGGTTTGGCATTTAGCAAAACAACAACTTACATCCCCCATTCTTCCTCCCTCCCTGGGGCCTACAGCCTTCCCATCCACAAGCTTCTGACCAGGTTTATGGTCCCTTCCACCCAGCAGGCCTCAAATCCAACCAGAAAGCAATTCATTAACCCCACAGCAGTCACACCACATGGCAGGAGACAGTATGGTATGTCTTTCCTGACAGGCTGGTACTGTAGTATTCAGGGTCCAGCACTGAGTGAATCCACTGCTGACCTTTCTTCCCACTGTACACAAATCTAGAGCCGGGAGATGCTTTAGCAGGTAAAGGCACTCTTGGGATACAGCTGCACATAGTGGTGTGTATCTGTAATCCCAGCACTCCTTCCAAGACTCCAGAAGCTCCCAGGCCAGCTAGCCTGAAGTATGCAGAACAGCAGTAGAAAACAAGAGTGATCCTAGTTCAACAAGGCGGAAAGTGAAAACTGATTGCCAAAAGTAGTCCTCTGACCTCAACATGTAACACCTCCTACTAAATAACTATTTCAAAAGAAATCAAATCTGCCTTTCCCAAAGATAGCAAAAAATGTATGCTTGGACTATCATTCCAAAAGTGCCAAGTTTGATCCCTAGAACAAAAAAAAAAGAAAGAAAGAAAGAAAGAAAGAAAGAAAGAAAGGAAGAAAGAAAAGAAAAGAGAAAGAAAGATGAAAGAAAGAAAAAGAAAGAAAGAAAGAAAGAAATGGTTTTTTAAAAGTAAAAAAAAAAAAGCAAACAATCCATGTGTCACTGTACTTGCCCTCCCCCTTCCCCAGTGTGAGAAATGCTGAAGAACATCCAAGTTTCCTCATTGCCCCCAAATTTCTTACACTGAAATTTTATCATCAGGTAAAATAAGAGCATCTTCTAATCAAGCCAATACGTTTTCACCGAGTCCTGGAACTTAACCTTTTTGCTGCTGCAACTTGATTGAACCTAGCATTCTCTCTGCTAGGTCCATAGCCTTAGAGATACATAGTCAAAATGTGGGGAGTGAGGCCAGTGTGCTCTGTGCAGGAGTGAAGAAGAGAGACAGGGAAGAGAAGGGGGAAAGGCTGGCTTCTCATCCCTGAGACCAAAAGGAACAGTCTTGTTACACACTGTTGAGATGCAGCCTGAGGATATCCTGGATTCATCCCAGCCAAGGCCAAGGGGTCTGTGATGTTTCAGTCAGTGTCTCTAACCAGCATTGGCCGAGGGCTGATCCTTAGGCTAAATCAAAGTGTTAGCTCCTTGACTCCGTCTTACCATACACAGGCACCCAGAACACTGGTCAACAAAGAAAGCTGTCAGCAGAGAGTCCCCGATATTTGGAAGTCACCTGCACAGCAATAATGAGTGCCAAGATGAAGATGGAATAGTTGTTGTTTCTGTT
Organism: Grammomys surdaster; assembly: GCF_004785775.1. Taxonomy (NCBI): domain Eukaryota; kingdom Metazoa; phylum Chordata; class Mammalia; order Rodentia; family Muridae; genus Grammomys; species Grammomys surdaster. The sequence continues at coordinate 12,546,718 of NW_021604577.1, forward strand.
GTTAGTGGTGATGATGATGACGACAACAATTTTACAGATAGAACTGCCCTCTAGTCTAAGAAAGAGACGCTAAGTATTATACCAAATACCTTGCATGCAACATATCATTTTATTCTTACTTGGAGAGCACTCCCTTTGTGTTCAGGCCAAGTTCCAGAAGCAGGTCTTTATATGGTCTGTATACAATTAGGGGAGTGGGTTTATGTTGAGAGTCCTCCACTGTGGTACATATGTGAAATAGAACACTGCAATTCTCGTGTTTCTTCACTCTGACGTTGAATTGTATGAATTAAATAGCACCCCTAAAAATTAAAATAGCCAAGAGGAAATGCTGTGGATTTGATTCAATGTTTGAATTATGTTAATTGGGTTCCCCCCAAAATTACTGGAGAATCTTGTATGCAAGACGCTGTGGGTCCCTACCTCCAATTGGTTCTAATTGGTAAATACAGTTGCCAGCAGACAATAGCTGGGCAGAGAGACAGGTGGGACTTTAGATTTCCTGGGCAAGGAAACTGAAGGAAGAAGAAGGATTTAGAATCGCCATGCTATGAAAGGAATAAGATCTGGACTTGAGAGCGTCAGGAAGAGAGGAATACCAATCATGTAAGAGTCTGGGAAGAGCAGCCCCAGGAGGACACCCCTCTCCCAATTGGGTCTAGGGTAGCAAAGAAGGAATATAGATTTTAAAAAGTAATAACTCAGGAGTATCAGAGGGGAGGCGTTAGCAACGGGGAACTTGGGGAGTGGCCCAACCATTGAACTGTTATAAGGCTGTGTGTGTGTGTGTGTGTGTGTGTGTGTGTGTCTTTCAAGAATCCAGAGCATTGGGGCAAATAGCAATGCTACTGCCACTGCTGCCGACGCCTCCGGGTAATTAGAGTACATTTACCAACTACAGCTAGAATCTGGAATTCTCTTCCACTTTTACTTTGTGTTTGTTCTTTGAGACCACGGATTGGCCTCAAATTTACTATTTTCTTGCCTCAGCTTCCATAAGTGCTGACATCATGAGATTCATCCACTGCACTTGACTCTCCTCTGACTTGGTGAATTTCTACTCATCCTTTAACATTAAGTTCAAACACCACCACTGTGGAGTTTTTCCACACAAAAAAAATCACAGAAAACTCTTTTTTTTTTTCCCAAAGGGGAGGTGGTTTATTCAGGGCAGAGGGCAAAGGTAGGGAGAGAAACGGGAGAAGATGGTGGAGAAAGAGGAGTGAGAGAGGAGAGAAGTAGAGGCCGGTAATGACCACGTGGAGAGAGGGGGAAGGGAAAGGAGGAAGGGCGAGGAGAAGCTAGAGGCAAGAGAGTAAGAGAGAGAGGAGGAGGCAAGCAGCCCCTTTTATAGTGGGCACGCCTACCTGGCTGTTGCCAGGTAACTGTGGGGTGGAGCATATCTGGGTGTTGCCAGATAACTGTGGAGGTGGAGTTTAGACAGAATAGAAAACTCTTAATCAGGTAAAATTAGGATTAACGTAGCAGCAAACGTAGGCAGTCGTGTACCAGTACTCTGAGGATATTCAAACCTCTTTTCTCCATCAGAAAAGAGCATTTTCTGTCCGTGGAAGATGGGTATCATTTCCATAAAGAATTGCTTCATACATGGAATATGCAAAGCCAGGTGATGTTTCTTAAACACCATATTAAAGCTATCACGGGATTTATTAAAGCATCAGTTTTGTTCAGTCACCAGAATAATTAGGATACTCCAAAACCATAGTAATTAGCTGATGAATGATGTTAAATATCTCAACAATAATCTTACTTCATTATGAAAAAGTTCAACTACAAAGCTTAAAGGATCTTACAATGGACGTCCATTTATCCACATCTAAATTTTACTATCATATAATTACTAATACTTTTCCTTACAATACACAAATTTATTACCTGTTTCTCTCAATCTTTATCTTTTGAAGCATTTCAAAGAGTTAACTATAGCTGTTAGTAGAATAAGAATATCATTAATTGTAGTTCAAGTTTTAAATGTTCATTTTTAAAGTAGCATTTGCACACAATGGATGCACAGGCAAGTGCACCGTGCTTGACAAATGCACACGCTTGCATAGCTCAAGTTCTAGGATATGGGGCATTAGCCAGCAAGTTCCGGCATCACACTGCATCTGTTAATCTGTTCTCATCCCCTATCCATTAAAAGAATTTCAATATAACCCTGACAATTTACTATATTTACTTCCTCTTACTAATGATGTGTCCAGACTCTGAATGCATAAAATTCACCCAGTTGTATTGCTTTGCTTTACACTTGTCACTGATGTCTGCTAAGGAAGAATATGTCTAGCTTTATATTTTTTCACTAACAGCATCCTTTCTCTGCTTTGTTTGTTTGTTTGATTGGTTTTTTTGTCATTGTTTTGTTTTTGGTTTTTTGGTTTGGGTTTTTTGTTTTGTTTTGTTTTGTTTTGTTTTCTGAGATAGGGGTTTCTCTGTGTAGCCCTGGCTGTCCTGGAACTTGCTCTATAAACCGGCTCAGCCTTGAACTCAGAGATTTGTCAGCCTCTGCCTCTCAAGTGCTGAAATTAAAAACATATGCCACTATGGGGCTTCACATTTTAGCTCCTAAACTGGTCTAGAACTCATCACAATCCTCTTGTCTCAGCCCAAATTCTGGAATTACAGGAGAGCACCATCCCGCTTGGCTACTAATGGCATAGTCTTTGCAAATCCACATATCATTCTTTGCTTATAGATTTGTATGTAAAACTAAATCACAATGAGTCTAAAGAAATAAATCTCATTTTCTATATCATTTAGCATATATAGCTCAAGGTTGCATAATACATAAAGATAATAAAATGATTACTATAGTGAATCGAGCAAACATAATCATTGTCTTCTAATTTGTATTGTATCATGTGTGTGTGTGTGTGTATGTGTGTATGTATACCTTTAAAAAATCTTTGTTACAATACACTACTATTTGTTACTGTATTCCTATTGTATATTAGATCTCTGAGTGTGTTCACCTATATATCTGCTACTTTGTTTCCTTTGATATACATTTCCCCATTTCCTCTCCTAGCCCGACCTCAAAACATTACTGTTTTATTCTGTCTCTTTATACTTACATTTATACAAATGGTATAAGTCAACGACCATTGGGAAACCTTACTCAGTCTCATTTTGTGTAATTTGGGGACACGGATGAGAAAGGGAGCTGTCCACACTCCTCAGCCCACTCCTCTCTAAAGCACCTCCCACTTCCTTCACCACTGAGATTTTTGCCATCTTACCTCAGTGTTGGAAAGGGAGGAGAATAACCCAAAGAACTGCCTTTCAGTGGGTGGTAGGATGGGCTCTAGGAAAAGATGTGTTAATGACAAGAAATCTCTGGCAGCTGAAATGGAGTGAGGAAGGAGGAGTGTGTGTCTCGACTTGGGTTTGGACTAGAAAAACACCAGTGGAGAGAAAGGAGCAGAAAGACAACAGTAAAGACGGAAGAAGCATTTAAAGGGATTACCTTCATTGCCATATACACTTACCTTCCAGGAGGTCATTGCTGCTGGAGCTTATTGCATGCTGAGAATTGCTTGGACATCCCACAGTGACCTTTCTGTTTGTCCCCTGTAGGCAGCTCACTCACTATGACCCAGAAACTTTTTCCTACTACCATTGGGGTGTGAGAGTGTTGTCTCACCATTTTAGTCAGAGAACAGGACAGGTAAACAATAAAGCTGAAATAGTCTAGCACCACACAGCACTGTGATTCTGGATGGTATCCCTCAATGGTTGGCAGAGTCATTGCTTAAGGTTAGAAAACTATACGCTTCCATTGAACATATGTTTTCAACATCAGAGCTTAACATCTATACCAATTCTAATACATGTAACCAGTTGCTAATTGAGCTGTGAATTGCCTGCCTTTGTAACCACTTTGAATAGACACTATAATATACATTAGGGATGTCTGTATATACAATGTTATAATTGTTCAAGAAACTTACTTTCAACATTTGAATTGGTTAACAGGTTAATTAATGCACAAATTGGGAACAATGGTACCACTCAAAGTCATCAAAAGCCCAAGTTGGATAACTTCAGAAAGACATTCTCTTTGATCCCAGTTCCCAGTCTTTGCCTTTTGAAAATACAATGGTTCTTCTTTTATTTCAGGCAAAACTGTTGGAAATGAACACTTTTCTCTCTTATATTTTCAACGAGAAGCTGGGCAGTGGAGGAGCAGGCCTTTAATCCCAACACTCGGAAGCAGAGGCAGGTGGATTTTTGTGTTTGAGGCCAGCCTGGTCCACAGAGCAAGTTCCAAGACAGCCAGGGCTACACTGAGAAATTCTGTTTCAGAAAAAAAAAAGAAAAAATATTTTCAAAGAGATACAACCAAAGTGTTCAATTTTACTTCAATATCTCAGCCAGCCTCCCTCATAACCTTACTGTCCCCAACCCACTCCCTCCAACACAGAACACCTCAACTTCTTGTATTTCAGATTTTCTCAACAAGCGAATGAATTGACCCTGTTCCAGTTCTATCTCAGAATTAAAAGGTCCTATGCAATGCAGAATTGATGAAAGCTACCAGGCCTCTTGTTGATGGTAATAGGGTAAGCTCACTGCGTAGCTCATAGGAAGCAACTGATGAGTCACAAGTTAATGGGAGAAATGAGGGCCAGTGGAAACGTCACAACAACCATCTCTGCTCCCAAAGGACTTCTGGTCTATTTGGATAGTCAGAAAGCACTTGCATACACCAAGGAAACTCTGAGAACAACTTTCCAAGACATGCTGGCCCAATTAGTACCAGTCCAGAAAAGCCAATGAGTAGTTCTAGAACTATAGGAAGTCAATTTATAAAAAAGTTGCCCAGGGAAGAGGATTTTGAACTGAATTTAACAATAATGATAGCAAAGGCTGGACAGAAAGAGAGGTGAGGGAACAGAGGCAAGACAGCTAAGTGGATGGAGCGAAACATTCATTCATAAATAGTGAAAAGGGAGGGTGGTGAGATGCAGTAAGGGAGATGGCATGGGAAAATCCTGAACACATTCCTGGTTATGAAGAATCACGTGGAAACGGTGCTTCTTTTTGGTTGGCTTTGGGTCAGTCATCTTGAACTTGATCCTGGCGTCTCACTGGCCATGTGACTTCACTTATCCCTAACTCGCCCTTCTGCATCTTCTAGACAGGAAGAAGACGAGTTCTGACTTTCTAGAGCAGGGCTCTTAATTTAGCTGACCCTAGCTCAGCAACATGGCTCCCAGGATCTCCGGCTCCATACCAGACAGACTGAATCAAACACTCAGGGTGGGGTAGGGACCAATTCTCTGATATAACACCTCTGAGGTGATTCTACTGTTTGCTAAAATTTGAGAACCACTGTTATAGTGTAAGCATGAGATACTTATAAGTCAAGGAGGTATCATCCATATACCAGTGTAGGCCCAGAACAAATTAAGTGGGCAGGAATTTGGTAATAGAGGTGGTAGTGTAACCCCCTCGACTACACAGATTAGGGATGTAAATTAGACAATCTGGTATGACATCTGGCACTCCATCATTGCCAGCATTAAGTCAGCTGGCCTGACTGTCCAGGTAGCTGTTCCCTTTCTCCTTAGCATCCCATATGTGTCCTTCCCAGAATTGAGCTCTTGGTGGAAGAGTTTGGCCTTCTCTATGGAGTAGGAGTGATCTTTGGTCAAGGATGTATGAATAACCGTGGCCCTCTGCTAGAAACTCCAAACAAGCCCCTCAAAGTGGATCAGGAAGTTTCCATCTCACCGAGCTACCAAATGGAACAGCCTGTTTTCAAAACAGTGAAGATTCATGGAGTCACTTCACGAGTAAGCAAAGCAATGTTTCTTTTCTAAAGTTGCTGAAACACAACTTCAGACTGTATATACTCATTGCACAAAGTAGCTGGCAATAGTGATGGAGAAAAACAGAGTCTGGACAGAACTTCCACATGAGATGTAGTCAAATCAATTGACCTCTGTCAGTGACAGCATAGATTTGCAGAATGTAAGGTAACTTACCCAGAAAACATGACAAAAAGCCACCAGTTTCTTTACTTTTCATTGGTGGTTCAGGTTACCAGTCTAGCCCTGATAGCCTCTAACGTTTGTGGTCAGCTTGGAATGCAGTTTGCATTATGACTTTGGAAATCATGATTTTCCTGTTTCTATGATGGAGGATAATAGCTTAGGTCTCCTGCCCCACCGGAGCAGCATTTCTTTGGGCAGCATTCCTTCAGTATAAGTGAATAAATAAATACCTTAAAGTGGGATTTTACTCTGATTTATGGGTGAGGGATCAAGACAACAAAATGTAGACCAATACTATGTAGTTTTATGTCTTTTCTATCAGTTTATCTAAGAAATAGTTTTGAACCTCAGCAATATCCCAGACCTAATGCTACAGGCAAAGACTTTTTAGGATACATTAATCAGATTGTCATGTAACTGACTTAAAACTATAACAAATAATGGCAAGAAGTGTTGTGTGGTCCTGTACAATGGAATTAGAGCTAATTCTTAAGTTTGGATGATGTTTCTCTGTATAAGTAAGCTGGATTAGAGATCTAAAGTAGGTCAAATTCTAAAGTGGACTTCTGAGCTTGGCCCTTTGGCTTTGTGCTTCTGCAGTCTCTTCCTTGGGTAGAGTAAGGCTCATGACTTGTTTCTAGTTAATAGAACATTCAATGGTCAGATGAACTCATAACCATGTCAGTAGCAATAGTGATGTATAAAAACATATTGGGAAAAACAAAGTAACATTGACACAACTTCTTGATTGTATAAAGCTAATGGTACGTATGTAGGGGAGAGGATGGTAACTCCTCCATTTCCATCTTGGCTGTTTTTGGAAACAGTACATTAAAAGATGGCTATATATTAGGCAAGAAGCAAAGAGTTCTGTTTATGATTGTTGTCTGAGGTCCCTTAGGGAGAGGAGTAAAGGGAGAGGACAAATGCTATCTGAATTTTGTGGGATTCTCCTACATGATGCCTGATAAAAGAAGTGTAGGGAGAAAAGGGAGGAAAAACAGCAGCAAAGAGGCGCGTCTTAGGTGATGCAGCTGGCTTCATCAGGAACATTACCTAACCTGCTTGATTGGCTGGAGGCGGCTAGACTCTTTCTTCATACTTTCCTCACGCAACTCAGTGCTCAGAGCACATAGTAGGCACTGACAAAACAGTTCCTAGGGAAAAAAATGGAGTGAATAAATATGGAGACTTATCCTTCAAGCACGTAGATAAATAAGCCGAGAGCAGGATACCATCTCTTCAGGTAGAAGGTAAATACACAGCTACGTGACTAAAATAGCTCAAACGCCATTTCACCAGTTTCTGCTGCAGAAATATGCTTGATCAAATGTTTAATCTCTCAGAGATTCGGGGCACTGATAACGAAATGAGCCCTTTGGGTCCCACATTACATCAGAAGTTAATTATTGCTCATGCCTTTGGTGTTCCTTGTTTCAGGTCCTTCAAGAAGGTGAACTCCCAGAGAAAAGGGTCTTGGCAAAGACTGTTGACTTTTTCAAAACTTGCATAATGGACTCACTGCATTCGTTATTGGATACTGACCAGCAGTTAGAGACTTCGGGTCTTTTAAGACTGAGTCTTAAAATCCCTTGATGCCTCATTGAGTTTGAGAAGATAATAAATATAACCAGACAAACTAACTAAATTCAGACCTCTTAGAAAACAAATGTAAGAGAACCCACCTAGACCCTGAAAACAAACAAACAAACAAACCACTTTGCCATTATGAACCACAACCCTTAAGGAACATGCTTGTGTTGTGTTTCCAGCTGCTGTGTTAAGTTACCACAAACCATACAGGTTAAATCACTAGATACATACTCTTTCAGATCCGGAGGCTGATAGTCCAACATAAGGTTTGAACAGCACTCTACTTACTTGGAGATACCTGTTCTTTGTCTAGATACAAGGAGTGCTAGATAGTCATCAACTCACGATTTACAGTGTTCTCCTCTATCCATGGCCCCCCTCTCTCTCCCTCCCTCCCTCTCTCTCTCTTACACACACACACACACACACACACACACACACACACACAGCCTCTTGTCTGATTCTCACAAACATGTCCTACTCAATGAGCTCATGTCCTACCTGGGAAATCCAGGTTGAGGTCTTCTGGACAATGTCCCTTAATTAAATCTACAAAATCTATATTCAAAGTTAGGTGGCATTCTGAGGTTCTGGATGGGTAAATCTCCTCGCCAGCATTCAGCCATTCAGATCCTCATACTAGCCTGTAAGGTAAGTAAGCCCAACTATTTTTATATAAAAGAACCTTGGATTTTCCAGAATGTATTAAGCAGTTGTCTAAAATAATGAAGACCTGGACTCTAAACTTATGTCTCCAAATAAACTAATCTGCTACAAAATAATAACCCATATGTTTGGGGGACAGTAGTTCGTGCTATGATTAATGTTTAAAATAAGATAGAAGGTATAGTCAAGACTAATGCAGTTTGTAAATTCATCAGATTGTACAACTCAGTCTGCCCAGTGTTCCAGAATGCCATATTGGGAGAATTATATATGGCCAGAGAAAGGCTTCTGGTGGACTGGAGGAGGATAGGATGCCTGTGATACCAAAGAAACCAAGTGGCAACCTGCTTGATCTTAAACTTGTTCCAGGAGGCAATGCTCATCTTTCTCTGTGAAGCTATAATACTATGATGTATCATGCTTTTTCTCAATTTTCAAAATCAGCTGTGGTATCTCAAAGGGAACTGTGGAGGTTTTGTCTTTTACTAACTATTGTCAGGCTAAGGGCAGGCCCCCAAGACCTGGAGTCTGATCATAGCTCCTGAGATCCTGTCCCCAAGTTATTTCTGATTGGTGAATAAAGATGCTGACAACTAATTGTTGGGCTGAAGAGAGGTAGGGTTGAGGTTTCGCAGGCTTGGAAGAGGAGGAGGAGAAGAAAAAGAAGCCACCATGGAAGAAGATCCAGCAGGAGGGAGAAGGAGATCCACCATGGGCTAGGGACCAAGAGAATGTGTCTCAGAGGGCTGCCTGGCTGGAGCTGAGAGCAGCCTAGGTAGAACATAGTGAATAGTGAGTGATGGCTTGGGGTTATGAGTGGGAGGGTAGATTCTAGCAGCATGGAGGGTAGGCAGCTGACCAGCTACTGTGCTGCCTAAGGCATATTTAAAAGTATAAAGGCTGTGTGTGTCTTTCATCTGGGAACATAAATGGTCTAAGGTGGGACATTGTGCCGGGACATTCCTACAGAGGTGATGACTTCTCATGACTGAGTCTCAGGGGCCAGGGATGCTAGCACTCAAGTCTTCCGAGTCCTTCCTTTGGATCTCCTCTTCTCAACTCGCCTGTCTTCTCCGTTCTCTGCCATGGCAAGCAAAAGTTAAACCTCAGGCAATGGCTTGAGGAGAGGATTAGAAACGTAACTTCATCATATTTGTTTGTTAAATTATAGAATCGGGCCTCTTGTGTTTAAAGTTCTCCTTTCGATTGTTGGCTAGTGTGGGAGGCCACAGCTGTACTTCTGAGGTTGATGCCTCATCCTGTTCCTGGAGACCTGTACTACCTTACGTCAGACCAAACCAAACCAACCAAACAAACAAATAAATAAGAAAACAAAATCTAAAAGACATCTCACAGTCCAAGGAGTCAAACAAACCAAGAAGTAAAGAGATACCCATGTGGGATGAAAGAAATAATCCCTCAGGCCCCTCAGGAGGGATGAAAACCACAGTGAAGACAATAATACTTTATATTCACTGAGCACCTGCCATACACCAGCCCTGTGTTAAAGGCTTCCCACATGCAGTCTCATGCAGGCCTCACGGCATTATTAGGAGCTTGCTATTCGAACACTCATTATACAGGTAAAGCACTGAGCCTGCAGAGGTTAAATAATATGTCGATGATTACCCAGCTAAAGTGTGGCAAACTAAAACCATATGCATCTAGACCACAGCAAGTGCACAAATCAGACATGGGTTGTGGTCAGGAGATGTAGCAGTGTGGCAGAGGTAACCTGAATTTCAAATGGCTTACCCCTCTCCCCAACTTCATTTTTTTAAAGGCCTTTTAACGCCTTCACTGGTTACCTTCCCATATTCTGTATGGGAAGCCATAGCTTTTCTTTACTAGTCCTTAACATTTTTAGATGACTGCCAGCCTATAGCACAATCCCATCTGCAATGTGCTGAAGAAATAAAGGAATAATGGATTATTGCAGGAGTCCAGGCAGGAGGAGAACACAGGCAGTGACAGGAACCCAAGACACCTGTCACTGGACAGCCTTGCCATCCTACAAAGAAGGTGTGAGTGGGGGAAGTTCAACTCACTAGTTGTCTTCCCATGTCTGAGCTCTCAGTGAGTCCCTTCCTTTCAGACATATTCTGGAATGTGTGGGGCCACTCCAGGGAAATAAAAGAGGAAGAACTCGAGAGGAACACACTCAGTTTTGGAGCCTCATACAAATTGTCATCCTGCAGTGAATTTCCTGGAATATAATGACTCTTGCCTTGATGCGTGTGCACGGAGCCACTGGTTCCCTAAAGCATCTTCAGAGCTCAAGGCAATGCCAGGCTCAGTGTTTGCATGCCCGGACTGTTCTCCCGAGACAGAGTGGAAAGTCCCTTTTGATTCCTGCCTCATCCATAGGAAAAAAAAATACATACTAGAAAAGTCCTTAGTGGTGACAGCACTGTCACTGAGCATAACAGAAATATTTAAAAGATAAATTTCTTCCAGTTTCTGTGGCCTTTTATCTGGCAACCCAGAGGAGGGTGTTAAAACTGATAAGCAGATTTTCTTCTCAGTAAAATAAGATATCTGAGGCAGGCATAGAAAGAATGGCCACGCTTATGTTAGCTAAAATAAAGGGCTCGGCTCTTGTAAAGTGCAGATGTACTCAAGGTATCACTGTTTATCTTCTCCAAAGCTGATTTGCCTGTTTTCTCACCTTTGCACAAAGATCTCACAGAAGACCTCTTGATTTTCATTTGTGTTTTGAATAAATACAAATCTTGGCAGCAACTCCCCTGTGTCCTTCAGGGAGGGAGGCTCACTGCACCTACGGAACTTTTTTCTGGAATTCAGTCGCCGATTGTGCCATGCAAGCAAGATCTTTAGGATGAACATGTATTTCAGGCAGATTCAAAGTCCCTTTGAAATGGTGATCTCCAAAGGAGCCACAGTAACTCTTTCAGGAACTTAGATGATCTCTGTGTGCCCTGGAGAACTCGCAGTTTGCCCTTCCCTCATCTTCAGCCTCCCTCTCCTGACTCACAACGGGGCCTCATCGGAAGGCAGGAGGCCAGATGTTCCACAAGGACGGCAGTCCCAACCTTGTGATGCCAGCTTTCTGTGGCTTTGCGTTGGCCACCTCCCACCCTCCACTTTGTAGTGCATGCCCCCCTACCCCCGCCCCGGAGGAGAAAAGCGCCAGGAAAAGATAGCCAGCATAACTATTTTGAAGTCAAGGAGGGCTGTATAATCCACGGGGTCTCCCTGCCCAGTGTTTGGAACTCAAGAGTTAGACATTCTTTTTTTTTTAAAACTTAAATCTTCCAAAAACTCAATTGTATTTACTCATTGATAAGGCAGGTGTACAGGTGCATGAGTGTGTGTGTGTGTGTGTGTGTGTGTGTGTGTGTGTGTGTAACACACTGTGTGCATTTGGATGGCAAGAAGATGACTAGTTAATAGGACTCCTCTGCCCTCTCCTCCACAAGCGGGCCCAAGAATACGACTTAGATGACTCCGGCAGCCGGCTCCTCTTTCCTGCTCAACCGCCTTGCCCACCAGTCAGGATTTCTTGATAATACTGTTTTTTTCACTGGCCACTTTATGGCTTTGGGGGCTGGGGGAGGTTGTCTTTTAGTTTGTCCTGATGAGTTTGATTTATTTGGACATGTATGACTCGCGGTTCTCACCATTCTTAAGACGCTGTTCATCACCTAAGGAAAATCAATCCAGGAAAAACAACCTTCCTAATTCTGTAACTGTTTAATACAGTTCCTCATGTGGTGACCCCCCAACCACACACTTATTCCACTGCTGCTTTATAACTGTAATTTTGCTGCTGTTATGAATCATAATACAAATATCTGATGTGGGACCCACAGGTTGAGAATCACTGGTTTTGCGTCATCGTCCTATTGAGAGATTTCTAGTCCAAAGCTTATGGTCTTTGGTCATTCATTTATTTAGAAATCTCATCATCAACAAACACTTCCAATGGGACCTAAGTCGCCTCATTTTGTTGCCTCTTCTTCCTAGCAACCGTCTCTACATTAAAAAAAAAAGAATTCTTTTGTTTTATTTTATGTATATGAGTACACTGTCTTCAGACACACCAGAAGAGGGCATCAGATCCCATTACAGATGGTCGTGAGCCACCATGTGGTTGCTGGGGATTGAACTCAGGATCTGTGGGAGAGCAGTCAGTGCTCTTAACCGCTGAGCCCCATCCCTATCCCCACATTTTTTAAAATCACAACTCAAAGTAAAAAAGCATCCCATTCTATAAACAGAGTTACAGAAAGTAACAACAGCTAGAATAAGAATATAAGCCGTGACAGTCAGTAATAAGTGCTAATAGCCAGAGTCATAGGTAGGACCTGCAGATTGGAGGCATACGATCCCATCTGAACACAGGAAATCCTAACTGGGCAACAGACAAGGTTAGGCCACATTCCTCCTCAGTGGAGGTAAAGGAGGCGAGGACTATAATTCATACCTTCATGCCCTCTTCCTGTCTGTTTTCTCCAGAGGACGTTATCAGTTGACATTCACAAATTAATAATGCAATTTTAACTAAATATTTCTGTTGAAGGGACAGAAAGAAGAATCTGCCTTTGAAAAGCCTGTGGCTAAAAACCAGATGAGGTAATTCACTAAAATGTCCACCAAATTAATGAAGCAAAACATATAATGAGAGAAGGGGCTGGTGGGATGGTTCGGGGGGTTAGAGGGCCTGCAGCCCAAGGACCTGAGTGTAGCGCTTGGAACCCGGTGGTGGAAGGAGAAAGACACTTGCGCGCTGTGACATGCGCACATCTGCTTCCTTACGTCCTTACAGATGCACACACGTTCACGTACACTAAACAGATAAAATGCAAAACAAGTAGGAAGAAAGTGGGACATCTTGAGGCAGAAGGCAGCGTGTACGAAACTTGCTTATGGCTCAACTACCTTCATCTGCAGTCAAGACGCTGCCCACGGAAACGCCCCTTAAAAGAAGCAAACATGTCCATTATACTAAATCCCTCAAAAGAGAGGAAAGAACTCTGAAGGGGTACATTGAGGCAGCTGAGGAGGTGGGAGGTGGTGATAGTGCACTGGTGTTATCTCGGCACCAATCTAATCGTGACGCCGTCTACTTAACTTTCTGCAGACATCAGGGTTACCCTAGGTAAGGTGGTAATGCCCGCTTTTGTCTACAGAAATCAATAGACCTCAGGAATGGGCTAAAGGATGTGAATCCCATATATTTATGACTTGCAGCCGGATTTTTAAGATCATGTCAGCGACCAACCCACGGCATCTTCCTTTTATTTGTGCCTATATATTTGAGAAAGGGGGAGGGGCACAAACCCAAGTTTACTTTTTTAAAACTAAATAGCGTTGCCTTGCGACACTCATATTGTATCTATTACACGTTTCACTTCAAAATCTCATCTCCCCTAAACCCTCTTCAATGCGCTTGAAGTAGCACTGCCAAAGGAAAGGAATTTTCTATTTAACTAGAGCACTGACATTCTGTTACACAATTCGATCTTATCTATTTACCTGCTCTCAAAAACACAAGACACTAAACACGAAATGCTGAATGCACGGAGCCCGCGGTGCCATAGGTGTCTGAATGCATCTGCGGCTTCCCCTCTCACTCATCAGTGTAATTGTTGCCATGTTATTCCATTTTTTGATTAGTCTAGTCCCTCAAGCTCAATGCTTTTTTTTTCCCCTGGCCCAACGTTCTTCTGCTGGTTGTCATGGTGACTGAATTGTTAGAGAGGAGAAAGGCTCTGTTGTCTGTCATTGTTCTGTTGTGGTTTAGGTAACGCAGGAGGCAACAGAAGTGAAGTGGATGGACCTTTTTTGCTCTGCATCATTTCATAGTATTGAAAAATCTCACATAAAAAAGGAGCAAATAGGCCCAACCAAAGAAATAACCAAGCTTTTTCTAAAAGGAAGTGCACATTATTATAAAGAGGCAAAATGGCACTAATGATGAACCCGGGAGTCTATGAAAAATGCTGCTGGGTATTGCATTTATTACTAGAACAATCGCTGCAACTTAAACATCACATACAATACCCACCATTTTGCAATTTAGAGTAAATATAGTTTTTAACTATACAATTGTCACGTAGACTCTCGGACTCGGAAGGCTGTACCACCTTAACCTTATGTTCTGTTTAACCGGAGATACCACTTTATACATCAAGACTGAACCAGAATTAGAATTAGGTGTTGGGTAAATTGTCCTTGGGTGATGACATAAGTGTTACGGTCAAATTCTACTTTGGGGATATAGAGATGATTTTCTTTTTGAGAGCTATCTACAAAGAATTTTTTATTCAAGTGACAGAAGTCTTTTTGAAGATAAATAATACAAGTACTATCCTGGCTCTATTTACCAACTTTCCTGATTTTTAGAATTAGGAAGTGGAAGTATGAAACAGGCATGGATGATGAGCACATACCTTAGGATAACTGACAACGGCTACTGTAAACACCGCACTAAAAGCCTCCATCACAGCTCCCTTCCCCAGGCTCCCTTCCTAGTCAGTAATTATTTGCATTACGAATAGTATAATTTTTCACTCTAAACATTTTTTTTTCTAAAATTTAGGACGATATATTTTTTATTTAGCTGTTTCACTTAATTAACTAAGTGCTGCATAGTTTTAAGCGGGTAACATTTGGTAAAAATATTATTTGAAAATAGAAAGGAATAAAAAGATCTCCTGTGAAAATATTTCTTTCCTTGTTTAAAACCTGTCCTTCCAGTGTTCTCCGTGCGTGCGTAAGGATCTCTCTGGGGTTTTCCTTGTTGGTTCGTTTTTGTAGGTTTCCACGGTTTCCTTGTGCCAGACTTGAAAATGCTAACAGAGACACTTAGTTTACTTTTTTCACGCACACGACGTCATACTATTCACGTGGTGGCTGTGGGCTTCTTCTCAATAACATTATATATAATGTTATTATATATAATTTTGTACCAGAGCACACTCATCTTTCTGTTTTCATTTCTTCTTATTACAACAGCACAGCACTCCACCAGGTGGGTACACGATGGTTTCTTTAGTTAATGCCTACGGATGCCCATTTGGGCTGTCCTCCGTACTTCCCTTTTGCAGATAAACACGTGCAATTTCTGTGTCTTATGTATGCAAAAATATGTGAAAGATAAAATCCCAGAACTGAAATTTCTAGGTTAAAGAGTATATTTGCATTTGTAATTTTGATGAAAATTGTTAAATTTCCTACTGTGGAGATTTATTCCAATCCGCACGCCCCTCGGTGCTGTCGAAAGCTCCTCTTTTCCATCCTTACCCACAACAGACAAATTAAACTCTTGAAATCTTGCTGATCTGATAGCGAGAGACAGTACTGCGTCATTATTTAAGCTTCTGTTAGTGATGTCAAAAGTCACTTTCTGACCTGGAGAGTCAATTTTTTTTTTAGTTAATTCTTTTTATAGATATTTTATTTTTATTTCTTGTGGGGTGTTAATTTTTATATTTTGGAAATTGTACATTTTGACTGTGTTATGAGCTGCAAATATTTTTCCCAATTTGTCACCTGTCTCTTGAATATCTTGTGTTCCTTCTAGGCCAAAGATCCGATTTTGATAGAGTCATAGCAGTGTTTTCTTTTATATTTGTGGCTTTTGTCTCGCCTTTTTGCACCAAAAATATAAAGGATATTCCCGTCCATTTTTCTACTGTTTGATGGCATCTTTCAAGTTTTATTCTTAACTTTTGAGCTTTCCCAAAGAAGAAATGAGACATGGATTCATCATCAGGCTTTTCCAGAGAGTTACTCATTCATCCCTTAGTTTCCAACTTGGACATCATCTATTTTTTTCCTGCTACTGATTTGTGATCACCCTCTGAGATACAATGGTTTCACTTTAGTCCTGATCTTCCTATGAAGAAGATCCTTAGCTGCCGAGTCATGCCGTCTTTAATGCACCATGTTCCGAGAAGTTCCAAAATTGCACTTCATGTGTGTTAAATGCATTTGATCATTTCACGCCACAAGTCTTTTGTCGTGGTTAGGTCCTGATATATGGGTCTAAAAATAGATCCATATAACCCCGCCTGCAAACATAAATTCCCTCCCTCCCTGAGTCACTGAGGAGGGGTATCTATTATGTTAAACTGCACACTGACTTTCACTCAGTTTCTGAGAAAATATGATTGAGAGATCACCAGTTTTTTCATTAAAACTGTAGACCAATATGTATGGCTGAAAGCATTTCTACTCTCTAAAGACGGATGCCTTTAAGGGACCGGAGTTGCAGGGCGGTTACAATTCACAGGCAGCACTCCTTCAGCCCCTCGAGGTGGTTTACAGAGAGGAGCACGCTGCTCTTGGATTGTGAAGGTGCTCTACAATGACTTTAAAGTCTGTCCATTAAAGAGCATTTGAAAGGCACTTACTATTTAGTACCCAGTAAACATATATTTTGATTTTCTTTCACACTGTTTAATGGCATAATATTCAGCAAGGATCTGTGGAAAGCGGCTGGCAATCACAACAGACACTTCACAGAGCAGTGCCAGCCCCCCCCCCATCACGCTCTCGTCCTCCTCACAGCGGTGGGGCTTCGGACAATTTCATCATCATACAAAACAGTCCCAGGCTTGTTGTCTGTTATTGGCTTAATGTAGTACCTTCACCCAGATTGGCGTTGATTTTCAGTCACGGCCTATAAATAATGTTCTTTGGCTGTGATCTCGAGGATCTGAGATCACCTTCTTGCCTCCAAGTCCCCTCTTAGGCTGGTGGTCGAGGGAGATTGATGTCCTTGTGACAGGAGATGACTTCTGTAACAGAACCTACCCAGTGATCAGAAGTGCCGCGTGGATGAAGGCAGACAGTGACCTCTCTCAGTGACACGAACAAGGAGCAGCTTGGAGAAGTCTTCCTTTTCGCTTAGAGTGTCCAAACCACTCATTGCAGGAAGTGTTTGGCTACTGATCACTTCTCCAAGGCCCATTACAGGAGGTGAGCAAACGGAGAGCTCTCCCCTTCCCTCCCAATTAGTTCAGATTGCAGTCGACCTTCAGAGATATCTATTACACGGGTGTTTCTCTCTTGTGATGATGCTGTGAAAATTATTTTCTTTTTTGAAGAGCTTTCTCGTGATTCTCTCCCCATGGCAACTTTTGAAAATTTGTTAAAACGCGCGCTCGCACACACACAAACCTCTCAGGCTATCCACAGCCTCTCTAGGTGAGTGGGAACAAATGGCAGCCTATCAAAGATGTGTACCCAGAACAATCACACAGTTGTGATCATTTGAGGAGTCGTCTACACACTCCTCCTGCAGGCCCCACCGCATTGGCTTTTTCTTTTATTCTCTCTCTCTCTTCCTTTTCCCAGTATGCACTGAGACAAGGTAGGTTTGAGCCAAAGGGAGAGTAGGTACCTGCTTTATTAAGTAAAACACATGAGAATCAGTTTGATCTACATCCTTTAAAACCAACAAGACAGATTTCTTGTGTTAGTCTCTGCTCAGGATGGGTAGCAGGTGGGTTCAGGCATTGGTTTCTTCAGGGAACCTTGTCCTATGACCCAAAGACTAGAGACCTAATAGAACAGTGTGCTTAGAGAACGAAAAAGGAATTTGTAGAGCAGGTCCGTCAAGGGTCCAAGGAAACCCTAGGCTATCCTGGACTGTTGGGATGCTCTAGTGTGAGCTACTGTATTCCAGTCACAGCCAAGCTAATTATATTAACAGATGCCTCCTCAAATAGATTCACATCTAATTGGCTTGGGAGAAGAAATAACTTGCGCCTCAGATTTTGTTAAGCAATGGGTTCACTTCAAGCGCCCCCACTTCTTATGGGTGTTGGGAGCCCTTATCTAAAAGTACCTTGTTTTGAGAAAGCAAGAGCCACAGTGTACTGCCATGTAGTGTATAGTTCTTGGAGAGATAAAAAAAAATGGCTGCTTCTGTCTTACCTTTTTGGCCTTGACATGAGACTCTCATGCAGAGAATTATGCTGGGGCTAGGGTTTAACGGCAATGCCAAGAACTGGAAACAGCCCCTGAGGACCAGATTTAAAAATCCAATGGATGGTATCTCTTGATGCTTTTACAGACCATGAATGAAGAGGTAATTTAAAAATAAGCCCTGCATCCTATTTAAAAAGATTAAGAATGAGCTTGGATATGTGTAAATGTTTGGACTAAATACGGCCAAGGACTGCACTGTATTTAAATGGCTTTGCCACTCTGAAAATGATGGAATTGGGCTTCGTAATGATGCAAGTATCCACCTAATGGAACTAAATTTGCAAGATAGGTGCACAGTGGAAAAGAAGGGCAGACAAGTGGTACGGAGAATCTAAGTGAAATGGCACCAAAGAATGAGAGACATTGAGTTTAATGACTGACCTGGTCGGGAGCCTCACCGCTCTGACAATGAGGATGTGAATTATCCTATTATTATAAGCAGGTGGATCATCTTATTAACGTACCCCAGCCTTTCACATTTGTGTTTAACTTTAAATTGAATGGAACAATCTCAGAGCACTCTCCCATCCCTTAAAGGAAATAGAAGCTAATGCCCAGACGTTTTTCTCTGTAGCTTCATACAATTTTTTTTCCCCTTTCAGAGACACACTTTCAGCCCTGCCAAACTATAATGCTTGGCTTTCATTTGGATATAGCTAAGGTGTCTTGGAAGTTTCCCTGTAAATTCCTTTAAATCCAGAGGAGCTGAAGGAGATTCTAAGAAGCTGTGCCCCTCTTAATGACTCCACATGACAGCATCCTTGGAATTCTGATTTGGAGACTGTCAGCCACTTGATAGACTCTACTCTACGGAGTGGCAGGTGAGCCACGATCCAATGTTTTCTGAATACATCCCCTCTATAACTCTCCTCTTAGCCCCAAATTAGGCAGTGAAATAATATTGGTTTAGAAACACTTACCAGTCACCTGCTTAATACCATAAATTCTAGCCTGGCAAAGCCTTCACACAAAGGAAACACTGTCCCAGAAGCTTGGTATCTGTGAGCACGGAAAGGAAAGGGCCGTTTCAAACTCCCCAGTGTAAGCTCCTGCTCTCCTCCTACTCCACAGCTTTCTCCCCACTTTGGGTTTTGATTCCTTTCGGCATATTTTTGAAACGAATCAGCCATATAAAAGGTACCACTGTTAATCTACTGTTTGTCTTGGTCTTCATGGCCGCTTCTTAGAAGAGAGAGTGCAAACAAAGCAAGAATTAAGGTCATTCCATTTAAATCCTCCAGAGAGGAAGACAAGGGCTAAGTTATTGCTGAGGACCACAGACAGGAGAGCTGAAAGAAGCAGGATTTAAAAAAAATAAATCTCTCATTGTTTATTATTTGCCATCCACAGAGAAGCCCCCATCCCCGTGTTTGTGAAGGGATTACCTCTCGTCTTCAGAGATTAGTAGAGAGCCTAGACAATTCCCTGGCCCACAGTCTACCCTGCTTCAGAGAGCTTTTTTTTCCCCCATAAAGGGTGTACATGTTCAGACCCCAAAGCTGCCAGGGGTATTGAAGAAAACAGAACTGTAAAACACGCTGGATAGAGAGAATCACGTCCTCAGCATCCATCCGCGTTAACAAAAATAATCTATGAGAAAGCACCGTTGTGGCCATGTTTTAAATACTGGCCCTATTCCTGTATTTTATTGATTTAAGTCAATTACCATAGTTATCTACCAAACATAATTAAAATATACTAGCTTTTGAGTTTTTAAAATGCGCAATCAGCTGGTCTGCCTATCTTGAATGACACACTGTAAAATTTTGTCTTTTAAGCATCAATGTCCATGCCCCTAAAGGCATTGCAGGTGTGACTGCTGTGTCACATGCACTTCAGTAGGTGACAGAGAGGAGAGAGGTTGTGTCTACACTCAGTGTTCTAACCTGTGAGCCTCTGAATGATTAGTAGCCTCACACTCCCTGAAAAAAGTGAGCCTGAGACAACCATGTGTCCGACAGCAGGGGGTCCAGTGCTACCCAGGCCCAGATAGCTCCTAGGACCAGGAGTGAGCTGGAGACTAGAAGAATCTTGTCTGGGTAAGGGCCCTGGGTGAGAGTGAGCCAGAGGCAGACAACTCTCACAGGAGGCCAGTTGGGAGGGCTGGACTAGAGATAAGCTCAAGATGACCACCAGACCAACACTATAGGGGCTAGATAGGGAGCTAGCCTGAGACTAGTGGGCACTACCCAGGCCCAGAGGGACAGACCACGCCCTAGATGACCCTTGACCAGTGCCGTAATGCAGGAATGGGACATAGTATTTCTGAGATGAACCCAGACAATCAGATACCCCAGGTGCCTCTAAGAGGAGCAAGTAAGTGGTGGAGAAATGAGAGGGGAAGAGAAACAGGAGGATGTGGGTACAGTGAAGAGAGGCAGAACTGGAAAGTCAAGGGTAGTGAGGAACAGCCTGATGTGCGTAGCTGCTGGTGCCACCTGGGACCCTGGTGGGTCCTGACCTGTGCTTCCACCAGGGCCCACATCTGGGTCTGTGGCCCTGAACCAACAGGGGTCTGTTACTACCAAAGGTTAGAAAGATATCCCTGGTCTGAGCTGCTGCTGGAGGATATGTTGATGTCTGAGGGCTGTGGGAAACTGGCTCTACCCCTCACCCGGGCATTATGGAAAAGCTGGCTCTTGAGGCGTGAGAGTGGGAGAGAGGTCCTGCCCCTATCCATCTGTAGTACTCAGGAGAGTGCTAGCACATGGTGTGAGTTCTCAGGGAGCCAGCCCTGAGGATACAAGCGTGGAGTGGGCCCTGGATCTTGCCTGGGCAGCAGGATGAACTGGCCCCATAGGAGCAAGTATGGGAGTCAGCCCCACCACTTGTTTGCTACGGGGTGATGAGGGAGGGATCCCCCCCTCCTTTTGCTTTTACCAACAGTGGCAGGTGGGAGAGTTGGATGAGGATAGGGAGGTGTAATTAGAGCAGGAGAGCTGGCCCTGCCCCTCACCTGCTGCAGCATTTTGAAGAACAGGCTTTGCACCACAGTAGAGACAGCTCTGGATGTGGAGGTTGTGGGTGAGCCACCCCTAAGGGTGTGAGTGTAGGAGAGCTGGCTCTGCCTCTTGTCTGCTGGGTATTGGCAGAGATGAGGATGAGGGAGAGATACCTCCTCTCCTTCCTTGTCCGTCACCATCTCTGGCAGGTAGCGCTAGACCCAGGCTCATGAGAGTGGGAGAATTGGCCATGCCCCTCACCAACTGCAATGCTTGGGAGATTGGGCCCTGCACCTTCCCTGGGCATCAGGGTAGAGCTGGCCCTGGTTGTCGGGGTTTCTGGTGGGCCAGTTCTGAGGGCATGAGTGTGGGAGAGCCAGGGGACTGACTAGCTCAGACACCACTCAGGCTCAGACCCAGGACTTTGAGTTGGCCAATCCCAACACCTATTCCATCGATGAATGGCAGGAGTGTGTGAAGGGACTGGTCATACAGATCCAAAATTATAGGATCACCATGACACCAGGCAATAACAGGACATCTGAGAGGAGTCCCAGTGAGGTTCCAGTATCTATACAGTAGCAGAAACACAAGACCTCATGCCAGACCATTGTGTCATTGCAATGAATATTTGCAAGCAAAGAAGTGTGGACAAAGGGTATACTGTGGAACACACTGTGGCACACTGCAGCTTCCACAGTGGGATTTCTTTCTCTGTTGTGGGGGAGGTTGCAAGGGCGAAGGGTGGGTATGAGGGGAGGGGAAAATGAGTGAGATTGGGGCACACGATGTGAAATTCACAGAGAACCAATAAAATTTTTTTTTTAAAAAAAAGAAGAATTAAAGCTTAATTTTTAGATGATGTACTCAGTCTAGAGAGGTGGAATAACTCACCTAAGGTCATCCAGTCAGCAAAGAGAAAACCTGGAATCTGAATCCAAAGGATCAGAGTCTAGATCCTCTACCTGAATCTTTGTGTTATGTTCCTTCTTCAGCACAATAATATACAACCCGTCCTCCTTACTGCAAGCCTAGAAGACAGGCATCATTCCCCTTAATTTGCAGTTTCTCCTGTGTGGTCCTTTCTGCATCCATGAAATGGGCATAAACCCAACATCCCCATGAACGGTCTGTTACATCACATGAGAAGCTACTTGTGACAGCATTTCATGAAGGGCCTCATGGAGGGTGTGATGCATACTGGGCATACGTCCCAGCAGGTAAGGTACATAGAGGTATTCATGATGAATGGATGTCAGGGCCACTGTTCCTGTCTCCCCACTTCCTGCCAGTTCCCAGGTCCTTGGAATAGAACCTAAGGCCGGCAGCTCCAGTGGGGGATGAGGACACTGGCTACTACCAAGGAACATGGAGGATAATTTCTACTTCTAAATATAAACACACGACTGAAAACAATCCAGGAAACCTTCTTCCAACGACATCAAGAATGAAAGCCAGGAAACAACCTGCCGTCATTAATAAACAGATGAAAGCTCTAATCTCAGTTACTGAATAAGGCTTTTATTTTTTTATTATTATTTCTAGTATTTGTACAGTTTGGCATATTCTAAACACACGATGGGCAGCCGTTGCGTGGAGGTAAAATGTTTGCATTTTTATTGCTTTAACAATAGTTAGGAGCACTGGGCTTTGCAGCACATGGCTATAAACTGAGCCCTCTGAAGGTGGAGGCAGGAGGATCAAGAATTTAGGCCAGCCTTAGCTATGTAGCAAGTTCAAGGCTAACTTGAGCTACATGAAACCCCATCTAAAAATAATATAATAGTATAACATATAAAGTATCATATAAATATAATAAAGTAAATATATTCGTGTATTTATGTTAAATATAATAAAAAATAATAGTAATTTTAATAGCTGCCACTGTTTATTGAGCATCTACAGTGTCCTAGGCAGTATGTTCAATACTCTGCCCCCTTTACCTCACTTTATTCTAACACGAATACCATGATGTTTTTATTGTTACAGATAAGAAACAAACAAACAAACAAAAAAACCAATATTCAGCTACTCATCCAAGGCCACCTTGAGCAGCAATGTTGCCCACAGAGCTATGCTGTTTTATCCCAGATCCTGTGTTCTTAAACTAGGCTGCTCCTTCAAGGGAGTGCTTCTTAGCTTGAGCTGAGAAAGAGCCCAGATTGTTTCAGATCCTGGCCTTTTTAGTAGATGGAGCAGTTATGCTCAGGCAGACCTTCAGACAAGACATGATTCCGGAAGAGCTGTCTGTTTCAATTGTTTGCTCAAGTCCCAGAAAAAATAGAATATCAACTTGGTAATACTTTGGGGGAATCACATTCATGCATAGACCTCCCAGGGAGCGAGGCTCCTCCCCTCTCCCCATAGCGTTGGTTTCCCAGGCAGGGTGAGGTCTGCTCATAGCACCCATGGCATTCCCTGGGTCTTCCCAGCAGTCTGCAGTGTTTGATTATGGCTTGCCTGGTTAAATTATCTCATTGTATGTTCAGCCTTTCTTGGAAACCGGATAGGATTAAGTCGTATTCTAAAGCGTTAACAAATTACTGTTGATTTAGATCAAAATAAAGACAAACAGGAAGATAGGTTTTATCTTTAAAAATGAAATTCTAAACAACATTTCTGGCCCAGAAGTCATTTTCATCCAGAGGCTTTTCTATTCTCTCAGAAATTGCAGTACATAGTTGTAAGCATGTTAGGCTCTTGGTAGCAAATATAAGAACCACGATCAAAGACGCTATCGCCATAGGAAAAGCTCCACATGAAATTGTTTCTCTTTAAATAATACAAAAAGTTTTTTGCTAAGGGTCCAGCTTATTCTCCTGAAAACTTTATTAACTTACGAACTAAGGCAAGAATGAATTGTTATACCTAGCTATGTAGTGACATCCTTTCTTCTGAAGAAAATGCAGAGAAACATTATAGGAGCCAAATGGAAGAAAGGAGACCAGAACACTGGCATTAAATATTTCTAAATTAGAACTTCAGACAATTGCTTCCTGTGGAGACATTCTTTTTTGTAATATTGTCACATGATTAGCTCTAGATTTTTGAGGCTGAGAAACTCGAGCCAGTCTGGAGTTGACGGTGGCAGCAATCTATAGGGAGTCTGTGTTCCACATCCCATAGGTAGCAAACAAAGTGAGACTAAGCTTTCATTAAATGGTGTCAGTCCACTCATTAGATGAGTCCTGGGGTTTTCCTGCTAGCAGATTGTCACCTTAGAGTGAGCTGGATAGAAAAATGAGTCCAATATGGCCACCTTATGACTTCTTTAATAAAAACATATTCCTTTCAGAAGAAGACAGTGGAAAAATAAAAACTCCATCTTTCTCTGTTTAAAGTAAAAGCAAAACAAAATCCAGACAATTAAACTTCTTTAATGATTTCTAGATGCTAATGTAATTAAATATGACACTTAGAAAAATTATTAGAAATTACTCAATTAAACAAATTGTCTCCAAGGTGAG
This sequence comes from Grammomys surdaster, assembly GCF_004785775.1. NCBI lineage: Eukaryota > Metazoa > Chordata > Mammalia > Rodentia > Muridae > Grammomys > Grammomys surdaster. The sequence goes on from NW_021604577.1 coordinate 12,571,369, forward strand.
GTAACCGAACAGTACAGACAGACAGACAGACAATGATCTGATGTGTGTAATGAGGTTGGGGGGGGGACAACGGCAGAAAGATATTAAATTGATGCTGTGGAATATCAACATTTCTTTCTTTTTTTTTTTAAATAAAGCCTAAAAATTACATGACTAGACACCAAATGAACAGTGTTTTATCACTAAAACATTTCAAGAGTACAGATTAGCAACTTAACAATGAGTTGCCATCCAGCTGTATGCCTGATTGGTTTCTGACTACAACGCTTATCGTATATAGATTATCTGCAAACGACTGTATCAATGTCCCTTTAGGGAACTGTAGACCAAGACATGCTATTCTTTCATTCCTAGTTCTTAGCACTTAATAAGCCCGGAGCAATCATCTCAAGAAAAAGGACAAAGGTAGAATTTGAGTAACCCCAGACCTTGTGGACAGATGGGGACTGCACAGAGTGTGGGAAGCAAGCGCCTCCATCCTGCGTGGAGGATGGCTCCATGGTGGCACTCTGATTTTACTACCAAGAGTCCTTAGAGGAGCTGACTCATTCATAAACTCTTAAACCACATAAACCACAGGTTACCTAACCTGTAAAAACCAAGCAGTGTCAAATTAAAGAGGTTTTTTTTCCCCTGCTACTAGATTAACACAAGTTGGAAATCAGTCCTGGGTTTCAAAATTAGATATTGTCTCATGCAATTGTAGAAATAAATGCTTACAACATTTTTGGGGAAAGGCAATCAGGTACACAGACACTTTTTGACTTATGGTGATAAACATTTTAATAAGCCCCAATTTTGAACTGAAAATATTAAACAACTGAACATGTATTTAATACGCCTAACCTTAGCTTAGTAGCTTAGTGTACTTAGTATCTTAGTGAACTGTAGGGCATTGGCTGTTTACCCAGTGAGAGTAGGGCAGAGAGCTGTCCAGTGTAGAGTATCTGAGGTGGTTTAAGTGAAAATGGTCCCATAGGTTCATTTTCGAATGTTTAGTCACAAGACAGTGGAAACGTTTGAGGATTTGAAGGATTAAGAGGTGTGACCCTATTGGAAGAAATGTGTCACTGGGGGTGAACTTTGACATGTCAAAGCTCATGCCAGCCTCAGTGTCTCCCTCTCTCCTCACCTGTGGGTCAGGATGTAGATTTCAGCTACTGCTCCAGTGCCATATATACTGCCATGCTTTCTGTCACGGCGATATTGGACCAACCTATAACTATAAGCAAGCCCCCAATTAGATGCTTTATTTTCTAAGCGTTTTCTTGGTTACAGTGTCTCTTCACAGCAATAGAACAGTGCTGAGATAGTAGCCCACCATTTATTCCTATATCAGGAAAGGCCAAAACTCAAAACTGGAAGGCTCCTAGTGAATTTTCATGGTCCCTTAATACTGTACAGTAGACAAAATTTAAGTTGACCCATCCACTGTAAGAACTATATGCCTCTATCAATACTGAACATATACAATGTGTTTTGATACCCCGGTATTATAATTTTTCTTTTAGCTCTGCCACTCATAACTATGGTCAACGTCAAAGGGCTGTTCTGTGACTACTTTCTCACCTTTCACTTACTGCTTGACTTTCAGTAGTGTTCTTACTACATCCATCCCACCGAAATTCTCCTGATAGAAGACTAATAACTGGCTAATTGTTGCAGTTAGTGAGATCTCTTAAGGGCATGTCTCCTTTGTTCTTAACACTGGCGGCCATGCCTTTGTCCACTCTTCGTGTTCTAAGAGTCTTTACTTCCTTCCTGCATCTCCTGACTCTCAGCCTCCTGTGCTTTCTCTTCCTCTTGCACATCAAAGCCGGTGTTCCCCCATGCTTCTATCTCATTCCATACGATCCCATTGGACAAAGTCAACCAAGGGCGCTCCTCGCAGACACCAAGTTCGAGAGTAAGCAATGCTTTCCGCATAGGTGCCTTGACTGACTAGATCCTTACAGTTCCTTTCTGACGTTTTTGCCAAGATACTCTAACCACATCCTAACAGTCTCAGCCACATATGACTGCTTCTGGATTCTTTATCCCCGTGAAAGCTCCTTGTCTTTCCGGTCACCATGGCTAAAATCCTAGGACGCATTTGAGAGTTGACCATAATTTATCTGAAATGTCCACATACTGAAGCCTTGGTCAACACCTGTGATATTATTAAAATGTGTTAGATCCTTTGAGAGGTAGAGCCCAGTAGAAACAAGTTAGATCAATGGGGTGAACCCTTAGAGGAAATTCGGTCATTGGCACTTCTCTCTCATTGGTTCCTAGCAAGGAGAGTTAAGCAGCTTTCCTCTGCTATGTACTTCCAGCCATGATGCTGTCTTGCTACATGCCTGTGATTAACAGAGACAATTACAGAGAACAGAAACTGAGCCAAAACATATTAAACTGAGTTTGACAGGTGCTAGTCATAGTGAAAAAATAAATAAATAAATGGACAGACTTTTTGTCGTATCTCACTTTTCCTATTTAAATCTTCCAAACATTGGTTTTTCTTTCTTCTTTATTTTGTATACGTGTGTGAGGGGTGCATGTGTGTGTATATATGTTCATGTATATACATACGCATGGAGGTCAAAAGATAAAATGGGTTGCATCTTTTGGAAACTGTTAATATTTTTTGACAAGTGGTTTCTTACTGGCCTGTAGCTCACAAAGTCAGTTTGTCTGACTAACCAGAAAGCTCTACAGCTCAACTTGGTCTCTGCATCTCTTGATTCTGAGATTACAGACACCACCACATCTGGCTCCCTAGTGCTGGGATTACAGACACTCGCCACCACATCTGCCCTTCTAACATGTGGATTCTAGGGGTTGAGCACCAGTTTTCACACTCGCAAGGTTATTGACTAGACTGTCTCCACAGCCCCACACTTTTCTTTTGAAAAACCTCTCAGACCTCCTCTACTGGATAAATACTTTGTCCCCACTGCTAGTGCATTCTCACATTCTCACTGCCTGCTGAAGAGGCTCTGACATCCACACTCTCATGAAGCCAGAAATGACCTCAAGAGACCTATGAACTGCCTGGTGCCACATACAAAGACTGAGTATGTAGAAGCATTATGGTTTGCAAAAGGTTAAGAACAATTAGCATTATCCAGCTTCTGTTATAGTCTCCCAGTCTAATCAAATTCTTCTACCTTGTCCTCTGTCCTGTTGTCACAACGCCTTTCCAAATGACAGATCCACCTGTAGCACCTATTTTATTTGTATAATGCATATCCATTGTAAAATTAGTTGTGTTAACTATAATATTTCTTTTTTAATACGTTTTTATTGGATATTTTATTTACATTTCAGATGTAATCCTCTTACCTCATTCCCCTGCCCCGCCCAGGGACGCCCGAGGTCATCCCCCCGCCTCCTGTTTCTATGAGGATATACCCCCACCTACCCCCCCATTTCCACCTCTCCACCCTCAAATTCCCCCACACTCGGTGTCCAAGCTTCATGGGACCAAGGACCTCCTCTCTCACCTATGCCGGACAAGGCCATCCTCCCCTACATATACAGACTTCAAATAAAGATACCAATCTGTTTTTCTCAGTCACTATCTGCTTCTGTTCATATACTAAAAACTTAAGTTGAAAAAAAGAATGCATACTGAAAGACCATCTCAGATGAAAAGATGTGATTGAAAATATTTGCTAGATATAAAATTATCCCACAAATATAAATTATCATTGCAAAGGCCTAAATTTCTAAATCATGTAAAATAAGAAAAATGAAAGAGAAAATTTCAACTTTGGATAGGAGGTTCACTTTACTTTATGTTGCTTACATTCAAATATTAGTATGATTCTTATATATAACCTTTGAGTGGGTGTTGAAAGATAACACTAGCCTGAGGTCTGTATAGAAAGTAGAATCAAACGGCAGTGACGGTCTGGTAGGACGGCTGAGTTGGTAAGCATGGTTGTCCTCAAGCCAAATGACCTGAGTTCATGGGTCGTCACACAGGAGCCACACAGGAAGAGAACCAACTTCTGCAAATTGTCCTCAGCTCCACATAAACTGTGGCACATGCACACAGGCATGCACATGTGCTCACACACACACACACACACACAGAGAGAGAGAGAGAGAGAGA
>NW_021604577.1:12575567-12593052 GCF_004785775.1 Grammomys surdaster
TCACACACACACACACACACAGAGAGAGAGAGAGAGAGAGAGAGAGAGAGAGAGAGAGAGAGAGAGAGAGAAACAAATAAAATATACTAAAATTTAAAGACATGGTTCTCTGTAAAAATAGGAAAGCAGGAAACAGAAAGATAAGAAAACATGTCGTGTCTGAGCCCGACAGGGGTGGGGGGTGGGGGGTGGAAAGCTTCTAAAAACCGTAGCACTCTCTTGAAAAGGAAGCTTCCTATGTGTTTTAGTGAAACCAGAATATAACATAAAGACGGCATTATCATCACATCATGCAAATATTGACTGTATCAACAGTGTCCTGTTCTCCAGGGTCTGCAGGCGCAGGTTTGTGTACTCCACAGTCTCTTGAGCTGGAGCCAACAACCAACAGAGCATTAGATCAAAGCCTGGATATACACACGTCCAGCAGTTTGCTATTAAACCACTGATAAGAGTACAAAAGAAGCCCCTGGGCACTTTCTCCAAAATTTGAACAGCAGCTAGTTAATTGGGTTGATAATAGATGTCAACGTTTCATATGATGGATGTATGATGTCATGCTTCTAGAAGGTGTAACTTCTCTTAGTCTAATTGGAAAACCGAACTTTTCTTTTAAAGGAGTAAATTTGAATATCATTTCATTATTTATGCTCTTTTTCATCTGAAGAATTTAGTTAAACATAGTTTTAATGATATCTTTAAGGTTTTTTTTAATAAAAAAAACCACCCAGAATGTAATTTTACTTCCATAATTTACATAAGGCGTCTCAAGGTGCTGAGCAGCCAGTAAAGGTTTGCACCCAATGCAAATAATCAAGGCCTGAATTCATTAAGGATTATGCAGATGCTGTTGTTCGCAGGGCTTTTGTGGAGTGTGTGTGTGTGTGTGTGTGTGTGTGTGTGTGTGATGACACCACTTACCTCATTCATTTCAAGACCATAAACAGTGACATGAAATATAGACCACTCTTATCCTCTTGATATTTTTGTCTAAGAAGTAAAACATTCAACCATCTAGCATTTCAAACTAAATCAAATTTTAGAAAAATTAAGTGTGCTCATTTTTAAATGAAAGACCATATAAGAGAAAAATTAAAAAAAAATTCAAAATACACTTCTTTGGCTAAGAAACACACAAAGGTTTTAAGAGAGACTCTATGTCCTCTGTGCCTCTAGCATCCCTTGAAAGGTGAAGAAATGGCTTCCTCAGGCCCAAAGAGGTCTAAGGTAGCAAACCCAACCCTAAGTTTGCATCTTGAATAGACAACACAGAAGGGAGAAAAGCTCCCCTTCCCAAATCTACAGTCAATGCTGTTAAGAAGTTGGAAACAAATACTCTTGTCGGTAGGCCTTCAGCAAGCAGGTATCTGCCTTCACTTAGAGGAACCACAAGGTAAATCTCAAGAATCCCACTTCCCTTTTCCAGACTTTATAACAAAATCAATGTATATTCACAGCGCCACCTACTGCTTAGTGCTAACACTACAGGGCCCAGTGACTCAAAAGTGACGTTTTATTTTCAACAGGGGCATCTTCAGTGTCCCTGTTCTGAAGGCACTGGGATGCGTGATATGTGTAACCATGGATCATCTCTTTCTTCGTTTAAAAACTCATACTTGTTTGCAATGAGCTGCGATGGAGTGGAAGATGACCTGTGGAAAGACGAGGAGGCTTGTGCTCTTGAGCTAGCATTGTTTGGCCTTGCTTTTCTGGTTAGGCTGCACCATCCTCCTGGAAATGATCCTTAAGATGTCCTTTCGCTTCATCATGTGGCCTCCCAAAGGAAGACGCACACCTTTCAAAATTGCTGAGATTTCTTTAGTTGACAGTAGGAGTAATTTATTTTTTTAGGCTGGTATTATCTCAAACAAATAAAAATTTCTAGGTAGAAAATAAAATATATAAGGTGTTTAATCTATAAAATTCTAGCTTGTGGGTAAGTGGATATTTCAGCTTGCTTGCAATCTGGTTGGTAAAGCTTGTGTCTGATGAGAATGGAAAAAATTCTACTTATGAATTAATCATGTGGTGATATTTTTAAACGTGTGCCCCCCCCCCAACCAGTGTGAGGCACTGAGGAAAACCCAATGTCATCTAGTGTGGTATTCCTATCCTATAACCTGACCAGTGGTTTGCATATATAGCCCCACACTGGTTTGCAGCTCTCAAAAATGTCAACATTGTGTAAGACGAAGAAAGATGAAGAGCTATGTTAGATTCAAGGAAGCTAATACAGAGGGGCGATAAGCACGGGAGACCCTGGGTCAGGCTTTGGAAGAGGAGAGATGCTCGTCTAGGACACATTGGAAGAAGTAGATGGTCTTTAATGTAGACGATCAACTCAGTGTTGACTTTCTTGAATTTGATACTCTATTGGAGAAAATGTTGCTATAATCAGTAAATACATTCTGCAGCATATAGCTATAGGGAGACATGTAGACCAAGACTGAAGCTAATCTCAGGTGTTACAGGCAAAGTATGCTTCAGAAAGAGGAGGGTGGTAAGACATACAGAGAAAAGATTAGTAACCAGCGAGCTTCAGTCAAAGCTAAGCAGGAGTCGTTTGTATTATTCTTGTCATTTGGTTGTAAACTTGAAATTATTTTAAAATTCTAAAAAAAGCTAGGTACTCTTTCCTCAACATTAAGACATTTTTTAAAGATACTGAAGGACACTAGCTTGCATGTCTTTCTCTCCAGAGAATCTTTCACCTCTATGGCCCCAGGAGTGCCACCAGAGGTTGCAGCCTCAACAAAAGAACTTGTCCTAGCGCCATGTGCATCATCCTTCCCAGCAAGCCGCCCAGATTTACACAGAGGATGCCAGGGCCAGTTCACTAGCTCAGGTGTGGTTGCTCCACACCATCTCCCAAGGCCTCATGGACAGGCAAGTCATACTCAAACGCACTGTCAGAAGCTTTCTAGGGATGAGATAACAATGATAAAACACCCAGTCGGCTTCCTGGGGAGCTCAGAGGTAGAGAGGAGGTCATTCTGTATACACAGCCCCAACTGCGGCCTTTGATCTGATTTTAAGCCTGAAACTACATGTAAAGAGGTCAGCTCTTGGGTTAACAAAACAGTTACAGGTATTTTGTATAGATAGTACATTTTGTTCATTTGTGTCTTTTGTTGTGTGATAAAAGATTGCAGAGTCAAAAGTACAAATGCCAGGGCTCTTAGAATCCAACACTAATGCCCTCTCCAGACTACAGGTTTCCTTACACTGTACAATCAAAGTCATTAGAAGAGAAGATGAATGAGCCTGTTTCCTCCATTAAAGTGCCAGGAGCTACAGAGAAAGAGGAGAGAGGAAAAATAGACAAAGGAATATGTCAAAAGCAAGAGTCTCTTTGGTGACTCATATGATTTTATTTTATTCTTATTTTTATTTCTTTTTTAATCTTTATTTATTTATACTCCAAATTTTATTTTTATTTCTTTAAACATGCTGATTAAAAAGAAAATTCTAAGTAAAGCAATAAACTGCTCTTTGCTAAGGTCTAAGATAAGTATTCATTCCTCTCGTTGGTTTCCATGATGTCCCAGTAAACCACCGCAGATTCTAGCAAAGGATTCATTCAATATGTGCATATTAGTCCACATATATGAAAGCAACAATTAATCATTAAAGGAAAATTATTGTTTTTCCTAATGCTTAGATGTCTTATTAACCACATGAAAGGTTTGTCAGTTAACGACTGTCTCGCTTGTAGTGGCTTCAGCAAGACTCACACTCTACATCCCCCTAGTACCAAAACTCGGAATGATGGTCTTTCTTCTCCATGTGTTTTCCTTGATGGACAGTTTAATCAACACATGAAACAAAGACTGTAAAAGCACTAAAACAGGTCAGGGTCAGAACCCTATGTGCCATGTTGCCGACATGGCTTGAAGAGCCTCACACACCAGATATGCTCATAATCCTCAAGGCTTTCTTCGATGAGCCAGTAATTACATATATGACTGAACTAGATACAGTTTCAGAAGCATCAACATACAACTTCGGGAGTACCTACTGGAAGCCAATTTACAGTAGAAAGGCAAGATGACCTGGAGTTAAGCAAGATGACTTCATGATGAGCCCTAGCTTTATCCTTTACGATTTTCTCAGTATCTTGGTTTCCTCATCTGGAAAATGGGGTAAGATTCCTCATCCGGATCCTGACTCTGGGGCACAGAGCAAGTGAGTGTCAGTTATTACTGTGAAAAGCACTAACAATCGAAACTTCCTCCCAGGTCTCTCACAAGACCAGGAGTCTGCAGGTCTTCCGTGTCAATCCCATGGATTTGTTAATACTCTGGGGCTCCAATCTAGACTGAATGATTAGAATTTTAAGAAGGAGGCTACTGCACTGTGTGCCAATAGTTTACTTACGACTTTGAGACCCAAGACAACATACTATTCTCTTATACCTGCTACTTATCTTGCTGTTTGTTTTGTTTTGGTTTAAACATAAACCCTTTATGATGGTAAGGATGTCTCACGTGCCATTTCCACCCTTAACACACTGTTTGTGTGCAGTAGACCTATAGATCTTAATCATATTGCATGACTGAAATTTTATGTTTATGATCAGCAACTCCTCCCAGTCATTCCTAGTTCCTGACAGCTACCATTTGCACTGTTCCTGGGAGACCGATGATTTTAGATACTATGCTATGAGTGGCTCATGTTATATTTGTCTTTCTGTGACTGACTTATTTTGCTTAGTGCACTGTCCTCCAGATTTATCCATAGATTATAGAAATTGCTTTTCTTTCTTTAAAGATTAAATATCTTTATCAGATTAAAAATACATACAGATTATTTATTTATTTTATGAGTACACTGTAGCTGTCTTCAAACACACCTGAAGAGGGCATCAGATCCCATTACAGATGGTTGTGAGCCTCCATGTGGTTGCTGGGAATTGAACTCAGGACCTTTGGAAGAGCAGCCAATGCCCTTAACATCTGAGCCATTTCTCCAGCCCAAAAGTGCTTTTCTTAAGTGGTGAATACCCATTCATCTGCCAATAAGGAAATTAGCCTGTTTCTACAGCTTCTGTATCATGCGCTGTGCTGCAGTGAACATGGGCATATTAATACCTCTTTAAGATCAGATTCAGATTTTAGGATACATATTTAGAAATGAAGTTGAAAGGTCATATAGTAGTTCTCTCTTAGTTTTTTAATGCCCCTCATACTATTCTCTATAGTGACTAATGCCAGTGTCTATTAATTGCAATTACTAAGAATTAAGTCTTTGGGGTTTTTGATAGCAGCCATCCTAGTAGGTGGCATAAATACTTAATTTGTGACATGGGCTGTCTTTTATATATTGGTCAGTCATTTGAAAAAAGCTAATCCAGACAACCTGAAGAGAAACCAGAGTATTACTGGCCAGACATATATTCTTTAGAGAAATGTTTCTTCAAAGCCATAGCTCTAAATCAGGTTTTGTTGTTGCTGTTTTGATACAGGGTTAAACAGGTTGGGTTGTATTTGTTATTGAGTTATAAGCAGTCTTTTATATTTTGGCATGTAGCCCCTTATTGGATATAAGGGTTTATTAGCCTTGTTTTTTCCTTATGAGATTGATTTGGTATTTGGAGTTTTCTTTGGCTTTATGTAAATTTTAAAATCATTTTTTTTTATATTGGAAAAATGTCATTGTAAAATTGACAGAGATTGCTTTCAATCTATAGATCACTTCGGGAAGCAAGCAACATTGTTTTAAAATCCGTGAATATAAACTAGCTTTCCATCAGTTTACATTTTCTCTCACTGATGGGTTTCCATTTTCTGTGAATAAGTCTTTGATATTAAGTTTATTTTTAATGTATTATTCCCACTTTGCTTCTCAAGTAGTTTGTTGCAAATGTTTAGAAACACAACTGATTTTTTTTATTCTGATTTTGAATCCTACTACTTTATTGAACTCATGTGTTAATTCCAATACATTTTTACTTCTGCCCTGAAAATCTTTAATTTTATTTTCCTGTCTAGTCACTCCGGTCAGGACTTTCAGGACTGTGGAGGCCATCTTTCCTTTCCCCCTTATCTTTCAGGAAGGCAGTCCTTTCTTATCACCATGAATGACATTCACTCTGAGATTTTCATATATTCTGCATTTGAGGCAATTTTCCTGTGCTAATTTGTTGTACATTTAAAATATGAACTTGCATGGAGTTTCACCAAATGACTGACGTGTCTTTATTTTTCCCCTCATCATGTTAATGTGGCACACCCAACCGCTGAGATCACATGGTGAAGCATCCTTCATCTCAGGGATAGACTCCACTTACTCAGTTTGTGTGATGGTGAGTTCTGTTTTCTAGTGTTTGGCTTGAAATTTTTTGAATTTGTATTCACTGTTTTTCTCATTTATAACCTAAATTTAGTGTCTCTCAACTACAATGTCCAATGATAAGAAAGCTAAACATAAATAAATGGCCTTTGCCAAGGAATACGTATCCCCAAGCCTAACAATGGCATTCTGGCTGCAAGTGTATAGATGGTAAACTGATTAAAAGAAAAAAAGTTAAAGATATTTCCTGGGTTTATGAAACTGCATCAATAGTGGATGTCTACTGACAAAAATTAGCAATATTTCCTCTAGTAAATTATGTGCTGCCTTCAGGGTTAGTTTAAAAATTAAGAAACTTTTAAATTGGCACCAGAGACCAGTTTCACAGTAATATAAGGAATGGAGATCCTGGACTGTCATGCCTGGCTCCTCCAGAACACCTTTCATGTACCTTACAAAGGAGTTTCATTTGTGTAATAAATATTCAAGTATTTCTGATATTCTAGATGGTTGTTCTTAAAAAGAAGTAATTTGCAGAATTGATACAAATAGGTGTTAAAACCCACGGAAATGATACATACTAACATTTTTCTCCCTCATAAAGGAATGAGAACAAAGGCCCAGGCAGTTGTGCCTACATCAGGAACTGTGGCAGAACCCTCTGATAGGACTCTCCTGTGGGGATGGAAAAGAGAGAACCCTGTAGGACATGCCATTATATCTGTCTATTCCACATATGAGTATATTCTTCTCCTGGTTTCCAAGAACCCAAGAGGCCTTTGAAAAATTATTTATCACAAAAACCAGTCCTAGTCCCAAACTCTGACTCTGATAGTAACAATAAGCATGCTGACGGTGACAACGGATGTTGACCTCTGAGCTGAGGGTTGGGCCCTGTGTGATCTCTGTTCTTCTTAACTTGTTGGTTCGGCAGCTATAACTTGTTTGTAGAGAGTAGTTTGTCCAGTCCAAAAGAAATAAACAACATCAGGCTTTCGCTGTTTGCTTGTGATTTTCCTTAGATAAACTCATTTGTCTGAGTTTAGAGTGAATTGCGTCTGTTCCCTCAAAAAACGTGAAATGGTGGTAGTTTCATTGATCCCTCACCCACATTAAGTACTTTTCCTATTTGCTTCTTTTTTCATGTGTATTTTTAGCTGTCACTGCAAATCACCACTGTTGCCCCAAAGACTGATGATGCCTTGTAATAAATAGCGGAGACCAGAGAAAAGGTAACTTCAAGCTCCGTGGATTTCAGAAAGCACACTGGAGAGGTTTACTTCCCTCTCACATCAATTTACAAACGCTTCTGATAAGTTCAATCTGGAAATAATAATGAAATTCCAGAAGGGCTTGCTGCACTAACTCTCGTTGGAAATAAGAGAAGACAATCTCAGCAATTTGTTGCCAAATGAGTCTGTCAGCTAGCATTTGTAGTCCACAGCATCCTTGTGTTCTGCTTTAAGCCCACCATTTCTTACCTTCTACGCTCCTAGATCAATCTTTATCTGAAATTAATTTCATGCTTTTCTGTGTAAAATTTGGCAGCCAGAGTTTATCCTCATCACCACATGGTGTGACACAGAATCATCTCTGGACATATGGCAGCTTCAGCTGGGTTCGTTCTCCTCTTTTATTCTGCTCCTCCCGGGGATAGATTTCTCCTCCACAATATCTCTGTTCACTCATTTCATGAGGCATTTAGTGGGATTTTCATTTGTATACAGCATCATCAGATGCTGTGAGAAGCACACAGAAGAAGCCAAAACGTGATTGTAATTGTGTCTTTGTCTTTATATAAACAAAACAATACTTCTTAAGAAGTTACAATAAAAAAAAAATAAAAGAAGTTGATAGCCTAATTAAAGGGAAAGATCATGAAACACTGGGGAAGGTGCCCATGGCACTGCATGAGGGTCTGCATTTGGATCCTTAGCACCTACTTGGTGGTCTGTACCTGTAACTTTAACACAAGGGAGGAGAAACAAGACAGGCAGATGCCTGGAGCTCACTATAGCCAGTCAGCCAACCGGGGAGCTCCAGGCTCAGTGAGCAATCCTATCTCAGAAGAACATAAGGTAGAGAGCAATAGAATGACACTGGACATCAACCTGTGGCATGCATACATGCGCACATGCATCCATATGAGCACACACATAAGTCACACACACACACATACACAAGCACACACACACACACACACACACACACACAACATACACACACATAAAACAAATGTTGAAACGTTTCACAATAAAAGGGAGAGTTGAGAGCCTTTTACCAACAAAGTGGTGCCGTCTATCCTGTGTCTTTTCTTCTGCTCCTCTTTCATTTCTTCTCCTCCCCTCCTGTCCCCTTCCTTACTCTCCTCTCTTCTTCCCTATCCCCCACTCCTCTCCCATCTCCTTCTCTTCCTCTTTCTGTTCTCCTCATAGCTTCTACAGTCTCCTCTTCCTTCCTTACTGGCTAGTCTCTCTACCATATGTCAGGATCAGGCAATGGCCACCCATTCCTAAAGAAGGGTTTAGCACTGCTTCTGAGCTGAGAGTTTGAAGGGCAGCTGTTTAGGTAAACATCTCAAAAAACTGGCCTTAGATCAGTAGCATCAGTGGCAGTGGCATCTGAGAACCCGCTAAGGGAAAGAACTCAGTTCCCCAGAACTGTTGAATCAAAGCTCTGGTTAACAATGAACACTAAAGTTTGGTGCCAAGGGCCAGACTCAGCTTGGTCAGGGGTCCTGGATGTTTGGGAGTGAATAAAAAAATTATTCAAAGTCAAATCGTGGATACAAGCTGACAGCCTTGTAGTCTGCTTGAGATGGCTCCCTAGACAGCTGTCTGTAGATAGCTCTTGGTTCTGTAGTCTGCTCAAGATAGCTTTCTGCTCTAGATAACTCTCTTCTTGAGAGAGTTTCTCTTTCACTAGAAAAATTTCTAAAAGCTCTCTGGATAGCTCATGGGTTTTCTGACCAGAGTCATAAAAGCTGCTATAAAAAATTCGTGGATTCTCTAGAAAAAGAGAATGCTAAAAGAGCTGTGTTTACTCTTCAGAGATCTCCAGACAGCTTAGCTCTTGCTAGAAAAAAAAAATCTAAAAAGGAATAGCTATTACTTCCTGCTAATGCATCTCATAAGGACCAAAAGCCCAGTCTTTTGTTTACTTATCAATTCAGTCACTTACTCCAGGTTCCATCTTGACCATCCCATGAATCATGAATCATAGATTCATCCCATGAATCTATGGCCTTAGCCCCTTGATTTTGAAGGACAGTAAGTAGACTTTTTAAAAAAACACAAAAACAAACAAACAAACAAAAAACCAGGGCAAATGAATTCAGAGATCTTCCTGGCCCTACAAGTACAAACAACAAACTTAGCTGGGTGGGATCCCATCCTGAGATTGCCATTCTGATCATGCCTGGACCTAAATTATCTCTGTCCCAGACTGACCTTGAACTCAGGAATCTGTTTGCCTTTGTATCTTTCTGACAAGCTGGCTCATAATGCAGCTGCCTTTGTTCTTTTAGGTCCTCGAAGCTCCTCATATAATTCATATTGTATCTTCATATTTTGCATAGTTGAGAAATTATATATTTTTAAGCTCTTGTTTTTAGACTTCTTTCCCACAGCCATTTTGCTGAGCCATTAGACATACCCTCACCTCCCCAATTCATGCTATCTCTGATTATTGTGGAGTCATTAACTTTGGCAGAGAGAACATTGCCCTGAAAGAGGAACACACAGTAAAATATCCAAACAAGACTAGAACTGTTAATACTGGTGGAAGCCCATGCCTTGCTGGCTTTGTGATAGGGCAGAGAAACCATGTCACACTGTCCCTTCCACATGGCCAAGCAGGACCCAGCAGTTTGACAATGACTGGACTAGAATAGGTCAGGAAGTGCTGCCACCAGAGTTACACAGCATATGGTATTGGGAGTAGGGACTGGCTTAGATCCTACAGTCAGAGAAATAGTGGAACTGGAGAGATGGCTCAGGTGTCTTTCTAAGGACAAGAGTTTGGTTCCCAGAACCCATATTAGACAGCCCGTAATCATCTATAATTCTAACTCCAGGGAATCCAATACCTTTGGCCTCTGCAGGCACCTATACTCACATGCACATACCCAGGCACATGCTTTTTCACACAAACACAAGCACACACATAAAAAATAAGACATAAAAAATTTTTGATTAAAAAGAAAAGAATTGAATGCACTGTTTACAAAACTATGTGTACTTCTGATCAGCACATTTTTCCTGTGCTTCCTCACTCCATCTCTGACATTTAACATTAGTGCCCATAGCTACACACACACACACACACACACACACACACACAGAAAAACAAGCAAACAAAACAAAAAAAGGAATGGTATTCAGAATAAAATGGTAATGGTAATGTGAACATTGCAAGAGTAGCTAGTACTGGGATTTGTGGGGAAAATAAGTAGCTGCCATTGATACGTAAATGTCTGATAATTTGGTAGTAAAAGAACCTCAGGCTGAAGTCACAATGAGTAGCTGCTGGTCTTTTTAAGCAAACAGAGGCATTGATTTCCTCTACAAAGTGATTAGTAATGGTAGCTTCTCTGAGGTCATAGTCAGCTCTCAAATATTTTATTATCCTAACTGACTCTGAGGTTGATCTGAAAGCTAAATTTTGTGATTTTAAATAGGGCATGCTATCTCCCAAGGAGGCATCAAGATGAGACTTGTAACCAGTTTCTTTTGTGTGGATAGGGGAGGTAGTCTAGTGTTACAGTGCTTGTTGCAAAGTATGACGACATGACTTTGGATCCCTAGCACATACATAAAACTTAGGCATGGTGGCATATGTCTGTGATCCCAGCTCTGGGGGAGCAGACAGAGATAAATCTCGGGGTTCACTAGTCAGTCAGTAGAGCCAAAACAGTGAGAAATTCTCACTGTTTTGAAATTGTCTCACAAAATAAGTTGGAGAGCAATAGAAAAAGACACTAAGTGTCGACCTTCTTCTTCTATGCATGTGCACAACACACATACAGAAAGGGAGGGGGGGAGACATGCACATGTATATGCAGAGTGCCTTTTGTATGAAGCCATGCTATTAGAAGGGATTCTAAAAGAAACTAGGGCCAGATGTTATCAGGAAAGACTTGTGGGAATAATCTGAGTTATTAAAAAAAATATGTGTCAAGGACTGGTGATACATTTAAGACATAATTCCTTATTCTTCATCCATGCTTTATACCTGAGACTTTAATTCATCAGCGAAATATTCTGGCTGGAGATTTCCTGAGATTCTCAAATCCAAAGTCAATAACCAAAGACAAGGAGAACAACCAAGATAGAAACAAGGAATTAAGTGAAAACAAAACAGAACAAAACAAAACAAGAAGACTTCCAAAGCCATCTAACAAATTCACATGTTCCCTGAGACTATCAGTGGGGGCAGAGCGGAGAGGAGGAAGAAGATATAGCAGTAGTCAAGGCCATAACAATAAGGGTTTCTAGCACAGTTCTTGGGGAAAAAAATCTCCTTCCTCTTCCTCCCTTTCAATTCTATAAAACCTCACCCAAATCAACAGGGCAAGGGAAGGTCCCAATACCAGTCCTCACGTTTGCAGAAATCCTTTCTAACAGACCCAGTCTTGTGATCTATATACCAAAGTTGGCTTTAATATGTAGTGTTGAAAACCTCTGACAAGGCAGGGACAATCTCTCTGAACTCTACTACTACTCACTTGACTCAAAACATCAACCTGATTTCATTCCCAATTTGGTTTTAAACACCTTCCAATCCATCCCGATCTGGAATCATATCGAGCAGTAATATATATACTGGCTTCTCCCAGCACCAACCTGGCATCCCTGCGTGTATGGGGAATAGGGGCAGGGGACATGTGCCACATTTTTCTCGTTGTCCATTCCAAGAAGAATTAAATTTTATTAGTGTTTATAGTTGAGGTCAAAGTTTGAGAAGACTTTTTCAAAGGCTGAATTTTCTCAGAGTTTCCTGGGATTAGTGATTCTGACAAGCTGTTATGCATTTATTTTAATCTCTTGCCGAAGAGAATAATTTCTTCACAGATAAAAGCGTACGTGCAAAGCAGCTATTGTGTATGCACAGTAGCATATTTTTAAACCCTGTCCTATTAAGGAAGAGAGGATAACAACCAAATGTGCCCTAACAACCGAGTTCAGACTTTACATTACTGGGTGTTAGGCCATTAAATCAATGCATGCTGGGTGGGAACTTTGCTCCTAATGTGTGTACAATTTTATAAGTTCTTCGACTACAGAGCAAATTCACAGGTACTGTGTGGCTTCTTAAGTCTATAATTCTTTAATAGCTTTTGCTTTTAACGTTTCCCTCCCCGCTTGCTCAGTAAATGGTTCAGTTTGGATTGAAAGTCAAAGATAATTGAGCATGGAAGTGCTGAGTTGGTGTTCCTTTCTAAAAGGGTTAATGGCCAAGAGTCAATGAATTGAAATTAAGGTGAGAGGGTATTAAAGGGGGGCTGGGTATACCTTAATTTTTTTTTCTTTTGAGATGAATTGATTGTATACATGGTGATCTATACACCAAAGTCGGTTTTAATATGTAGTGTTGAAAACCTCTGACAAGGCAGGCACAATGTCTTTGAACTCTTTATATTAAAGGGGTCAAGGTGAACTGGAGAGATTCAGTATTGAGTAAGAGGATGATTGAAGAACAGAGGAGAAAGGGAGGCCTTGGAAGGCTTTATAATGAAGATGGAAATCCAGCATCCTATTCCTTCTTGGGATAGGAGAGACCATGGCTTAATGGAGCGTTTTCCTGAGCTTTGGTTGGAAAGCATGGTTAAATAAAGAAAAGAAAGATATTATTTGATACAAGAAAAGGAAAGAAGAGTCAAGGGAGCAAGAGTATAGAGATGGTATAAGAAGAAAGAGCTAAAGAATTTCTTAAAAAGAGGAATGGCCAAAGTTTTCAAATGGGAGAGTCAAATCCATCTTCCTTAAAAAAAATATTTATTTATATCCCAAATGCTACCCCTCCTCCAAGTCTCCCCCTCACGAGTCCTTCCCTCTGAGACAGTGGGTGCCCCCTTGGGTATCCCCTACCCTGGTGCATCAAGTCTCTGCAGGATTAGGTATATCCTTTCCCACTGAGGCCAGACAAGGCAGCCCTCTGCTACATAGGTGCTGAGTGCCTTGGTTCAACCCATGTATGCTCTTTAATTGGTGTCTCAGTCTCTGAGAGCTCCCAGGGGTCCAGGTTAGTTGACTCTGTTGGTTTTCCTGTGGGATTCCCATCCCCTTCAGAGCCTTCAATCCTTCCCCAACTCTTCCATAAGGGTTCCTGACATCCATTTAAGTTTGTCTGTGAGTATCTGCATTTGTTTTAGTCAACTGCTGGGTAGAACCTCTCAGAGGAAAGTTGTGCTAGACTCCTGTCTGTAAGCATACTGGGCTATCATTAATAGAGTCATGGAATGGCGCTTGCCCACGGGATGCATCTCAAGTTGTACTGGTTATTGGTTGGTCATTCTTTCAGTCTCTAATCCATCTTTGTCCCTGCATTTATTTTAGACATGACAAAGTTTGGATCAAAAGTTTTGTAGGTGGGTTAGTGTCCTTATCCCTCCACTGGGGGCCATGCCTGGCTACAGGACATGGCCTGTTCAGTTTTTATGTCCCCATTGTTAGGCTAAAATTACCTGCATTGACTCCTGGGAGTCTCCCCTATTCCAGGTCTCAGGAACCGTGTAGAGATCACCCTCCTCTGCCACACACAGCTGCAGATTTCCATTCAGTCTCCTGGCTCTCTGGGCTTCTTTCCTGTCTTGTCTCACGCTGGATCCTGCCCCCCCCATTCCTCTCCTCTTTCCCTCTTCCCTCAGGTCTCTCCCACTCTCTGCCTCCCATAACTATTTTGTTCCCCCTTCTAAGAGGGATTCAAGCATCCTCACTTCTTGTTTAATACCAATCCAAATAGCTAAGATCAAAAACTAAAGCAACAGCACAAGATTGTGAGCATCTGGAGAAAGAACAACACTCCTCCATTATTTGTACAACTTGCCAAACTGCTCTGGAAATCAATCTTGTGTTTTCTCAGAAAATTGGAAATAGTCCTACCTGAAGACCTAGCAATACCACTCTTGGGCATATACCCAAAAGATGCTCCACCATACTACAAGGACATATGTTCCTCTATGTTCAAAGCAGCCTTATTCATAATAGCCAGAAACTGGAAACAACCCAGATGTCCCTCAACCAAAGAATGGATACAGAAAATGAGGTTCATTTACACAATGGAAATCTATTCAGCTACTAAAAACAAGGACATCATGAATTTTGCAGGGATATGGACGGAACTAGAAAATATTATCCTGAGTGAGGTAACTCATACCTCAAAGGACATGCATCGTATGTACTCACTGATAAGTGGATATTAGCCATAAAGTACAGGATACCCATGGGACACCTTACAGACCCAAAGTCCATTTTTAAACTGTCCACTCTACACAACCTGCCAAGCAGAATTTTCAGATCCATTGTAAATGATCCTTTAGTCACCTGAAAGTATAACAAAGGTAAGGACTGACTTCCTGTCCAAATCAAATGCCTAATGAGGCCTCAGTTCTCACTGGTTTGGAGATAATCTTTCATTGTGAGACTTGTAGGTCTAGCCATCCATAAATGTGCAGGAGCTGACAGGGCCCCAAGAACCAGGCTGACCATTCAATAAAGGTAGCTGTGGTGACAGCCAGCTCTCACTAGGACAGTTTGTCCAGAATGTCAGACAAGTAAGACTAACACATGTTTAATATGGGAAGAGAAAGAACTCACTCAAGACAGAAATGGGGAGCTTGTGCTTTGGATTTAATTAAGATGCTTTTTTTTGTTAATCCTTGAAGACTGAAATGCGATGGTTTTCACTTGGCTCTCCTTAAATAGTGCTCTTTACTCAGTCTATTTAAAGAAAAAAACATAAACTAGATAATTCAAGAAAAGAATTCTCCTTGTCAACATCTTTCAACTACACACCAGAGCTGTCATTCACATGTGTTCCGCTGAATCTAAGAAATCATTTGTACACTCAACTTCAGATGAAATTTTCAAGCTAAGATGTGTTCTGAGATTGACTGAATTTACCAAGTAGGGCTTGGGAAGTGTGATATGTGAGAGGTAATTATACACCCCAGGGACATCCTTATCTTTATTTTTGTCTTTGGTACTATCATTTATACCTATCCTTATTAAACATTCTATTCTTTAATTTCTCCGCTGGGGAAATACATAGTGCTGCTTGATGTCTTTGCTGCCTAACGTACCCCTAACGTACCGCTATGAGACCCAGTCAGTCACCACTTATAAATACCTCAGTGTTTTGATGAAAGGAACAGGATAAATTAAATATTTCATTATTGTGTTCATTGTTCATATGCTTCCTTTGGCCCCAGCTTGTGCACAGCATTTTATTATTGTCACACGAGGTTAATAACAACGGTGTCCCTTTCTCCTTTGCTCTCAGCAACCAATGCAGAAACAATCAAATGCCTATGATTTTCTAATATTTTTACTACCAATCACTATTAGGTTATTCTAGGCCCATTTTTCACTCACAGGGTCATATATGAATAACATTAATATAACACAGAACTTAGAAACACATCACCGTGCTAATGAAAATAGAAGGATCTTTTTCTCATTCTGTGACTTCAGACTAATGGAAAATAATATGCTTACTGTAGATACCTAAAAATATGGCTTTTAGCAAATCTTCTCCAGGCAAATTTCTTTTAAAATTTTCTTTAGGAAAAAAAATCTTAATTCTCTTCTTCTACGGTTTAGTTTCATTGTAAAGATTACAACTTTAACAACCACAATGAATGTCTTATTAAGCATGAAAAGTTTCTAAACAAGACCTGGGGAGATGCCATTTGGTAAGGTACTTGCTACACAGCATGAAGACCTGAGCTTAATTTGCAGCCATCATGTAAAACCAGTTATGTGTCTGTAGTCCTAGCGCTAGGGAAACAAAGACTGACAGATGCGTGGCGCTCCCTTTCAGCTAGTCCAGTTCAATCTACAAGCCCCTGGTCCAAGGGAGAGACCCTGTCTGAAAATTAAGGTTGATGATGATCTTGAGACATGATACCAAATGTGCATGCTCACACACATACACACAAAGAGCCTAAACACACTCACTAGAATCAATTAAACCATTTCTGGTTGCCAGAAAGAACTGATATCAAACATTAAATGCTTGAAAACTGTCAGCTGACCAGTTTCTCAAGGTTAGTCAATGACTCTCAGTCATCAGAGTGTCCAGGGAAGCTTGTTAACAGCCTCACGCCTGCATCTGCACCCATCCAGCAAGGTGAAGCTTGAACTATGCTGGAGTTTGATTTGCTGTTGCATTTTAAAAGGGAAACCCAGAAATGCCTATTCACCCGAGATAGGACTTCTACAGACTAAAGAAATTATCCTATCCAGATCCGAAATCCGGCCTGATAAATCAGTGAGTTTGGGGTTTTACTTAAAGGAACATAGTGAAACTTAAGCTACCCTACATACTAAGCATCTCTACTGCTGCATAAGTGACAACTCATGAAAAGTGCACCACTAGACTCTTTACCTCAGCAACCCTTCTACCTTCTATATCCTTCCCCAAGACAATGTACAGTTAGGTTAGGATTATAGACATCTCATGCAGGAGTGAATGGTGACTTGACCCTTGAGTGAGGATCTAATGATTCTATGCCCCTTCTATAAGGGGATGATAATAGACCCGATATCATGGGGGTTCACTCATGGTTTGCTGAGGTTATACTCCTCCCCACTTCTTAATTTGTCTCTTATATTCTTGCTTCCTCTTTTTCTGTAATATCTCTTGTGTCCTGAAAGGAAAAAGTATATGTGTGGGTATACATATATACATATATATTCATGCACATATGTGTATGTATTTATTTATATACAGTATATTAGTGTTCTATTGATGTGAAGAGACACCATAACCAAGGCAACCTGTAAAAGAAAGCGTTTAATTGGGGGGCTTGCTTACAGTTTTAGAGGGTTAGATCATGATCATCATGGCAGAGAGCAGATAGGCACGGTACTGGAGCAGTAGCTGAGAGCTTTACATCCTCATCCATAAGTAGCAGCTAGAGAGAGAGAGAGAGAGAGAGAGAGAGAGAGAGAGAGAGAGAGAGAGAGAGAGA